>NC_056743.1:851356638-851656638 GCF_019279795.1 Protopterus annectens | reverse complement strand
TCTTTGAAGGCTATCAGGGAATTCTGTACAGCTAACATTTCTTTTTGGTTGATATGCAGGTGCATCTGACTCGGGTGCAATTTGTCCTGAATGCACTGCCCTGCCAAGTGAGCCCTCCATGCATAGTCTGATGCGTCTGTAGTCAGGGTTTGGGCAGAAGGGGGTAGATTGAAAGGGAGCCCCTTGTTGAGGTGGCAGGCCTCTACCCACCAAAGGAACTCTGTCTTTATACATGGAATGATAGGAATCACTGATTCCAGATCCTGAGAATGTTGACACCCTAGGCTTTTTAGATACCATTTGTAGTTTCTTCATATGCAGTTTTCCATATAGAATTAGTAGAATACAAGCGGCCATGAACCACAGGACTTGCAGGATTTTCCTTGCAGATAGCTGGGTCTTTGTGGCCAGTAATTAGAAGTATGCTGTCAGATAAACTTGTTTCTCTGGCGTGAGGTACGCCATCTGGGAAGTTGTGCTCAAGCTTGCTCCCAGGAATACAATTTGTTGGCAGGGTACTAAATGAGATTTCTTTTCGTTTATGGTGTACCCCAGCGAGGTTAGAAGTTTCTTTACAAATGCCAGATGTTTTAATAGTATGTCCTGGCTTTCTGCCTGAATCAGACAATCGTCCAGGTATGGATATATTTAAATATTTCTCTGCCTGCAAAATGCAATGGCTGGAGCTAGAGACTTTGCGAATACCCTGGACACAGTAGATAAGCCAAAGGGAAGTGCAGAGAACTGACGGTGCATGGAGCCTGCTCTGAAGCATAGGTATATCCTGCAAGATTCCCTTACTGGAATATATGCAGGTAAGCTTCCTTTAAGTCTAAGGTTGCCAACCAGCCATCTTTGCCTAGCACAGAAAGCAGCTGTTGAAGTGTTAGCATTTTGAATTTTGGGATTACCAAAAAGGTGTTTAAAATAGAGACGTCCAAGACAGGACGCCAGGAGCTGTCTTTTCTGGGTCCCAGGAAAAGTCTTGAGTAAAAACCTTGTCCCCTTTCTTCTGCTTGGACAGGCTGAATAACACTGATACTAAGAAGACAGAACCTGCTGTTGAGCCTCTGCCCACTGAACTGGGGGTAGGTCTGGCCAACCGTTTGGGGTTGGTAAGGGGTGGAAGTGGAATCTGTATCCTTGGAAAACTATATTTAAAACCCATTTGTCCTGAGTAATGAGTTCTCATTTTTTTGCATGCAGGGCGATCTTTCCCCCTAAGGAAGCAGGCAGTTTAGCAGGGCTTGGAAGGGTTAAGGTTAAGTCATTGTGACATTTTTCCATGGGGGGGGGGGTCTTACTACTACCAGATTTGCAAGTGGGAGCCCCCCACTGCTTAAGCCTGTGTGTACCTCGAGACTGTAGCCTAGGTGGTCTGCTGTTCCTGAGTTTGGACTGAGAAGGCCTGGAAGAGACTGGAAAGGACCAATTCTTAGAAGAACAATGCCTACTAAATCTGGGAGGCAGTACTTGCAGGAAATCTTTAATAGTTTGCATAGATTTAGCTTTTTCCTCCATCTTTTTAAGGACTTCTTCTGCTTTGTTGCCAAACAGGCGGTCTTGGTTTAAGGAAGCATCCAGTAATTTAGCTTTAAAATGATCTGGCAAGTTTTGCTCCTTAAGCCAAGCATGCCTTCTAAGTACAGACCCAGTGACAGTACCCCTGCAAGATGCTTCAAGAGAGTCAAAACCACATTGCAAAGTATGTTTTCCAACTTGTTCCGCAGAATGCATTAAATCTTGTAATTCTTTATGCATAACACAGTCAGGAATCAACATCATTTTCTGTTTAAGTAGTCCCATAAAATGCTGTCGATACTATAACATATGAAACTGGCAATTTAAGGCCCTAATGGCCAAAGTAGCAGAAGTGTATACCTTCTTACCCCATCTGTCCAGGGCCCTGGAATCTCTATCAGAGGGGGTAGGGTTTTTGGCAGTAGTAGCCTTAATGCCTTTTGGTCCTTGGGAAATGGTCTCTGGATCCGCAGTAGGATTCCTGAAGAGGAACTTGAGAGAGTCAGGTACTCGGTAATACCCATCAGGTTTTCTGGGAGCTGGAGGTAAAGATTTTGGGGCCAGGCTAGATTCCAAGAAGGCATCATCTACAATGCCCAGAACAGGAGGGATAGCTAAAGGCCTGTGTTGAGGGAGGAGTAAGAATTACCTAAGCCTCTTTTTGGAGTCAGAGAAATCCTGGCTTTTCCAGCGGAAATGCTTCCTAAGAAAGTGCAAGGTTTCACCAAAAGAAAAATCTTCTGGAGGGGAAGCAGAGGGAATGGAATCCTCTCTACATTAGAATCCTCATAGGTAGATAAGGGCAAATCCTGATAATCAGAAGAAAAAAGACGTTATGTACTCACCATAACGTTCCATCTGAGTAGGTAAACTTCATTTGTCAGCAACATGTGGGTATCGGATCCATACCGGATCCGAGCTGGCAGCTTCAAACAGCTAAGATCCGAGCTCCAAGCTCCTCCCCCTTACCCATAATCCCCTGCCATCCCTCTCTGACCTCAGATCGAGTTTGCTATAGTAACACAGAATATTACAAAACAAAGGATCACCTGCACATCCTAACCTGGTGTTATCTGGAGAAAAAGGAAAAGGAATCCTTCTGGGACGCACTATAGGTTAGGGGGATGGAGGGGGGGGGGGTTGGTTGCTGACAAATGAAGTTTACCTACTCAGATGGAATGTTATGGTGAGTACATAACTTCTTTATCTGAAGTAGTTAACTTCATTTGTTCATCAACCTGTGGGACAGAGTCCCCAGCTACCCAAACTTGGGAGGCCCTCATGGAAGGATATTCCAGAGCACTGCAGAGCCGAAGGATGCTCTCCCTCTGGAAATTATATCCAACTTGTAATGGTTAATGAAAGTATGGGGTGAAGCCCAAGTGGCTGCTGAACAAATGTCATCCAAGGACACTCTGGAGCAAAAGGCAGCAGAAGTAGAAACCGATCGGGTAGAATGAGAGTGGACTCCTTCAGGTTCAGGCTGGCCCGAACTCTTATATGCAAGAAGTATACATTGGGAAATCCATCTGGACAATGCAACTTTTGATACTGGTTTGCCCAAAGAGGATTTAGCAAAGGATACAAAGAGTTGATCAGATTTCTTATGTTCAGCGGTCCTGTGCAAGTAGAATCTCAATTGCCTGTGTACGTCCAGAGAATGTAGTTTGTATTCACCCCCGTTTTGATAATTTGGAAAGAAAACTGGTAAATTAATAGATTGATTGATATTGGGCTCAGAAGCAACTTTGGGTAGAAAGGAGGGATTGGTCCTGAGGGAAACTCTATCTTTATGGAAGACCAAGTATGGAGGTTTGGCGCAAAGGGCCTGAAGCTCTGAAACCCTTCTAACCGAAGTGAAGATAAATATTTCAGATCCACCAAAGCTGCAGGTTCAAACGGAGGGGCCGTCAAAGACTGGAGAACAAGGGTTAAATCCCATGGAGGGACTGCGTCTAACTGGAGGCCTCAAGAGGAAAGTGCCTTTTAAGAAAGTCTTACATAATTTGGAAGAGGCTAAGGGACCGAGATCACTTCCCACATGATAATGGGAAATTGCGGCTAATTGGACTTTGACCGTAGAAGAGCTAGCACCTTGGTCAAATAAAGTTGACAAAAATTCTAACATTGCTGGTATCAGAGCTGTAAAGGGATCCAATTTTCTATGCTCCGCCCAGATTGTAAAGCGTTTCCATTTGCTGTTATAAACCTTTCTCGTAGAAGGTTTATGAGCGGCTACTAAAATAGCCTTAACAGAGGACGAGATACTGGGAGTCCTAGCTATTACTGGAACTGGATCAACCAAGGTGTGAGCTTGAGGTTGTCCAGATTCGGGGTTGATGATTCTAGTGGGTGAGAGGTCAAATCTGGGGTGGGATCTAGAATCCATGGAGGATTCACTAGAGGAGACCATAGGCAAGGGAACCACGTTTGACGAGGCTAGAATGGGGCTATGAGGATCACTCTGTTCCCCAACAGACAGGCTTTCTGCAAGAATTTTAGCATTAGGGGAAGAGGGGGATAAGCATAAAGTAGACTGGATGGCCAAACATGCACCAGAGCGTCTCTGGGGGATTCCCTTGGTGGGGGAATTAGAGCGAAGTAGTCGCTGCACTTTGCATTTGAAGAAGACGCGAAGAGATTGCAGCAAAGTTGACCCCACTTGAGGAAGATTTGCTTCGCTATTCTGGGGTTCAGAGACCACTCGTACGGTGAGAGGATGGTTTGACTCAGCCTGTCTGCCAAAATGTTCGACCGACCCAGAATGTGCGTCGCTATGAGAAAGCGGTTGGTGGAGATAGCCCATTCCCAAACTCTCATGGCCTCTCGACAAAGTGGGTAGGATCTGGTTCCCCTCTGTTTGTTGATATACCAGACCACTGGCACGTCTGTCTGAATTGCAACTGTCCCTAAGGGAAGAAGGGCCTGGAGTGCTAGCAATGCCAAAAGCACCGCTCTCATCTCTCGGACATTGATATGCAACAAGGTCTCTGAGTGGGTCCACGTGCCTTGGACGGTTCTACCCATACAGTGCCCCCCCACCCACCCTAGGCAAGAAGCATCCGTGGTCACCGTGGTTAGAGGTGGTGACATAGAAAAGGGATGCCCTTTCTGGAGGTCCGGAGACTGGATCCACCAGAGCAGGGATTTCTTGCAAACCCTGCTGAGGGAAATGGGTGAACTCAGTGGATAAGGTCCATTGTAGTATCCTCATGTTGAAGCGCGCTAAAGGTAGCAGATTGATAGTTGCCACCATGGAACCTAGAGCCCTCAGAACCAATTCCGCTGGAGGAGCCGAGGACTGTAGAAGGGCCAGTACGTGGAGCTTCAGAGTTCGAAGCCGGTCTGGAGTTAAGAAGACTTTCAATAGGTTTGTGTCTAACCTGGCTCCTATGAAGTCTAAAGATCTGGGTTGGTTGAAGGGAAGATTTCTTGAGGTTGATTGTGATTCCCAGCCTGGAGGGCCAAGTGAAGGAAGTAATTTCTGGCTGAACATAGTAGATGCCTGGTGGGGGCGGTCAGGAGCCAGTCGTCCCTGTACGGGAAGACCTGTATTCCCTGGAGTCTCAGGTGGGCCGCTACAACTGCCAAAACTTTGGTGAACACCCTGGGGGCTGTGGTGAGACCAAAGGGAAGGGGCCCTGAACTGCTAGTGGCTGGCTCCTAGCTGGAAGCGGAGAAACCTTCTGGATCTTCTGTCCATCAAAATGTGGTAGTACGCATCCTTGAGGTCTATTGAGCACATCCAGTCATTCCCCTGTAAGAGTGGGAGAATGGATTGAATGGTGACCATCCGGAACTTCTCTTTGGCCACTGACAGGTTTAGAAAGGACAGGTCGAGGGATTGGCCTCAAGTCCCCCATCTTTTTTGGCACCAGAAAGAACCTGGAGTAAAAGCCCGATCCGGACTGGTCTCGGGGGACGCGCTGGATCGCTCTTTTTTCTAGCAGTTGGTTTATTTCTGCGGCTGCTGCCTCCCTTTGATTGGGCGGGACATCGGGGAGGCTCCGGGGTCTGGGAGGGGGATACAGAAAGGGAATTTTGTAACCTCTGGATATGATTCGAAGCACCCAGCTATCTGTTGTAATGGACTCCCAAACTGCTAGGTGCCTCGAGAAGTGCCCCCCCCCCGACTGCCTCCAGTGTGGAACAGTCGGGTAACCCTTCAGGGCTGCTGCGCTGGCCAATCAGAAAAGGGTTCTCTCGACCCGAAATTCTTCAGTCCCCCTCTGCCTCTGGGCTGGCATCCACCCTGTCCTCCTCTGCCTCTGAAGGACGAGGGGTCCGGAGCGAAACGGGACTGTTGAGACTTCCGGAACCACATCTTCTTTTGTCCCCTTTGGTTCTTAGAGAAGGACCTCTGGGGAGCCAAGAAGCGGACTCCGACGGCAAACGTCTTCCCGTCTTTCACGCTCTGGACCTGCGTGTTGCGGAAGGTCTTGCTAAATAGCGAAGAACCATCAAATGGGGCATTTGCGAAGGACACCTTGAAGGATTCCGCAAAATCGCAAAGGTGGAGCCAAGCATGTCGTCGTAACACAATGCCCGCTCTGCTAGCTCTAGCGGCTCCTTCCACAGCATGGGACAGGAGCTGCATAGAGGTGTTCGAAATGGACTTGAGTGGCCAATCGAGCTGAGAATACCATATCCTCGGCCAACATGGACTCTGGGGGCGACCCGGCGTATTCCTTGATGAGATCCCGCTGGAGTCGTATAAATGTGCCATATAATTCAGAATTCAGCGACCTTACGGAGAAGGTAGCTGAAGCGAACATCTGCTTCCCCAGGCAGTCCATCGTCCGAGACTCCTTGTTGGGAGGGTGGACCGAGGAACTCTCCTGGGCTAGTTCCTTCTTGGTGGCGGCCGCCACCAACATGGCATCTACTGGAGCACCCTTGCTCCAAACCGTCCTATCAGTGGGGGGACTGAGGATTCTATCTGGTCTCTTAGGAATGGGCTCCACAGTGTCCGGTTCCTTCCATGCCCTGGTAGTAATCAGATCTACCAGGGGATCGGCGAGAGGGGACACCCAAGAGGTAGATGGGCCTGCGTCAAATGCCTCCAGAAACACAGACTCATCCGAGGAAGTTTTTTGGGCTGACCACCCCCCTCTAATTCGAAGCATTCCCATGATGTCTCCGAAGGAGATGTCCTCGGGGGGGGGGGGTGACCTTGGGGAACCTTCCCCTTCCTCTAAGTCTGTGTCCTCCATCAAGGACTCAGGTGAGTCCAAGTGCCTCCTCTTGCACTTACGTTTGTGAGGAGCCTCCTGGGGGGGGGGGGGCTGTCCGAAGAGGCCTCACCAACCACATCTTGTTCCTCCAAGGGAACCATCTGGGACATAGGCACAGACTGTACCTGGGGCCGGGTGATGGAAGGTAGGCACGTTAGAGAGAGTGCAGGGTGGAACAGTAGAAGGAGCCTGGGGCCTCGAATCCCTCGACAATACCCTCTCCACAACATTGAATGCCGAAGGAGAACTGCTCTCTCTTGGATCCGAGAGCAGTCCCCTCGGATCCGATGTGTGAATCGGAGCCGGTGCCGAAGCAATCGGATCCGAAGGGCCAGTATGCTCTGACCGAGATGGAGCTGAAGACACACTGACACCTCCGGATCCGAAGCTCAGCTTGTGGCTCAGAGAGCTCGGATCCGAAAAGGGACCCGACAAACTCGAGGGTGTGGTCGGAGCCGAAGTACGAGGTACTATCGGCGCCGAACTTCCCCCGGCTCCAATGCAACCCGGATCCGAAGGCTCTGAATCCCGTAAGTGGGTCAAAGAAGGAACACTCGGGGTGAAAAAGGGGGTCGAGCTCCCCCCGGAAGGGGGGTGGGCAGGAGCACTTCCATCTTCAGCTGGGCCTGGAGGAGCCTACGCATCATCCGGTCCATATCTGCATCGGACAAGCTTCGGGTGGACCTAGAAGAGGCCGAGGTGGGCCGGGAGTGCCGCCTCGATGACCTCGAAGGCGACCGGGTCTCCTCCTCCAGTTCTGGGGAGAAACGAGGTGAATGGAGCCGGGAAGGAGAAGGCCCAGAAGCCCTGGGAGAGGCTGCTTGTTCAGCCGGCGGAGCCGAGGAGGAAGACTCGGCCCACTGCTTGTGATGTCTCTCTTTTTTCCTCTCCCGCCTTGTTTCCCTCTCCTCCTGGCCTAAGGTGGGAGGGTGAATTCCAGCAAGGGTAGCAGGGATGGAAGGAGGCACTGCCGCGGCATGTGCCACGGAGGGAGGAGGAGGACAAAGTTGAGTCCGGGGGGAAAAGTCCCGCCAGAATCAACTTTGACCACCTGTCCTTTAGGGCCTTGGGGTTGAAGGCTGAACAAATAGTCCAGCCTGAGGAGAGGTGTCCAACCCCAAGGCAGATAACACACCGAGTGTGGCCATCCACTGGGGATAGCTTATGGCTACACTTGGTGCATTTAGAGAAGAAGGTTTTTGGGGCCTCAGACATAGTCTGACTAAAAAAACACAAGGCCCAACACACACGCCTTCACACCCACAGGGAGGAAATTAAACTACACTAAAGATAACAAATTTTATAACTAAAAATTCTTACACTTACCATAAATGTAGATGTTCGAGTGTGTTTACTGTTGCAGTCCTCGTTATCCTCCCTCCAGGCCCCTGACTTCTCTTGGCTCTACCTTTCTTTCTTGTTTGGTATATTTAAGTTTTCTGGTGTATTTGCTTTTTGAGGGAGGTGTACCATAACATATAATTGCTTCACATTGTGGGAGCACCTGACATCTTGGGTAAGAAAAACTGATGTAATGGCGTCGGCTGCATATTTTATACCTCTGACGACCTGACGTCATGGAAGAAGAGACAGCATCCAACGCAGGAATCCAAGACTCTGGTATTCAGGCCGGCTGAGGGCTACCTGCAGGCAGATAACCCAAATGTAATGACTGCAACAGTGAAACACGAAAAACATCATATCTAAGGATGATTGAAAATTCTTTTTTATAAGACCCATATGGGAGATCAATAGTTTGATTCAGATTTGCTTGAGAGGACACTTTGGGCAAAAAGGATGGATTGGTACGCAAGGATACTCTATCTCTGTGAAAAAGTAAATATGGGGGACGACAGCATAGAGCATGGAGTTCCGATACCCTTCTAGCTGAAGTGATGGCTATTAGAAAAAGCGTTTTCCAAGACAACAACTACATAGAACATGAAGCCGCAGGTTCAAAGGGGGGTAGAATCAATGATGCTAGAACCAAATTCAGATCCCATGGAGTTGGTGGATCCTTGATAGGGGGCTTAACAAGAAAGACTCCTTTCAAAAAGGCTTTACAGAGTTTGTGAGACATAATAGTAGACTCTGACACACCCACATGAAAATTAGATATAGCCGCCAAATTGAACTCTGACAGTAGAAGGAGAAGAGCCTGCTTGGAAAAGCTCAGCTAGGAAATCCAGAATGGACTGAATAGGTGCAGTAAAAGGGTCTATTTCCCTCGACGCTGCCCAGAAGGAGAAACGTTTCCATTTGCTGCTATAAATCTTCCGGGTAGAAGACTTATAAGAAGCTATCAAAATATCTCTAACTGAGTGAAATATTAAGGGAAGTCTGGCTAAGGTTGGAATTGGAGGAACCACGCTGTGAGGTTCAGAGAAGGAAGGGATTGGTGCAGTTGACGCGATTGGTGGGTCAAGAGATCTGGAACTGGGTCCAGATGCCATGGTTGCACCAAAAGGTAACGGTGAAGAAAGGGAAACCAAACCTGTCGAGGCCAATAAGGGGCAATGAGGATCATTGAGGCCTTCAGAGCGATGGCTTTCCGAATCAGCTGAGGTATCAGTGGGAAGGGGGGAAAGGCATACAGGAGTCCCGGAGGCCAATCGTGAACTAGAGCGTCTCTGATGGGATGACCTGGTAGGGGAAAGAGGGTGAAGAAATCGACACCTGCTGTTTTGGGAGTGGCAAAAGATCGCAGCAAGGTTGGCCCCAAGTTCAAAAACTTCTTCCAACACTGATTTCTTCAGAGACCACTCGTGAGGCATGAGAATTGCTCTGCTCAATCTGTCTGCTATCACATTGGACTTGCCGGGAATGTGCGTTGCTATCAGGAAACGCTGAGAAGAGATCGCCCATTGCCACAGTCTGAGTGCTTCTCGACATAAGGGGTAAGATTTGGTCCCGCCTTGCTTGTTGATGTACCACACTACGGACATATTGTCCGTCTGAATTGCTATAGTTCCCTTGGGAAGAGAGTCCTGAAGGGCTTGCAATGCTAAAAGCACTGCTCTCATCTCTAGAACATTTATGTGCAAGTGGCACTCGATCGGCTGCCACGTGCCCTGGACTGTCCTGTCCTGGTAATGCCCACCCCACCCGATCAGGGAGGCGTCCGTTGTCAGAGTTGCAGCCGGGGGTGAGGGAATGAAAGGTCTCCCTAGAAGAAGTTGGGGAGATGTGACCCACCAAGAAAGATGATTCCTGCATGACTGAGTTATGCTGATAGAGTGGGACATTTGTAGAAGTTGAAATGACCACTGAGTGAAAAGCATCCACTGAAGGATCCTCATGTGGAAGCGGGCTAAGGGGAGGAGAGGAATAGCCGCCGCCATAATCCCTAGGACTTTCAACACCAGTCTGACCTTGACCCTGTTGTGTCGTAATAGAAGAAAGACCTGCTTGTGGATGTCTGCTACCCTTTGTTCCGTGAGTCTGGCTGACAGACTGACTGTGTCTAATCTTGCGCCTATAAAGGTAATAGACAGACTTTTCGTAATTTACAGAGATGCCTAGAGTCTGACAGGTTCGTAAAGTGTAGTCTCTGGCTAAAAGAAGTAGATGCCTGGTGGTGGCAGTCAGGAGCCAGTCGTCTAAGTACGGAAACACCTGGAATCCCTGGCCCCTCAAATGAGCGGCGACCACTGCCATGCATTTGGTGAACACTCGGGGGGCTGTAGTGAGACCAAATGGCAGGGCCCTGAACTGAAAATGACTGGCTCCTAGCCTGAAGTGGAGAAATCTCCTGGATCGTCTGTTCATCTTGATGTGATAGTACGCATCCTGGAGATCTATGGAGCACATCCAGTTGTCCTGACCCAGAAAGTGCAGAATGGACTGCAGCGTGACCATCAGAAATTTTGTTTTCTTGACAAACTTGTTCAAGTTGCTGAGATCCAAAATGGGTCTCCAGTCCCCTGTCTTCTTTGGAACCAAAAAGAATTTGGAGTAGATTCCAGATCCTTGTTGGTCTGCTGGAACTGGTTGAATGGCTCTTTTTGCCAGCAGCTTTGAAATTTCTAGTGCTGCTTGCTCCCTTTGACTGGGTGGAACATCTGGAAGGGAGTTTCTGGATTGTTTTGGGATGTGAATGGAATTCTGTAGCCTTTGGATATGATAAGACTGTACCCCACCTGTCTTGAGTAAGGGAAAGCCAGGCTTTTGGGTACAGAGATAATCTTCCCCCGACTGCCTCCGAAGGTGGACAGTCGGGCAGCCCCTCAGGGGTGCTGAAAGGGTTTGTCAGAGAAAGTTTCTCGACTACCCTGATTCTGCAGGCCCCCTCTGCCTCTAGGACGGCGTCTATTATTATTGTTCCCCCCTCTGCCTCTAGAAATGACTCTGTGCGTCCGGTAAGACTCCCTGTGGTTGTTTGCGGAACCACATCTTCCCTCCCTTCTGACCTTTGGGGTAAGGCCTAGAAGGGGTAGAAAAACGGACTCCAACGGCAGAAAGAGTCTTACCTTCTACCTCGCACCTTGTCAGAGTATCCTTCACCTGTGGACCAAAGAGAGATGATCCATCAAAAGGGGAGTTAGTGAAGGATGCCTTGAAAGGGTCCGCAAAGCTACATAGCCGCATCCAGGCATGGCGGCGCAAGGACACCCCTGTACCTGCGGCCCTGCTCGCTCCATCAGCCGCCTACGAAATCAGGCGCATGGAGGAGTTGACTACTGAGTTAAGGGTCGCCAGCTGGGAGTTCATCCTATCTTGAAACCCCACAGCTGATGGGTCCTTCAACACTTCACTCATATCCTTGAGCAAGTCCCTTTGGAGATGAGTGAAATGACACAGGTAATTCAGCGAACACATAGAAAAGGTCGCTGATGAGAACATCCGCTTACCGTACCTGTCCATGGTCCTAGATTCCTTATTAGGAGGATGTACAGGTACCGAAGTATCCGCTAGTTCCTTCTTGGTGGCTGCAGCCACCACCATGGCATCCACAGAGACACCTTTGGACAAAAACTCCTCATCTTTGGGGGCAGTGATAAATTTGTCTGGCCTCCTAGGGGTGGGTTCCACCGAGTCAGGAGCCGCCCAAGCCTTCCTCGCCACCACTTCCATGAGGGGGTCTCCAAAACAAGGGGGTGAGAAGAAATCACCGCAGGCACTGTGGAGGGAGGGGCTGATGGAGCCGACTGTGGAGTAGAACCTGGTTCTAACACGCTCCGCACGACCTCAAAGGCACCCCTGTCAGGCAGGGCCAGAGGTCTCTGCTCCGAAGAGCCAAAAACCTCCCCCGGCGCCGACAAGGATGGCTCCGAAGCCAATGTCGGAGCCGAACTAACCAGCGCCGAAGCACCGAGAGGGAGAGCGGGTTCGGACAAGGGTCCGATGCCACTCGCCCCCTCGGAGCCAACGAGGGAAGTCCGGCACCGAAATCCCTCCAAGGAGGAAATCGGAGCAGACGACAGCGCCGAAAGAAAAGGGATCGGTTCTGATGCTCCCACAGTCTCGGCTCCGAGTAGCACCGGCTCCGAACTCAAGAGAGTCAGAGGAGGAATATTTAGTGGAACGGGGGTAGCCATCGACTGTTGAGTCGGGCTGTGTAACATCTGGGCCAGTGCCTCGGACTTAAGAAGTCTACTCACCACCCTCTGCAAATCATGGTCCGAAAGTCTGGAGGACCTAGAGGAGTGTGACCTATGGCTCCGTTCAGACAAGAGCGGTGACGCTGGGGCCGAATGAACAGAGCCGATAGAAGGAGACCTGGATCTCTTTCTAGTAGTCGGTTCCGACAAGGGTATCGGAACCGACTTCGACTTGTCTGTCTCGGCTCCAGCCGGAGCCGAGGACACGGTGTGTGTGGCAGGTCTAGGATCATCGGCTCCAGCCGGAGCCGATGTCTGAACCGTATGAACGGTCTTTGAACCTCCGGAGGACGGCTCAGACACTGGAGCCGACTGCCTGGAGGGTTTGGAAGGTTTCCCCGACAGAGACTGGGTCGGGGGACCTTCGGGCTTCAATAAGCCCCTCAAGATCAATTTGTTTTTACGTTCCTGCAGGACTCTAGGGCTGAAACCGTGACAGACAGCACAAGAGTCCTGCAGGTGTAAAGGTCCCAGGCAGTACATGCAAGAAGTGTGACCGTCTGTCAGAGACATCTTCTGACAGCACGAGTCACACTTCTTAAAACCTGAGACCTTTGATTCTTTAGACATTATCTAAAGTGACAAGACTAGTGCAATCACTCACACAAACACACAGATTACACTAAAAATTAAATTAAATTAACTTAATTAACAAAGATCATGACAGAAAACACACTCACTCCAACTACTAGGAGGGGTGGGAAGGGGCCTAAGGGAAAAACCCTTGGAAAAAATTTAAGGAAAGGGAAGATATTTGTAAGGGAGTGCTAACAAACTAAGTAACTAATTTACTATAGAAAAACTAATTTAAAGGGGGTTTAAGTTTGACTAGAACTTTAGAAAATTAGCTAACCTGCAGAGCCGGTTGGAAAAGCACCTCGTCAGGTAAGCGGCAAACGAGATCTGAGGAGTCACTGCCTAGCATTGTGGGATATGGGGGAGCCTCGAGCCGGTGGAATTAGCTCTCGAGCTTTAGTATTGGCCGAGTCGGAGCCGAGGATCGGCTCCGAACCCATCCAGCAAGAATGAAGGCGAGATAGACAACTTAACATTTCTTTTTTATAAGACCCATTGCTCCTGCTAAACTGGAACTGTCTGGGTATGTTTCTTCAACATTATCCTCGTTTATGCCTGCAAATCCTGATATTTTTGACATTGTCTCTCTCTCTCTCTAAGTAAGACACAGTAGTCACTGTGTGTAGCAATTTCAATGATCAATGCTACTTTTGTCTTCTTTTCATGAAGTACTATAGCTGGTTTTCTTGCATCTATTTTTTTAACTGTTAGTAATGGATGATCCCACGTGATATAAACTTTATTTTCTATGATTCTTTGTGGCTCATGTTTCCAGTGTTTTTTAACTACTTCAGTATTACACTGTTTGCATAATCCCCAATGCAATAGTCTTGTGAAATTATTATGCCTTTCAGTATACAGTCCTCCTGCCATTAGTATATCACAACCAGCAACAACATGCACGACTTGTTTCCAATTCTGTTTTCAAAAACCTACACCTGTCTATTTCTCCCACATGTTCAATGGACTTTGGAAACCAATGTATATGTAAAGTCCACTATCTTGGGCCACCAATATTAATCTTTCGTCTTTTGGTTTAAATTCTCCTCTCCTTAACCATTCATGTGTTTGAGCCTGATCAAACACAAGGTTGTTTACAAGAGTTTTCTATACTTGCAACTATATTTATGCATTTTTCACATTTCTTGCCTTCTCATCTGATCCTTCACCTTGTACTTTTTCTTTTTTTTTTTGGCACATTCAGTTGCTGCCTGATTTTTATCTACTTATGGTTTGATTTCCATTCCTGCTTGATGCAGATATGCTTCTGCTAAACTAAGCAGGGAAGTCATAGCTTAGACTTATACTCCTCATGTTTTAAAACGTTCACTATGTTTGGGATCTTGTGAGGTCAGCAGATACGTATGCAGTCCCATGATCGTAGATCTATACATGTAATCAGTTTTAAGGAGGCCCATACCTCCCCTTCAGAATGGGGTATATATAGTCTTGGTATACACTGACCTTTATAAATCATTTGAGAAGTATGAAGCATCCTTCTTGTTTTCCTATCCAACCTATCCAACACCTTTTGGGGCAAGTCAATCCCTCCAAAACGGTAAGTTAGGAAAAGAAGAACAAAGTTGTTTATAGTTTGGACTTCATTCCTAGATGCCAGTGCTGTTTCAGTACTAATTTTAGTCTTCTAAAACACCCCTTACTAAGTTACTAAGCATTTGTTCATGTTTTACTGTTGATCCTTCATCAGTTCCCAACTATTTACACACTCCCTCTTGCTCAGGTTCTTCTATACCACATTCCTGTCCCAAACTGACGTTTTCTTGGTGCTGCAGCTTTCCTGATTTAAAGGTTGCTTTTGCACATTTAACAAGACCAAATGACATTCTTATATCATCTGAAAAAGTTTTGACTACTTGCAGTTGTGGGTTCAGTTTCTCATCTGATGAGCTAAACAGTTTTAAATCTATAAAAAGAAGATGAGAAGTCTTTATACTTTGTTTTCTGGGAGGCAAATTGTAGCCATGACCTAATCCTGTTAAGTAAAAAGCTTAACGGGCTAAGAGCAACACAAAAGAGCAGGGGTGACAAAGTCACCCTGGAGTACCCCCCTTTGAATTTTTATTCCTAGATTAATAATTTGTCCTTTATCATGGCTTAACTGCAAAGTGGTTTACCACTGTTTCATGGTCGCTGCAATGTAATGAACCAATGTAGAGAGTGTCATACACTTTTAAGCACTCTTATCCATGAATGTGGGATACTGTCAAATGTTTTTTTGTAATCTATCCATGACATACTTAAATTCTTCTCCTTTTTTACAGTTCTCTATTATGACTTTATTTAACAGCAAATCATCAGTTGTTCCATACGCCTTTCTTTTATTACCCTTTTGTTCTATTGCCATGACTGAATTTTCTTCTAAATGACTATAAACTCTGTCGGCATTAATTCCAGTGTACAGTTTATACGTCATCGGAAGGCAAGTTATTGATCTGTAGTTTCTAGGACAGCTTGCAGGTTCACTCTTTTTTTTTTTTTAAACACATTTACTGAATTATCACTTGTGATAAGGCACATTTACATTTATATAAAACTAATCAAACTGTATTAACAAGTTAAAATTAACAAACATTATGCTTCACATATACTGCTATATATCATATAACCTAAACAACATTACATAAATTATTCAATTCCTGACCCTTTTTTTAAACAAGAAACATCTTTATTATACCATCACTTATGACATAAGCAATCACACATTTACATAAATGAAAACAAACCACACCGACACAATCCTAGCTGCAATCATTGTACATTACAAGCCATACTGACACACTCCCAGTTGCAAATATACATCACCTATAATTTACCCAATCGTTTTCAGTCAAACATTACATAGTTCATTTTAGTCTTACCTTCTTTAAAACCTCATTCCTCCCCTGTATGTATCATTCCCACAATTCCAATTTTCTCCTAGGAAGTTTGCCCCCCTTTTTCTAAAGATCTCAATTCCAGTTGTTTTATCTGTGTTACTATATTCACTACTTCTAATATAGATAGTTTACATTTTGATTTCCATTTTTTAGTAACTGATTTTTTGGCATCCACCATAATTAGAGACAGCAAGGCTTTATCATGTCTAGGCAATTCCGATTCTGTATCACAGCTCAGAAAAATCATCTCCCTCATCACACAAACCTGCCCACCCACCATCTCCAACAGTGCATCCTGCTGGGAATCCTTAAAGTGTGCAAACTCATTGCACTCCCAGAAAATATGCTTCCAATTACCCCTTTCTTCCCCATCATACCTCCAACACTTGCTACTAACGGAGGAAAACATTTCTGGAGTCTACTTGTGGTATAAAAATACATATGTAAACATTTTCAAGCAAACATTCTACATCTTTTAGATTTTGTTGCATATTTAGAAGACATACACATATCCTCCCATTGTTTCTTTGTGAATTGCTTATCCAATCTCTCTTTACAATCCTTTTTCATCTACTCTGATTGATTCTTATAGTTACTATTCATTTTATACGCTTTACTAATTATTCCTTTTTAAGTGGCGGTGGTGCAGCGGTAGCGTTGTTGCCTTACAGCAAGAGGTTCTCCTGTTCGATTCTCGTCTGGAGTGTCTTCTGTGTGGAGTCTGCATGTCCTCCCCGTGGTTGAGTGGCGTTCGAAAGACATGCGTGAATGGGCGTGCCTTCATTGAGGGTTGGGCGTCGGGCTGGCAACGCGGCACCATAAAAATCTACTGCCAATCATTAGCAGACCGGAGTTCCGCTGTGGCAATCTCTAACCGGGAAAAGCCGAAAAGACAAACAACTAATTATTCCTTTTTAATGGCAGCTTCTGTTCTAGATTCTACTAAAAACTCTACCAGTGCTGGTCTTTGCTTTAGGACCACCCCTATTTCTTTCTCTTTGCCTATACTCTGATATCAGTCCTTGATAGGGAAGGCAATCCCTACCCTGCAGTCCAAATAAATTCTTGGCATCTTCCCCTTCTTTCACCTTTCTCTCTCTAGTTATTTGCTCCCAATACCTTGACTCCTTTGTCAGTTTTCTCCAATAAATTCCAGCCCCCTATTGTCTCCATCCCTAATTGCAGTTATTCCTATTGGCAGAATCTCATTTCTCCATTCCTGTGTTGGCGTAGTTCTTAGAATACTTTCTGCTACTTTATGGATTTAATATTCTGTACGATTACTGTTATTCTCTTTAAAGGCCTGCATCCAAAATCCCAGTCTCTCCTTGTTTCTTGAGCCCCCCCCCCCCCGTTTCAACATCATCCTGTTCCATTTTGAATTATAGTTTTCTGTTTGTGTTATGTATAGGCGCCTTAACTGTGTAGCTCTGAAATACCCCTTCAAACTGTATTAACCCAATCCAACCTGTTGTACTGGATGAATCAGCTTATCCCACTTGACTCTTGCCATCTTCCCCTTCCAGATAAAGCCCTTCAGCTCTTTATTAATTGCTATCCACAACTTCTCCTCTGGTTGATAAAAAAAATATGCCTGACCTGTGTATAAAACTAAAGGGACTAAAAACATTTTGACTGCTTACTTCTTACTATCCATATAACAAAGTTTCCATTTTCTCAGTTTTTGTATTATTTTTGGTTTAGTCTCTTCTCACAAATCCTTACCTACCACACCAGAATCACTTTTAATCCATACTCAATACTTCATTTTATCATGTCCCAATAAATAAGGATATTGCTGAATCAATTTGTGTGTGGGTACATAATTTACTGCTATTGCCTTTGTTTTAGCTTCATTAATTTTGTATCTCGAAAAGATCTGAAACTGTCTCAATGTTGCACAACACTGTAATGTCTCTTTCTGGCTAGGCCAGGTATAAAATAATATCATTTATAAATACAGCCTGCTTTTCTTGACTACCATACCAAACATATTAATCAAGAAACAAAGTCAAACAGGATGGTGAAGATCACTCTAACTGCAATATAAAACGAAAAAACAAGAAAGTGCGACCACCACGGTTAAATAAAACCAAGAAGTTTAATGAATACAGAAATACAGACAGTAAGAACTTTCACAGCCTTCAGACTGCTTCTTCAGATCTAACATCAGGTGCTTGCCTCATCATTATTTAAAAGCCTAACCAACCAATCAACTAGCTTCTGAAGAAAAGTACCATGGCAATTACATAAACTATCATATGCATTGGTACCAAAATAATTGTATAAATACAAAACAAACAAAAAAACAAAGTCCTTATATATATATATATATATATATATATATATATATATATATATATATATATATAAAAAACTAATAATCATTCCAAAATATAAAGTTAAAGAATAAGAAACAATAATAATGAAAATAAATTATATGTATGTGATCCCAGTAGATAAACGAAGTGGGTTTAGCAGGGTAATTTGATAACTATGAACAGAAGTGAGAAAATGTGAAGTCCTACATTGTTTTACCCTTCTCTTTCAAAGTCTTTAAAAATTCTGCTGCAGAAGGTCAAAATAAAAATTTCCTCTAAAGCGGGGGGAGGGGTCCAAAAGCTTGGCCTTAACATTCCCAGGGAGAGACTGTAGGTGAAGCCAAGCAAATCTAATAACAGATCCAGTAGCAGCAGCCTTAGAATCAGCTTCTGTAGCATCACAGTTGCATTAAATGGAATGCCTTGCAACTTGTGTAGCTTGTCCAAACACAGAAACAACTTGTTGCTTAGTGTCGAAGTCTCAGGGTTAGCCATGGCCTTAATTAAGTCCCCTAAAATGGACAAAAGATATTTTGCCACCTGAGATTGGTAATTTAAAGCCCTAAAGGCAAGAATGGCAGAGGTATAGACTTTCTTACTATACCTGTCCAGGGCCCTACTATCTCTGTCAGATGGCAAAACAACAGCTGCTGGTAGAAGCTCAGTAGGTTTATTAGTGGAAATAGAAAAAAAAAACAGAAGGTTCTGCTACTCAGTTACCTTATAAAACATCTCAGGATTTTTGGCAGGTGGAGGGTAGGAATCTGCAGAATTAGAAGTGGATGCAAAAGCATCCAGGATGGTCTCCAAGACTGGTGGAACAGGAGAAAGTCTAGCAACTCCGACCTCTAAGCAAATTATAGTACCGTTTTTTGTATGTCAGTCACCTGTTTGGATTCCCAATCAAAATGTTGCATCAATTTAGTTATAGTTTACCCCAAAATAAATTTCCTCAATGGGTGAGTCAATGGACAAAATATCCTCATTATGAGAAGCAAGGTGTCTAGGAGAATGGATTTGCAAGCAGTATGCTAAAGAATTGTTCATATGTATCAGAGACCTCCTCCTCAGATGAAGATTCATGTCGTCTCTTCTGGTGGTGGGGTGGATTGAAGGAGTAAAAAGGAATAAACAAAGTTAAAAGCAAGGAGTGAGAGAAGAGGGGGTGGCTCAGTATTATAATGTGCTGAAATAGCAGAGGCATGAATTTTAATTGACGAGAAGGATAGGCCCTTGTGGAGCATTTCTGTTAAGACCTCTAGAATATGAGGTAAGCTGGGCACCGTTGTGCCCATCCCCTGAGCCTGGCTCCAGGAATAGTATCTTTTCCACTTTTCAGCATAGGATTTTCTAGTACTAGGCCTCCTTGCCTCCAGAATGACATCCAGCACCTGCTTACTGAGGGATGCTAAAGGAGAGCTCAAGTAATTAGCCAGACTGCAAGATTCAGGGTTTGAAGCTGAGGGTGCAGAATCTGGCCCACGTACTGGGACAGCAGGGAAGGGGTCTGAGGCAGGTGCCATGGTTGCAGCAGTGTCATACTGTGCAAGAGGGGGTACCAGTGTTGGAGTGCCCAGTCTGGTGCAATCAGTACTGTCCTTGGCTTGTCCTGTTTGATCTTTAGTAGAACCTTCGAGAGGAGAGGCAGAGGGGGAAAGGCATAAACAGAGAGGCTTTCCCAGGTAAAGGACAGGGCGTACACTTTCCAAGCTTGACTGTGGGGAGGACTTGTGCAGAATTTGTTCAATTGGTAGTTCTGAGGAGAGGCAAATAGGTCTACCTCTGGAGTCCCTCATTTGTTCCTCAAGAGGTTGAATATTTTGGGTTCTAGTTTCCATTCTTGTGGGTCCATGAGATTTCTGCTCAAGTCATCTGCCAGTGAATTTAGTTTGCCTGGCAGGAATTGTGCTTGTAGGTTTACTTGGTAGCTCAAGGCTGTGTTCCACAGAGCCATGGCTAGTCTGCACAGATGGTATGAGTGGGTTCCCCCCTGCTTGTTTATGTACCACATAACTGTGGTGTTGTCTGTCCTTACCGATAGTTGTCCTGGAAGAATACGGTCTTGAAAGGCTGTTTCTGTCCAGCTAACATTTATTTTTGATTGATACACAGGTGCATCTGTGAGCCCCCCCCCCCATGCATAGTCGGATGCGTCTGTTGTTAGGGTTTGGACAGCAGGGGGTAGAGTGACAAGGAGTCCCTTGTTGTGGTCGTAGGCCTCTGCCCACCAAAGGAACTGTCTTCATACAAGGAATAATAGAAATCATTGTCTCCAGGTCCTGAGAAGGTTGACACCATAGGCTTTTTATATACTATTGGAATTTCCTCATATGCAGTCTTGCATATGGAATTAGTAGAATGCAAGTGGCCATGAACCCCAGAGCTTGCAGAATTTTCCTTGCAGATAGCTGGGGTTTTCTGGACAATAGTTTGAAGTAGGTTGTCAAATTAACTTGTTTCTCTGGAGTGAGGAAAGCCATCTGGGAAGTTGTGTTCAAGCTTGCTCCCAGGAATACAATCTATTGGCAGGGTACTAGGTGAGATTTCTTTTTTCGATGATGGTGTACCCAGGGAGGTTAGAAGTATCTTTATGAATGCCAGGTGTTGTAATAGCAAGTCCTGGCATTCTGCCTGAACTAGACAATCGCCCAAATATGGGTCAATTTGAACATTTCTCTGCCTGCAAAATGCAATGGCTGGAACTAGACACTTTGTGAACACCCTGGGCGCATTAGATAAGCCAAAGGGAAGTGCAGAGAACTGAAAGTGCATGGAGCCTGCCCTGAAACATAGGTATTGTCTGCAGGATCCTCTTATTGGGATGTGCAGGTAAGCTTCCTTTAAGTCTAAGGTTGCCAGCCAGGCATCCTAGGCTAGCATAGGAAGAAGCTGTTGAAGAGTTAGCATTTCAAATTTTGGAACCACCAGAAAGGTGTTGAGAATAGAGAGGTCCAGGATAGTATGCCAGGAGTTGTCTTTTCTGGGTACCAGAAAAAGTCTTGAATAAAAACCTTGCCCCCTTTGTTTTGCTGGGAAAGGTTGAATAGCCCCGATACTGAGAAGATAGAGAACCTGCAGTAGGGCCTCCGCCCATTGATTTGGGGGGTAGGTCTGGCCAACCATTTGGGGTAGATAGTGTGTGGAAGTGGGATCAATATCCTTGGGAAACTATGTTCAAAACCCATTTGTCCTGGGTAATGAGTTCCCAGTTTTTTGCATGCAGGGCGAGCTTTCCTCCTAAGGGAGCAAGTAGTTGAGCAGGGCTTGGAAGGGTTAAGGCTAATTCATTGTGCCATTTTCCGTAAGGGGGTGGTTTACTACTCCCCTGCTTTGGAAGTGGGAGCCCCCACTGCTTAGATCTGTGCATAGCCTGAGATTGCAGCCTAGGTGGTCTGCTGTTCCTGGGTTTGGAGTGAGAAGGCCTGGAAGGGACTGGAAAGGACCATTTCTTTGAAGGCCAATGCCTACTGAATCTGGGAGGCTGTTCTTGTAGGAAATCTTTAACAGTTTGCATTGATTTAGCTTTTTCCTCCATCCTTTTGAGGACGACTTCTGCTTTGTTGCCAAAAAGGCGGTCTTGGTTTAAGGGAGCATCCAGTAATGTATCTTTAACATGATCTGGCAAGTTTTGTTTCTTAAGCCAAGTATGCCTTCTAACTACAGACCCAGTGACAACAGCCCTGCAAGATGCTTCTAAAGCGTCAAAACCACATTGCAAAGTATGTTTACCAACTTGTTCTGTAAAATGCATTAAATCTTGCAATTCTTTAATGCCTTTTGGTCCTTGGGAAATAGTCTCTGGATCTGCAGAAGGATTATTGAAGAGGAACTTGTCAGAGTCAGGCACTCTATAGTACCTGTCAGGTTTTCTGGGAGCTGGAGGCAAAGTGTCTGGGCTAAGGCTAGATTCCAAGAAAGCATCATCTACAATGTCCAGAACAGGAGGGATAGCTAAAGGCCTTTGGTGAGGCAGGAGTAAGAATTCCCTAAGTCTCTTTTTGGACTCAGAGTAATTCTGGCTTTCCCAGCGGAAATGCTCCCAAAGAGTATGCAAGGTTTCATTAAAAGAAAAATCTTCTGGATGGGAAGCTGAGGGAATGGAATCCTCTGCATCAGAATCCTCATAAGTAGATAAGGGCAAATCCTGGTAATCAGAAGGAGCAGAAATATCAGATTCCTGATCAGAAGAATGAGAAAGAAAAGCAGTTCTAAGTCTCTTGGAGGGGGAAGGCTGGCTTCCCCTAATTAACGTAATAAGGTCTTCAGCCATTCTAAGCATTTGTTTTTGAGGAATATGGGCGTGAGCCTGTGGTTTGGTCATCGGTTTTCTAGGCGTAGTGCGAGTTTTTGGCCTGAGGAATTCAGAACCTCTGGATGGAAACGATGGCGTCGGCTTAATATGAATGTCTGTAGGCCTGAATACACCCTCAGAAGCCGGTGCCTGTACAGCGGCTCCAGACCCATCCAAGGTAGAGACATCCACAGGTTCCACAGTCGAAGAAGCATCTCGTGGCATACCGGACTCCAAATGCGAATCTGAATTAACGGGTATCAGGGGCTACGAAAGCACCTGAGTACCGGTGGACTAGCTTAACGGAAGCGTTGTTGGCAGTTCCAGACCTATGCGGTCTGTCTCTGTTTTTATCCTTACATTTTTTCGGAAGATCGGTAGTCGGATGGCTTAACGAAACCATTTTGGAGTACGTAGAATGAGTACGAAAGTAATTGGCTGCAAAAATGGCCCGACGACAAATAGTTCGGGCGTTGAACAAAGCACAAAATTGACAGCGAGGGACGTCGTGGTCTGGGCCTAAACAGGGGATGCAGTAAGAATGAAAATCTCTATGAAGTATTTGCTTTCCACACGCAAGACTATTGTTAACATTTTTCTGACATCAGTTGGAGCAAGAAAAAGGATCTCCAACAGGGTACTTATCTTTTTTGAAGAGTTCGGGTCTGAAACATGAAAACGAAAATTTCAGGAGACTGCCGACCTGCACTTGCGAACTGCTTCTGCTTTGGGCATGGCACGGCAAGAACGGCTGATGTAATGGCATCGGCTGCATGTTTTATACCCCTGACGACCTGACGTCAGGGAATAAGCGACAACATCCAACGCAGAAATCTGAAGACTCTGGTATTCAGGCCGGCTGAGGGCTACCTGCAGGCAGATAACCCCAAATGTGATGACTGCAACAGTGAAACACAAAGAACATCTAAGCAACTCCCAACAGCCTTCCTTGTGTAGTGAGGAGGCTTCTTCCTCTTTCAGGATTAGCTTGATTGAGTCTAAAAAGAGGTGCAGGGGGATCAGGGGATCACAATGGTCCACCACAGCAGTAAGTGCCTCCTAGCCAGTTTAGTTCTTTAAGGGAGATACAGTGGTGGCTGTGGTAGGAGGTTCCAGTGACAAATTTAGAAATTTTGTTGTAACAACCATCCAGCTTGTGTAGGTTGGCCTGTCTAAGGTTGGTAAGTATGGGGGATGCATAGAGTAGGGTGGAGATTAGCTGGGATTGGCTATGGAGATTCTAGCCGCCTTGGTTAGGAATTGGCGGCTTCAATATAATGCACCAAGTTTCTTCTGAACTTTTTTTATTGCGAGAGATATGTGGGGGTCAAATCTAAGTTTGTTGTCTATTTCCACACCAAGTAATTTTGTGTGTTCTGATGGAGAGATGACGGTATTGTCTTTGGCGAGAATATTGAAGTGGGGGGTGTTTTGACTGGCTTTGGAAGGTTGTAACAGGAGAAGTTTCGTCTTACTTGGGTTTAGTAAGAGCTGAGCACTGGATAGCCAGCTTTCTACAGAAGAGAATGATTCCTGTGTGATTTGCTGTAGTTCTGGTAGAGTGGGGGCAGAGCAGATGACAGTAGAGTCATCTGTGTACTGTATAAGAAATGCTTGTGTGGTGGCAGTATGTAGGTTGTTAGTAAACAGTGAGAATAGCAGAGGGCCAAGGACAGACCCTTGGGGAACTCGGAGAGTAACTTGGGAGGTGAGGTGATAGGTTATCGTCCCAGATTACTGATTGCTGGTGTCAGTGTAGATAGCTGTGGAACCAGTTGCAGGCTAAGGAGAGGTTGGGGAGAGTAGACAGTAGTAGCTCATGAGATATCATGTCAAAGGCCTTTGAGAGATCTAGAAATACGGCAGTAGAGAAGAGGCCATTGTTTTTGTGATGAAGTATAGTGTTAGTGAAGGACAGCAGAGCAGAGGTAGTGCTGTGATATGGCCAGAAACCATGTTGGGTTTTGGAGAGATTATTAGCTAGGAGGTAGTTGGAAACCTGGGTGTTGATACATTTTTTTTTTAAGTATCTTGGAGAGAGGGGAGAGGATGGCAATGGGGCAGTAATTGGAGAGGTCAGTGGAGGGGGTGCATTTGTGGAGGGGAATGATGTGGGATATTTTCCATATCGAGGGAACATAGCCTTCTGTTATGGAATAATTGATTAGAAGTGAAATTGGGTAGGCTAGTGTATCAGCTGCAATTTTCAAGTATTCAGAGGGGAGGTTGTCAGCTGAGAGTTTGGTGGGTTTAAGTTTTGACAATAGTCTTTTTATGTTGGAGGTAGGTACTGAGGTGAAGAAAAAAAGAGGAGTGGGGGTTTAGGGTTAGGAATTGGGGGGATTGTTGTAGGGAAGTGTTGTTTGTTTAGAAATGTCATAGTTTCAGTGAAGTGTTTGTTGAAGGATTCAGCAATACTGTTGGAGGAGGCGGGGGGAATGGACGGCTGGGGGGTATCAACCTTCCCTGGGTGGAGGATAGTGTTAATAGTGGACCAGAATTGCTCAGGGTTGTGGTTGGTAGAGTTTAGGGTGGATTTATAGTAGAGGCATATGTCTAATTTTATATGCTTTTTGGCTTTATTACTCAGTTCAAGGAATGATTGCCTATCTGAGTTATTTTTTGTTAGTCGCCAGTGCTCTCGGGCCTTTTCTCTGGATTTCATCAGGTTTCTGGTTATCTTTTGTAATCATGGGGCATGCCTGGATCTGACTTTGGCATTTCTTACAGGAGCATGGGTGTTTAGGATGGAGAGGAAGGTTCTGTTGAAGTGGACAGCCTCATCTAGGTTGAGGCATTTTAGTGGTGACCAGTTCATTTTTTGCAAGGAGGAGATGAAGGAGTTGGGGTTGAAGTTGGACTTGTTCCATATTTACCTGTGGATAATGGGCTTGAGACTGTTTGTGTGGTGCCGAATTAGGAAAGTGGGGGAGTGGTCACTACCACTGTCAGGTAAGCAGCCTGCTATATAAAAGAGTGAGGGGCTTTGTTGACTAGGATCCAGTCAAGTAAGGTATGATTGTTAGTGTTTTTGTTGATTCGGGTAGGGGATTGGATGAGTTGAGTGAACCCATGGAGATTAAGGTGAATGATTGGGAGATTATTACAGGATAGCCAGTTGATGTTAAAGTCACCGAGAATGATGGTTTCCTGGGGTAAAGAGAGAGTAGCCCAGCTCAGGAGATTTTCTAGGGGTGTGATATTTTGCCTGGGTGGGAAATAGCATCCTATGATATTGACTGTTTTGTTTGGGTTTAGTTTGAGATTGGCATGAAGGATTTCTTCATTGTTGTGATGAGGGGCAGATGAGTTCAGGAGTTGAATATTGAGGTGGTGTTTAAATATCAATGCTACACCACCTCCTTTTTTGGACAATCTGTCTATGCAAAGAATGTTGTATTCGAGTGGAAGTATTTCCTCACTTCTGATGTGAGGTTTGAGCCAGGTTTCAGATAGGAAGGGAATATCTGGGGAAATGTATGCTTATGCTGGCATGTAGTTCTTGGATTTTATTACATATGCTTCTGATGTTTAGGGATATTATAAGTAGGTCTGTTGTTTTCTTGTTGGGTAGGAGTTGAGTTGTGTGGGGGGGGGGTTGCTTGGGTTGAATTTGGGAGGACCAGGGTTTGGATGGATGTCTCCAGTGAGGGGTAGTTTACAGAGGTTGTTTAGGATATGCTTTATATACATAGTAAATTGCTTATGGTACCTTGGGGATATTTTATTTTTGTGTGTGTTAGGTGTTTGGTAATGTAGTGTGTGTACTGGGAGGATGTTTTTGGTGGCAGGGGTTGTGTAGTTATAGTGTAAATGTTTGAGGGAGGGTGTTGAGAGAGTACAGTGGAAGTTGTTGGGGTATGTGACTGTGAAGCCTTGGTAGGATGTAATGTGAGCAAGAACTACGTAGGTTAGGATTGTTATTATATTAGGTAGTAGCATGATTGTGTTGGATGTAGGGGGAGGGAGTGACTAGTGGTGTAGCCTAATTGGTGGTAAATTAGGGGTGCAGTTAAGGCTATGAATAAATGTAGAGGTACTGGGGGCGGGTGGGAATATGGGGCAGGGAAGGGAGCGAAGTGAGCTTAGCAAACGGAGAGGGATAGAACCCCCCAGGCTAAAGATTGCAGGGTGTCTAAATAGCCAAATTGTTAGGAAGGTATTAGAATCTAGTAGGGAAAAACAATCTATAGACCTAATTTCAACTGTGCCCTTTCTGGGTAGATACCTAGTTTGAAGCAGACAAAAAGTGGCCGTGTAAGTACCTTTTTGCCTCTATTTTACAAGTGGGCAATTCCAGTGTATCTACTGGGTTACCTTTTTTCGCCTACAGCTTTATCTTGGTTTACTGATAACTAAAAAGAAAAAGTTAACTGGGGAATGTATTTACAGCTGATGGGGGTGGGGGACCAGCTGCTGTTCCTAGCCATGGGTAGAGCCAGTTAATTCTGCTTTAGACCAGGTACTTTCTACAGTAGCAGACTAAGAGGGAAACATAGCTAGATGCCTACAGTAACTTATTTCCTTTTTAAAGCCCTTGAGTCCTTGTGGATGCAGCCAATGGCCAAGGATTCAGCAAGTAGGGACTGAGAGAGAACCCGTTCGCAGGGACAGTGGTCACTAAATGAAAAGATGGAGACAAAAAGAATTATTAGGTTAAGGTCTCTGAAAGGGGAATGAGAGAGAAGTGCTGTAAAAAGCAACTGAAATAATAAATTATCACCCAGGCAGGAAGGATATTGGGTTTAAGAGTACCAGCATGTTACACTATTTACACAGGTACAAATTGTTTAGTAAAAAAGGCTCAGGCAAGTGTTATGCATTCGCATATGAAGACCTTGACATAAAAAACACCTATCTTAGTGTTATGTACCAGATAATTTAGGTGGGCCACGAATTAAAAGAGGCAGTTCTATCACAGACATAGCAGTAGTAAACTATCACAGCAATTGTATATAATAAGAAGTTATGTACTCACCATAACGTTCCATCTTGAGTAGGTAGCTTCATTTGTCTGCAACCTGTGGGTCTTGGATCCAATATCGGATCCGAGCCGGCAACTTGCTTCATAGCTAATGGATCCAAGCTCCTAGCTCCTCCCCTCACCCATAATCACCTGCCAACCCTCCATGACCTCAGATCAAGTTTGCCCCTCAATATGTACCCAAAAAGGGTATTCCAACTTACACAGATCCACTGAAGGCCAGGGGGAAGGAGGGGGGGGGATGGTTGCAGACAAATGAAGCTACCTACTCAGATGGAACGTTATGGTGAGTACATAACTTCTTAATCTGAAGTAGGGACTTTATTTGTCAGCAACCTGTGGGACAGAGTCCCCAGCTACGTGAATCTTGGGTGGCCATCATGGAAGGATATTGCGGAGCACCGCAGAGCCAAAGGATGCTCTCCCTCTAGAAATCACGGCCAGTTTGTAGTGGTTAATAAAGGTATGAGATGAGGCCCAAGTGGCTGCCGAACAAATATCATCCAATGGAACTCTAGATTTGAAGGCCGCAGAAGTAGAGATGGAACGAGTGGAATGTGAGCGAACTCCTTCAGGTGCGGGTCTCCCAGAAGCTTGGTACGCTAGCAGGATACATTGTGAAATCCAGCGTGAGAGAGATTTTTGATATTGCTTTCCCCAAATTAAATTTGGCAAAGGAAAAGAACAGCTGGTCGGATTGTCTGTGACCAGCTGTTCCATGAGTATAAAAACGCAGCTGCCTATGAGCATCTAATGAGCGCAGCTTGTACTCTCCTTTATTCTGATATTTAGGAAAGAAGACCGGTAAATTTATGGATTGATTTATATTGGTTTCTGATGCTATTTTGGGAAGGAAGGAGGGATTGATCCTGAGGTACACTCTGTCCGGATGAAAGATCAAATAAGGAGGCTTCACAGAAAGAGCTTGAAGGTCCGAAACTCTTCGCAGAAGTAATGGCTACAAGGAATGCTGTTTTCCAGGACAAGTATTTGAGATCTACTGAAGCAGCAGGTTCAAAAGGTGGGGCACTCAGGGCTTGAAGAACTAGTGAAAGATCCCAAAGTGGTACGGCTTCTTTTATAGGGGGTCTAAACAAAAAGGTGCCCTTGAGAAAGGTTTTACACAATTTGGCCGACATCAAGGGCCCTGTGTCATGTCCCACATGGTAATGGGAGATGTCAGTCAATTGCACTTTGACAGTTGAGCAACTAGCGCCTTCCTGAAAAAGTTCAGTTAGGAAGTCTAATATGGATGGAAGAGGAGCCGTAAAGGGATCTAGATTATGATGCTCCGCCGAGACGGAGAAACGTTTCCATTTACTGCGGTACACTTTCCTGGTGGAGGGCTTATGCACTGCCACAAGGATGGCTTTGACTGGTGAAGAGATACCGGGAGTCCTAACTAGGAGTGGAACTGGAGCAACCAAGCCGTCAGCTTCAGATTGTCCAGATTTGGGGTCGGTAAATCCGACGGATGGGAGATTAGATCCGGACTGGGATTCACTAGGTGAGACCACAGGTAAGGGAACCAAATTTGCCAAGGCCAGAATGGGGCAATGAGGATCATCTTGTTCCCCAACCGCGAGGCTTTTAAGAGCTGCAGCATCAGGGGTAGAGGAGGATAGGCATAAAGTAGACCGGGTGGCCAAGCATGCACCAGAGCATCTCTTGGGGTTTCCCCTGAAGGGGGAATCAGAGCGAAGAAATTGCCGCATTTGGTGTTTGAGGGAGAGGCAAAAAGATCGCAGCAGGGTTGTCCCCATATTGCGAATATCTGCTTCGCTACTAGTGGGTTGAGAGACCACTCGTACGGGGTAAGAAGGGTGCGGCTGAGTTTGTCCTCTAGGATGATGGCCCGCCCCGGAATGTGCATTGCAATCAGAAAGCGGATGGTGGAAATCGCCCATTCCCACACTCTCATGGCTTCGCGGCATAGAGGGTAAGACCTGGTTCCCCAGTTTGTTGATGTACCAGACAACCGACATGTTGTCCGACTGAATTGCAATCATTCCTACGGGGAGGAGATTCTGAAGTGCTTGCAATGCATACAGCACCGCTCTCATCTCCAGAACGTTGATATGCAGGGAGGTCTCTGTATCGTTCCACGTGCCTTGGACGGTCCTGCCTGAATAATGCCCCCCCCACCCGAGGCGGGAGGCATCCGTGGTCACCGTGGCGAGAGGGGGAGAGGTGCAGAAGGGTCAGCCCGTATGGAGGTCCGGAGCATGGAGCCACCATAACAGAGCCTTCCTGCAAGCCTTGCTGATAGCAATGGGGTGATGGAGAGGAAAAGACAGAAAGGACCATTGTACTAGAAGGGTCCACTGCAGTACCCACATGTTCAGACGGGCGCATGGAAGGAGCGTTATCGCTGCCGCCATGGAGCCCAGCACCCTCAGGACCAATTCCGCCGGTGGGGTCTCTGATTGGAGGATGGCCCGCACATGAAGTTGCAAATTCCGTAGTCATTCCGACGTCAGGAAGGCTCATAGATCTCTGGTGTCTATTCGGGCTCCTATGAATTCTATGACTTGTGTCGGGGCCAGAAAGGATTTGTCGGCATTGATGGTGATGCCTAACTGTGGGGCTAGGTGGAGAAAGAAATCTCTGGCTGAGCAAAGTAGATGCCTTGTTGGGGCGGTCAGGAGCCAGTCCAGGTACGGAAAGATCTGTATTCCCTGGAGTCTCAGGTGGGCCGCAATCACTGCTAATACCTTGGTGAACACCCTGGGGGCTGTGGTGAGGCCAAAGGGAAGGACCCTGAACTGGTAGTGACTGGCTCCCAGCCGGAAGCGGAGGAACCTCCTGGATCGTCTGCCCATTAGAATGTGGTAGTACGCATCCTTGAGGTCTACAGAGCACATCCAATCGTTCTCCCTTAGAATGGGGAGAATAGATTGAAAAGTGACCATTCGGAATTTTTCCTTGGTTACCGACAGGTTCAAATGGGACAGGACTAGAATAGGTCTCAAGTCCCCCGTCTTTTTGGGCCCCAAAAAGAACCTGGAGTAGAACCCTAATCCGAGCTGGTCTTGGGGGACGGGATGGATTGCTCTTTTTCTTAGCAGCTGCTGAATTTCTGCGGCTGCAGCCTCCCTCTGATTGGGTGGCACATCGGGGAGGTTCTTGAATTTGGGGACATGAAGTAATGGTATTTTGTATCCTCTGGATATAATTCGAAGCACCCAGCGGTCTGTCGTGATGGACTCCCATGCCGTTAGGTGCTCTGAGAAGCGCCCCCCCGACTGCCTCCAGAGTGGAGCAGTCGGGCAACCCTTCAGGGCTGCTGCGTGGGCCAGTCAGAGAAAGGTTCTCTGGACCCAAAGTTTCTCGGAGCCCCTCTGCCCCTAGGGCGGCATCCTCCCTGTCCTCCTCTGCCACGGAAGGACTGGTTGTCCGGAGCGGGTTAGGAATGTTGCGATTTCCGGAACCACATCTTCTTCTGACCCTTTTGGTTCTTTGAAAAGGACCGCTGGGGAGCAGAGAAGCGGACTACGATGGCAGACAACTTCTTCCCGTCCTTCTTGCTCTGGACAAGTGTCTCACGAACCGTTTTGCCAAACGGGGCAGAACCATCTGACTAGGCCCGCTCCGCTAGCTCTAGCTGCTCCCTCGGTGGCGTGGGACAATAGCCGCATAGAGGTATTTGAAATGGATCTCAGCGTGGCCATTCGGGTGGAGTACAATTGTTTGTCATCCGCCGACAGGGACTCGGGGGGGGGGGGGGCAGCGTATTCTTTGATAAGATCCCGCTGCATCCTGATGACATGTGCCATATAGTTCAGAGACCTTACTGAAAAGGTCGCTGAACTAAAAACTCGCTTCCCTAAGCGGTCCATCGAGCGGTGGATGGACTGAGGGGCTCTCCTGAGTTAGTTCCCTCTTCGTGGCTGCCACCGTCAACATGGCATCTACGGGGGGACCCTTGCTCCAGTGTGACTGGTCTGCGGGGGGGGCTTAGTATCCTGTCTGGGTGTTTGGGTATTGGCCCCACGGTGTCCGGGTCCTTCCACGCCCTGGTGGTAATAAGGTCCACCAAGGGGTCGGCCGGAGGGGACACCCAAGAGGTAGATGGGCCTGCTTCGAATGCCTCCAGAAACACGGACTCGTTGGAGGAAGACTTGGGGGTAGACCACCCACCTCAGATCCTCAGCATCTCCATGATGTCTCCAAAGGAGACATCCTCAGGGGGGTGATCTTGGGGAGCCTTCCCCTTCATCCAAGTCCGCGTCCTCAGTTAAGGACTCAGGGGAGTCCACGTGCCTCCTCTTGCACTTGTGCAACTTCCTCGGGGGGGCTGTCCAAGGTCTCGCCAGCAACATCCTGTTCCAATGGAACAACCTGGGACATTGAAGCAGGCTGTTCCTGAGGACGGGTGATGGAAGCCTGGCCCAGCAGAGAGGGAGTGCAGGGTGGAGCTGAGACAAGGGCCGGGGGTCCAGATGCTCTCGACAGAGCCCTCTCCACTACATCGAAGGCAGAGGGGGAACCACTCTCCCTGGGCTCCGAGAACCGGCTCCCCATCGGATCCGATGAAGGGATCAGAACCGGCGCTGAGACCATCGGATCCGAAGGACCAGTGCGCTCCGACCTGGATGGAGCCGAAGGCACACTGAATCCCTCGGATCTGAAGCTCGGGCCAGGGCTCCGACAGACTCGAGGGCAGGGTCGGAACCGAAGTACCAAGTACCGTCGGCACCGACCCACCCCCCGGCTCCGACGCTGCTTGGCTCCGAACGCTCCGAACCTGCGTAGCGGGTCGGAGAAGAAGCAATTGGAGCGAAAAAGGGTGTCGAGCTCCCCCCCGAAGGGGGGGGGGAGGCAAGAGCACTCCCATCTGCAGCTGGGCCTGGATGAATCTTCGCATCATCCCGTTCAAGTCTGCATCAGACATGCTGAATGTTGATCTCGAAGAGGCCACCGAGGCAGGCCTGGAATGCCGCCTCAATGACCTAGATGGAGATTGGGCCTCCTCCTCCTCGGGCCCTGGGGAGAAGCAAGGAGATCTGAGCCGAGGAGGAGGAGACCTAGAAGCAGACCTAGAAGCAGTGGAGGGAGAAGCCCGCTTAGCTGGCGGGGCCGAAGCGGAGGCCTCGGCCCGCCGCTTGTGGTGCTTCTCCCTCCGTTTCTCCCTCTTAGCCTCCCTGTCCTCCGGTGCTTTAGCGGGAGTTTCAGTCCCGGTCGAAGGAAGGGGGGTAGGAGTGGCAATAACCACAGCATGTGGTAGTGCCACGGGAGCAGCGGAGGCCGGAGCAGAGTCCGGGGGCAAAAGTCCCGCCAGAACCAGCTTCGACCTCTGCTCTTTCAGTGCCCTGGGGTTGAACGCTGCACAAATGGTACAGCCTAAGGTGAGGTGTTCAACCCCAAGGCACCGAATGCACAGAGTGTGGCCATCAGCCGGGGAGAGCTTATGGCCACACTCGGTACATTTAGAAAAAATGGCTTTTGGGGCCTCAGCCATACTTTAAAGAAAAAGGAGTGCTACACAAACACACAGGCCCCAAAAACACAAACACACACACTCACTAACGACCAGCGAAGGGAGGGAAAAACTATGTAAAAAAATAAATATTACAAGGAACCTAACTCTTACACACTTTTTTAAAAATTAAAGTAGAGAAAATTTGACTAAGAAAAACAGACTTAACTGACGATTTCGCTAGAGCTCAAAGGAATCCAGCCATCCACAAGCATGGCAAATTAGATCTGAGGTCATGGAGGGTTGGCAGGGGATTATGGGTGAGGGGAGGAGCTAGGAGCTCAGATTCATTAGCTATGAAACAAGTTGCCGGCTTGGATCCGATATCGGATCCAAGACCCACAGGTTGCTGACAAATGAAGTCCCTACTTCAGATCGGTACTTAAACATCGCAACACAGACATTTACATATGTACATCGCTATTATTATTTCTCAGGGTACAGCAGTTAAAACAACTAAGGATCGCTCTGACTTGACAGCAAAACAGGACTTTTAGCCTTAATATGGTGTTCTGTATTTAACTTATGCTTTTCTTCAAACTGAATCACAAAACAGTCACACTGCTTAGCATCTATTTTAATTAAAAAGTATGTACTAAACAGAAGTGATGAGGAGTAGCAACCCAGTTTGATACTTTAGCATCTGTAAGTGCTAGCAGCACGAAGCACACTAAGCACCAAATCAGACTGGAAAATGATGCATTGTAACACTGTCTACAACTTGTATAAAAAGGAGACCAGTTCTGCAACAGTAACAAAGCAATAGAACAATTGAGTTTGTAGAGATCTTAGCTGCAATATAAAAAATAAAGGTCAAACACTTACAATGAGATACACCATGAGCTGAAGGGAACTGGCAGCTGCTGAGAGTAAGCCAAGATGGCTCCAGGGGTTTAAAAAAAACTTTGCTGGGACAATATTGCAGGAGGGGGAGTGGGAGAGGTCACAGGTAATGTGAAGTAGTTAGTTCTTGTAGAAAATCACACTCAGGAGAAACTGAGCAGCAAATGCTGCAAAAAAATCTATAGACCTGAATTCATAGAACCCTCCAGGCTAAAGATTGCAGGGCAAGTGTCTAAATAACCAAATTGTTAGGAGTTATTAGAATCTAGTAGGAAAAAAACTATCTACAGACCTGATTTCAGCTGTGTCCTTTCTGGGTAGATACCTAGCTTGAAGCAGACAAAAAGTGGCAGTTTAAGTACCTTTTTGCCTCTATTTTACAAGTGGGCAATTCCAGTGTATCTACTGGGTTACCTTTTTTCGCCTAGAGCTTTATATCTTGGTTTACTAATAACTGCAGCCCTAGTACTTTTGAACATCCTAGAAAGAGACAGGAATGGTGTCTCATAGTTTAGGTGCTAGGATGGAGAATGAATGGTCTGTGCAATAAAGTTTACTTTTTGGAGTTAGTACGATGGGTTGAGATTAAGAGATGCCACTGAAATGTTATGTGGCGGTTTTGGTGAAAGGTTTGAGTGACAGGGGGCAATGTCTGAGGAGAAAGAGCTTTGTGAATTAGTGATCCTAGTAGGAGTTTGGCTATCAGATTTATTGGGAGCCAATAAGCTTTGGCAAGAGTTAGGCAGTGGTGTTCATTACTGGGGGAAGTTAGTAATGAACTGGCAGAAGTTTATTAGACTGGTTTGTAAGGTAGTGGCATTTTTATTTTAGGCTGCAGATACAATGGGTAGTCCATATTTGAGTAGAAATAAGAGTATTCCTTTGCCTATGGCAGCTTTGGTTAGCTTAGACAGAAGAGGTGATAGCTTGCTCACCAGAACAGTAGTGTGTTGATATTTTCACGTATGTTTTGAATGTTCATAGGTTGGTACTAGGCTATTGGCCCAAGGGCCTATACAAGCCTAGCCATAACAATTCCCTGGCTATTTCTTCCCACACTATTTACTTCCCTGGACCCCTGTCTAGCAGGTCGATCTGATGTGATCCCCAGGGTGAATTTCCTTTCTCCCATCCAATTGTTAAGGTTCCTTTTGAAGAGGGCCAAGGAGGCGCCTTGCTTGACATGTATGGGCAGTCTATATGTGTAGTTGAAAGTTAAGAGACTGGTCAAACCAAATGCCGAGGTACTTGAAGAAGGTGGTAGTGTCTATGGTGGTACTCTTAACATCTCTAATATTAAGGAAGATGGGTGCTTCGGCTATTTATTGGCTGGTTCCATATAACATTGTTTTTGAGGGATTGAGTATAGGCTTCTGCCCTATTAGCCAATGGTTGAGGGTTCTGAGGTCATCACTGAGTGGAAATTGCTTTTGCCTTGCACCAGACCATTTTCTGAAGAAACATGACCATGACAAGAGTCAGAAAGTAGGCATGCAAGAGTCCTGGGGGCCTAATATGAACTAGAGTACCTCTCAGGGACTCTCTCTCTGAAGGATTGGAGCAAAAAAGCTGCTAAACTTGGTACTGGACAAGGCTGTGAACAGATCACTGCAGTGCTGGCCTCAGTGGCTGAAAATCTTGGATGCCACTGACTGAGGGACCACATGTGGCAGGAGAATTGACCTACTCATTTTGTACAATAAGATATTGGAGTTGCCTGGAATGTGTTGTAACAAGAAAGTGCTGTGAAGACTGTGTCCACTGCCACACACTCAGGGCCTCTTGACATACGGGGTAAGAAAGATTAGTTGTGTAAAATCTTACCATAACCATAGATGTCCTTCTCTTCCATGTTGCAGTATTCTCACTGTGGGATCCTCTTGCCTCAGGCGACCCGAACATCCGGCTCCTATGCAAAAGCTTAAGCCTGGTTGCCGTCAGGTGCGTGGGACGTCACACACAAGGCCATGAACCATGGGCCTTAAATGTGACATCTGCACGCACAGACCTCAGAACTGACTGCCCAGTCGGACAACAGCCAAAGGAATCCAAGAATTATGCCATCTAGACAAGGTAAATATGTGTGAAACGGGGGCTGGGTGGAGGGGAAGGAAAACTGCAACATGGAAGAGAAGGACATCTATGGTTATGGTAAGATTTTACACAACTAATCTATGTCCTATTTCCATGTTGCAGTATTCTTACTGTGGGACAGTGCTACAGCTCAAGAGGAGGAAAGGGTGGTGGAAGAAGTTGCAGTTTCCAGAAATCCATGCAGAATTGCCTCTGCAAATCCTGCCCTGGCTCTGGAGACATGGTCCAGTTTGTAATGTTTGGTATAGGTGTGCACAGAGGACCACATGGCTGCCTCAAGAATGGTGGCTGTGTCCAAGCCTTTGAGGAAGGCCCCAGAAGAGGCCATGGCTCTTGCAGAATGTGCCTTAACCTTGTAAGGGAAGTCTTTGCCATGGTAAGAGTAGCAGAAGAAAACAGTTTTTTGTATCCAGGAGCATATAGTTTGTTTGGATACAGCCTTGCCCAGGACCCTGGGGTGGAAGGACACGAAGAGCTGATTGGACTTTCTAATGGGTTTGGTTTTGTCCAAATAGAACTTTAATTGTCTCTGGACATCAAGGGAGTGGAGTACTCTCTCACTGACATTCTGAGGAGAGAGAAAGAGAGTGAGTAAATGAATTGACTTATTGAGGGACAGCTCATTGACCACTCTGGGCCTGGTGGAGGGACTGGTGTACAGGGTCACTATCTTTGTGGAAGATTGTGTAGGGTGGGGATGGCATGAGTGCTTGTAATTCGGAAAACCTCCTGGCTAAAGTAAGGGTTACTAATAGGATAGTTTTTCATGTGCAGATCTGCAGAGAAGCAGAGCTTGCTGGTTCAAAGGGTGCAATGGTGAGTTTCTTTAGTACATAGTTTAGGTCCCAACGTGGTGAAATGGGCTTCTTTGGTGGCCTGACGTGCAGAACCCCTTTTAAGAATAGTCTGACATCCACCCAGGAAAGAAGAGGTGGATCTAAAGGTAAGCAGGGAAAAATGGCCGATAAGTGGACCTTCACTGAAGAATATGAATGCTCTGATTTTATGAGCTGACACATAGGCTAGAAATAGTGGAATATCCACTTGGAAGGGGTCCCTTTGCTTTTTCAGACACCATTTGGAGAACCTTTTCCATTTTGAAAAATAGACTCCTGGTAGTGGGTTTCCTGGCCTCCTGCAGGATGGATAGCATGTCCTCTGAGTACCGATGTCTGAAAGAAATCAAGAGTTTATCACCAAGAGGGTTAAAAAGAGCATCTCCGGGTGTGGATGAATGAAACATCCCTTCTGTTGTGTGAGCAGGTCCACCTTGTGAGAAAACTTGTGGTGACTGTTCTTGGCAAGAGATTGAAGAAGGGGGAATCAATGCTGCCTTGGCCAACAGGGAGTCAACAGCAAGATTCTTAGCTTGTCCCTCTGGATCTTTAGAAGGACCTTCTGAATGAGTGGGAAGGGAGGGAAGGCATAAAGGAACAGTTCCTTCCAAGAGATGGAGAGGGCATCCACTCTCCAGGTTAGTGGGGGGGGGGGTCCCTGAAGCAGAAAAGCTGCAACTGTCTGTTCTGCAGGGAGGCAAACAGATCTATCTGAGGTGTTCCCCACTGCTGGGCAATGTCTAAGAACACATCTCTGTGCAACATCCACTCGTGATGCAGAGAGAAGGATCTGCTGAGGGCATCCGCTTATGGTTGTCCTGGGATGGAATACAGACCCCCCTGCAGTGTGATGTTCTGACAGGCTAGCTCCCATGCCTGCATTGCTAGCCTGCAGAGTAGGTAAGACCTGCCCCCCCCTGTTTGTTGATGTACCACATCACTGTTGTATTGTCTGTGAAGATTTGTAGGGGGCCTGGCTGCATTAGAGGGAGGAAGGACTGTAGGGTTAGATGGAGAACAGTAATCTCTCTTATGTTGACATTTTATCGGGAGGGAGAGTTCCCATTGGGCCTGTAACTTGAGGCAATTCATAGTTGCTCCCCACCCTAGATCAGAGACATCCATGTGCATGTATTGTACTGGGCTGGTGGGTTGCAGAGGCAGGACTGGGTTCTGGTGTACTTGTTGGAGATCCACCACCTTAGCTTTGTCTTCAGACAGGGTAAGAAGGGTACCTGAAAATCCAGGGGGTGGCTGTGTTGTGACAAAACATTTTTTTAGGTACCACTGGAATTTCCTCATGTGCAGCCTGGCTAGGGGTAGTATAGGGATTGTGGCTACCATGAGGACTAGGAGACATATGAACTGCCTGGCTGAGATGTAGGTGACCCGGAGTAGTTCTTGGAAGTGGTTGACCAGGGAGGATACTTTGTCCTGAGGAAGGAATGCCTTCATCGAGTCGGTCCTTATCCTGCAGCCCAGAAAAATTTTGTCTTGGGCTGGGGAAAGGGATGATTTTACCACGTTGAGGGTGAACCCCAAGCTCCGGAGCAGGGACATAGTGAATAGTAAGTGATTCTTCAGAATGCTTTCCTCTTCTGCTAGGATGAGGTTGTCGTATAAGTAGGAGTAGATATGAATGCCTTTTGTTCTGCAGTAGGCTACTGCTGGGGCTATGCAATTTGTGAAGACTCTTGGGGCAGCAGATAAACCAAAGGGCAAGGCAGTAAACTGAAAATGTGACGAAGGTCCAGCAAAAATGCAAATACTTTCTGTAGTTGATGGGGATGTGGAGGTATGCCTCCGTCAAGTCCAAAGTGGCCATGAAAGATCTGGGTGGCAATAGTGGAAAAAAGCTTTATAATGTTAACATTTTGAAGGAAGGGACCTTCAGAAAGAGGTTTAGGAAGGACAAATCCAGGATGGGCCTCCAACGGCCATCCTTTTTTGGCAAAAGGAAGAGCCTGGAGTAGAACCCCCTCCCTTCTTGGCCTAAGGGATTCAGTGTAGTTGTTTTTTGGGAGGGAAGGGGATGCCTTGTGGAAGGAATCTTTCCTGCTAAGACATGAAGTAGCCTTTTTCTACTATTGCCAGAAAGTACAGTTGTGTACCCTTACCATAAATGTAGATGTTTGAGTGTATTCACTGTCATCACATTTGGGTTATCTGCTTGCAGTAGCCCTCAGTCGGCCTTATTATCAAAGTCTTGGGTCCTGCGTCCGTTGCCGTCTCATCTTCCATGACGTCAGGTAGTCAGGGGTACAAAGCATGCAACCGATGCCATTACATCAGTTTTTCTTGCCCCAGATGTCAGGTGCACCCCTAATGGGAAATATATATATATATATATATATATACACACACATATATACATATACACACAAGGTTATACCTCCAACAAAAAAGCAAATACACCAAAAGCCCCCCCTAATGGGAAGCAATTATATATATATATATATATATATATATATATACACACACACACACACACACACACACACACACATACATACATACATATACACACAAGGTTATGCCTCCAACAAAAAAGCAAATATACCAAAAAGCTTTTAAGGATAGTAAAGGAGAGCAGAGATATAGCCAAAAGAAGTCAGGGGGCTGAAGGGAAGGTAACCAGGACTGCAACAGTGAATACACTCGAACATCTCCATTTATGGTAAGTGTACACAACTGTACCATGTTCTTTGTGTTTCACTGTTGCAGTCATCACATTTGGGTAGATTCCCAAAGCTAAGGATGGGAGGAGAAATTTAGATAGCATTAGGACCAGCTATAAGGCCTGCAAGACTGCAGTGGCAAAGCCAGCTCTGGATTTAGAGAAAATTGGTAAATGGTAATGCTTGGTGAAAGTATTACAGAACTCTAGGTAGCAGCTTCTAGGATGTCTCTGGTAGGGACACCTCTGCGAAAGGCTGTAGAGGTAGATGCAGCCCTGTGGGATAGGTTTTCCATGGTGCTTATAGCAGAAATTAATGCAATGGCCTATCCATTTAGAAATGGTCTGCTTTGAAATAGCCTTCTCCTCTGCCCCTGCAGCAAATACCACCAGCAGTTGTTTAGATTTCCTTAGAGGTTTAGTCCTGTCCAAGTAAAATCTAAGTTGTCTGTGCACATCTAAGGAGTGCAGTATCCATTCCCCTTGATCTGTGGATTAGAAAAGAAGGTTGGGAAATTAATGGACTGATTAAGAGCCACACTGGACACCACCTTGGGCATGAAGGAGGGATTGGTCCTGAGGGACACCCTGTCCGCATGAAAGATGATGAAAGGCTTCACTGCCATAAGAGCCTGTAATTCAGATACCCTTCTTGCTGAAGTGATTGCTAAAAGGAAAGTTGTTTTCCAAGAAAGGAATTTTAACACTGTACTTGCAGCTGGCTCAAAAGGAGGGAGTGAGTTTTTCCAATACAAAGTTAAGGTCCCAGGCTGGAGTTGGGGCTCTCCTGGGTGGTCTTAGGTTTTTGCCCCCACTGAGGAACTGCTTGAGCAGTGGATGAGAGAAGAGGGGTGGTTCTGTGCTGTAATGAGCTGAAATGGCGGAGGCATGAATTTTGATGGAGGAAAAAGAAAGGCCCTTGTGAAGCATCTCAGTTAAGTATTGAAGAATCTGAGGTAAATTGAAAGCTGCTGCTGTGCCCATCCCTTAAGTCTGGTTCCAGGCACAGAATCGTTTCCATTTTTCAGCATAAGATTTTCTAGTACTAGGCCTCCTTGCCTCTAAAATGACATTCAACACTTGTTTACTGAGGGATGGTAATGGAAAGATTAGGTAATTAGCCAGGCTGCCAGGTTCAGGATTTGAAGCAGAGGGTGCAGAATCTGGCCCTCCTGCTGTGACAGCAGGGTAGGGGTCTGAGGAAGGTGCCATGGAGCCAGCAGTGACAAACTGCGCAAGAGGGGGTACCAGTGTTGGCATGGCCAGTCTGGTGCAATCAGTATCATCCTTGGTTTGTCCTGTTTGATCTTTAGTAGTACTTTGGAGATGAGAGACAGAGGAGGAAAGGCATAAACTGATAGATTTTTCCAGCTGAAGGACAGAGCATCCATTTTCCAAGTTTGTTTGTGGGGAGTCCTTGTGCAGAATTTGTCCAATTGGTAGTTCTGGGGGGAGGCAAACAGGTCTATATCTGGGCTCCCCCATTTGTTTATCAAACTGTTGAAAGTTTTTGGTTCCAGTTTCCACTCATGTGGGTCCATGAGATTTCTGCTTACTTCATCTGCCAGTGTATTTAGTTTTCCCGGCAGGAATTGAGCCTGTAGATGCACTTGGTAGCTCAAGGCTGTGTTCTACAGAGCCATGGCTAGTCTGTAGAGGGGGTTAGAATGGGTACCCCCCCCTGCTTGTTTATGTACCACATAACAGTGGTGTTGCCTTATCTTTACCATTAATTGTCCTGGAAGAATGTGGTCCTTGAAGGCTGTCAGAGCATTCTGTACAGCTAACATTTATTTTTGATTGATATGCAGGTGCATTTGGCTTGGGTTCCACTTGCCCTGAATGCACTTCCCTGCCAGGTGAGCCCCCCATGCATAGTCTGATGCGTCTGTTAGGGTTTGGGCGGCAGTGGGTAGAGTGAATGGTAGTCCCTTGTTTTGGTGGCAGGCCTCTGACCACGAAAGGAACTCTAACCGTAATCAAGGTATGATAGGAATAATTGCTTCAAGATCCTGAGAATGTTGACACCATAGGCTTTTTAGATACCATTGTAGTTTCCTCATATGCAGTCTTGCATATGGAATTAGTAGAATGCATGAGGCCATGAACCCCGAGGCTTGCAGTATTTGCCCTGCAGATAGCAGGGTTTTTGTGGCCATTAGTTTGAACTAAGTTGTCAAATGAATTTGTTTCTCTGGTGTGAGGAAAGCCATCTGGGAAGTTGTGTTCAAGCTTGCTCCCAGGAATATAATTTGTTGACAGGGTAATGTGATTTCTTTTCGTTTATGGTGTACCCCAGACAAGTTAACACCTTTTGTACAAATGCCAGATGATTCAAATGTATGCCCTGGCTTTCTGCCTGAATTAGACAATCGTCCAGGTATGGGTATATCTGAATATTACTTTGCCTGCAAAATGCAATGACTGGAGCTAGGCACTTTGTGAATACCCTGGGCGCAGTAGATAAGCCAAAAGGCAGTGCAGAGAACTGATAGTGCATGTAGCCTGTTTTGAAGCGTAGGTATCTTCTGCATGATTCCCTGACTGGGATGTACAGGTAGACTTCTTTTAAATCAAGTGTTGCCAACCAGGCATGTTTGCCTAGCATAGGAAGTAACTGGTGAAGAGTTATTATCTTGAATTTTGGAATCACCAAAACGGTGTTTAAGATAGAAAGATCCAGGATAGGACATTATGAGTTGTCTTTTCTGGGTACCAGGAAAAGTCTTGAGTAGAAACCTTGCCCCTTTTCCTCTTCTGGTACAGTCTGAATAGCCTTCATGCTTAAGAGAGAGAGTACTTGCTTTTGAGCCTCTGCCCACTGATTTGGGGTTGGTAACGTGTGGAAGTGACAGCTGTATCCTTGGGAAACTATATTTAAAACCCATTTGTCCTGGGTAATGAGTTCCCAGTTTTTTGCCTGCAGAGCAATCTTTCCCCCTAAAGGAGCAGTCAGTTGAGAGAGAAGTGCTTGGAAGTTTTAAAATTAACCACAAAGGAGATGAAGAGCGAAAAAACACAAACCAACAACCAAACAAAATTCGCTCTGGAGAAGCCAAATAAGGGTCCAAGACCTGAAATAACGAAGTTGGTAAAAAACGGCTTTAATAACAAACCAGTCCAGTCAAATCTGCAGGATGTTTTTACAAATAGTCAGCAAGACATCCCTTTAGATTATCCACCTCTCCCACGGAGGTCAAACAGGATACGAAATCAGAATCCGGTGTTTTACAATTATCACAATTACAGGACCAACAGGAGGACTTAACATATTTACTAACAAGTAATATTACACAGCGGGGTAATACTTTTGAGTACAAAAATTATAAAATTTTTAATTATAGTAATTTGGATATTGATTTGGATTATTTTAATTTACTCTCAAAAGGTTTCAAATTTATTCCTATTAGAAAAATGAGTATTCCTAGAGCTATTGTAGATTTAAAACTTTTTTAAGGAAACAAAATCTATCCTTAATGTTTCAAGATACTAATTTTAAATCTGGTGACCCGTCTATTTTATAGAAAAGAAGTACCATGAACCCTCCCCCTCCATCCCCAGCTTAAAAATTTTGAAAAGCTGTTAGAAAAAGAGATCAGAAATACTATTAAAGGACACAGAATAGCTTCCAATTTAACCAAGAACGAAAATCAGTTATTGATTTTCTTAAAAAACAACAAGACAATAAGAATTATGCAATCTGATAAAGGGGGTGGAACGGTTCTTATGGATTCTATTCTATACGAGTTTAAAATGAAGGATAGTATACTTGATACTTCCAAATATTCCAGAGCATCGATTAATGAGGTCAATATTGCCAAATCAAAAAGTAGTCTTTTAATTAATGACTTGTTGTTAGAAGGTTCCATAGACTTGGACGTATTTAATTTTTTGAACAATCAAAATCCTAGAGTTCCTTCAGTCTTTGGCATACCAAAGATACACAAAGACTCTGATGACCCTCCATTACGTCTTATAGTCTCCTCTGAGGGTTCCGGGACAACCCCTTTAGCTAAGTTTATTGACGTGAAATTAAAGGACTTGCTAGTCAGGGTTACACGGTTCTAAAAGATTCATGGGACTTCTTGAGACAGATTAAACCTAACCTCTATTCCTCAGAGATTATTTTTGTGACTCTTGATATTGTGGACCTGTTTGGTTCCATTCCACACGAAACCGGTCTTGTGGCTTGAGGATAGTATGAGAGAAAATGGTGGTCTTTCTTCTGATGACTTTAGAACATGTATTTTGTTAATGGAAGTTATCCTGAAAAACAACTTCATGTATTTCGAAGGTGAATTTTACAAACAGGAAAGAGGTGTGGCTATGGGGGCCAAATGTGCCCCCTCTTATGCCAATATAGTTTTGTCATGGTGGGAACATTTATTAGTTAATAATTGTGAATACGTCAAGTCTTGGATTTTTTATAAACGCTTCCTGGATGATATTTGTATTTTTTGGATAGATTCTCAGGAAAGATTTTTTGAATTTTTAGCCTATCTCAGGAGCACAACCAATTTTCTAGACTTTACTTACAATTTAAATCAACATGAATGCATTTATTTAGATGTTTCTTTAACCAAGTCCAATAATTCCTTTAAATCTAAAATTTATCGGAAAAAGACTTTTTCGAATTCCTATTTACATTTCTCGAGCGGTCACCCCTTTTTACAAAAAAAGAATCTTCTTAAAGGGCAACTGGTGAGGTGTAGTTGCATGACCTCTGATGACTTAGATTTTGTCAATGATGCTGGATTTATTATGGATTTGTTTAGAGAGAGGGGTTATCCAGAAAAGCTGGTTAGAGGGTTGTTTCAGGAGGTACTGGAGGGGAGAAAGGTTAGATTTGCACCAATTTTGGGTATGGAGGAAGTCAGTCCAACAATCAACAAGAATGTTCTTAACTGTTGGGGAAAAAGCATATGTTATGGATTATACTGGAGATTCCTACATTATAAAACAGACTATTACAAGAGAATGGGATAGGTTTAAACAGTTTACTGACTTGGAACACATATATAAGGAACCGTTAAAGTTTACATACAGGAAAGATTTCAATTTCAAGAACATGTTTGAATTTGGGGGTATTTCGAATAACAAAACTAGAACGGGTAAGGTTGGAACATTTAAGTGTGGTTTTTGTACGCAATGTCAGTACATTGCCAATAGTACCAGTATTCATCTTCCCAGTAGAGACAGGCAGATTGTTGTTAACACATACTCCAACTGTAACACCAACGGTGTTGTATACATTGCTACTTGCCAATTCTGTCATACCTTTTACGTGGGAAAGACAGAAAGGAAGTTAAAGTCTAGAATTTATGAACATCTTTACGAAATCAAAAAATGTAATGGTAACAATGCATTATTTCGACATACACAGATTTGCCAACAAGCCTCCTTCCTCTTTTTTGTTTTGGAAGTGGTTCCTAAAGAGGCTAGGGGTGGTATGTGGGAAACTAAGCTGGAATACAGGGAACTCTATTGGCAGATTATACTGGAGGCCAATATGAACCCTGGTCTCAACGATATGATTTCCCTTCTCCCTGTTCTTAAATTAAGGGCAGCGAAGTTATGATTTACAATACCATCTTTGTCCATTAGATGGTGTTCAATGTATGAGTTACTGTAACTATTTTTATTTTTACATGGTATATGTGTTTGTAATAAACTGTTTGGTATTTTTTAAAAGTAATTCTACATAAATTTAATGTATCAAATATTTACCAGTTATTTTTTAAAATAATGTCTTTTAAAACATTGTTTTTCAAATAATTATTTTATGAACAAAATGCAATTAATATCTGTTCTCTTAAGATGAGTTCACTGTGGGCAACAACACCAAGTTATTGCTTAATTGTTTAGTTGTTTGATTGTTTTATTGTATTGATTGGTTTATTATGATGGTTATAAAAGGAGAGTATTGGTATGATGTAGGATGTATGTTTTGGTTCTGTGAAGATATTCGAAACGCAGTTTTTTGGATTACAACGTTAAGTGTGCTTGACTGGTTTGTTATTAAAGCTGTTTTTTACCAACTTTGTTGTTCCAGGTCTTGGACCCTTATTTGGCTTCTCCAGAGCGAATATTGTTTGGTTGTAAGTTTTAAAATTAAGTCATTGAGACAGTTTACCATAGGGGGAGTCTTACTACTCCTTGATTTGGAAGTGAAGGCCCCCCACTGTTTAGTCCTGTGTGTACCCTGGGACTGAAGCCTGGGTGTTCTGCTGGTTCTGGGTTTGGATTGAGAAGGCCTGGAAGAGGCAGGAAAAGATAAATTCTTAGAGGGCCAATGCCCATTAAATCTTGGAGGCTGTACTTGTAGGAAATCTTTAAGAGTTTGCATAGATTTAGCTTTTTCCTCCATCTTTTTAAGAAATACTTCTGCTTTGTTGCCAAACAGGCGGTCCTGATTTAAGGGATCATCCAGCAAATTAGCTTTAACATGAGCTGGCAAATATTGCTTCTTAAGCCAAGCATGCCTTCTAAGTACAGACCCAGTGACAGCAGCCCTGCAAGATGCCTCTAGTGAATCAAAACCACATTGCAAATTATGCTTTCCAACCTGTTCAGCAGAATGCATTAAATCTTGTAAATCCTTATTTTCATCAGAGTCAGGAATCAACATAATTTTCTGTTTAAGCAATCCAATAATATGCTGCTGATACTTTAACATATGAGACTGGCAGTTTAAGGCCCTAATGGGCAAAGTTGCATAAGTGTATACCTTCCTTACCTCATCTATCCAGTGCCCTGGAGTCTCTATCAGAGGGAGTAGGAGTTTTGGAAGTAGCCACCTTAATGCCCTTGGGTCCCTGTGAAATGGTCTCAGGATCCACAGTAGGATTTTTAAAAAGAAACTTGAGAGAGCCAGGAACCCTGTAATATCTATCAGGTTTTCTGGGAGCAGGAGATAGAGAGTCAGGGGCCAAGCTAGACTCCGAAAAGGCATAATCAACAATGTCTAGTACAGGAGGGATAGCTAAAGGCCTGTGTTGGGGCAGAAGTAAGAAATCCCTAAACCTCATTTTAGAATCAGAGTAATCCTGGCTTTCCCAGCGAAAGTGCTCCCTAACAGTATGCAGGGTTTCACCAAAAGAGAAATCCTCGGGGGGGGGGGGGGGGTGTAGACGAAATAGAGTCCTCTGCATCAGAATCCTCATAGGTAGATAAGGGTAAATCCTGGTCATCAGAGGAAACAGACATTTTAGAATCCTGGTCAGAAGTATCATAAGCAAATTCAGTCCTAGGTCTCAGAGGGGGAAGGTTGGCTTCCCCTGATTAAAGTAATAAGGTCTTCAGCCATTCTTATTTGTTTTTTAGGCATAGAGGCCTGACCATGCAGTCTGGGCATGGTTTTCTAGGCATGGTTCGAGTTTTAGGCCTTGAAGAAGAAGATGGCGTCGGTTTAATATGCAAGTTAGTAGGCCTGAATATACCCTCAGAAGCCAGTGCCTGCACAGCGGCTCCAGACCCATCCAAGGTAGACACATCCGCAGGTTCCACAGTTGAAGCATCTCGCAGTATACCAGACTCTGAATGGGTCTCAGTAGGGGCATGCGAATCTGAAGTAGCGGGTATCAGGGGCTGCGAAAGCGCCCGAGTACCAGCAAACTGGTGACTGGCTTAGGAGAAGCGTTGTCGGCAGCTTTGGACCAAGGCAGCCTGTCTCTGTCTTTATCTTTGCGTTTTTTCGGAATGTTGGTAGTTGGATGGCTTACCGAAGACATAGCTGGATAATTGTACAGTGTACCAAAATATTTAGAAGTGAAAATATACGGACGAACAGTTCGTTGCTTAAATAAGGCACAAAACCAACAGTGAGGTATGTCGTGGCCAAGGCCTAGGCCAGGAATACAGTACAAATGAAAATCTTTCTGAGGTATTTGCTTTCCACAAGAAATACAATTATCGACTTTCACTGACATCGGTTTAGAGCAAGAAAAATTTTCCCCAACGAGGTACTTAGCTTTAGTTGAAGACTTTGGTTCTGAAACTCAAACAAAAATTTCAGGAGTCGGCCGACCAGCACTTGCGAACCTGCTTCTGCTTCGGGCACCGCACGGCAAGAAAGACTGATGTAATGGCGTCGGCTGCATGCTTTAGACCCCTGACTACCTGACGTCATGGAAGATGAAACAGCAACCAACGCAGGACCCAAGACTTTGATAATCATGCCGACTGAGGGCTACTGCAAGCAGATAATCCAAATGTGATGACTGCAACAGTGAAACACGAAGAACATCCCAGCTGTTTGAAGTGACTTTTTTCCTGATGGGTAGACAGCGAGTAAGGTGGGACAAGAGGGGAAGGTGGCTGAGGCAGTCACACATTGTTTCTGTCTTGAAAGGGCTGCCTGGTGGTAGTTTGCGGAAGGGCTGCCCTTGGGGAAGGCTTCTTTCTAGACCCTTTTCTCTGTCGAGAGGCAGAGGAGGTGGATGGGGCTGGTGCCCTTCTAACAAAGGTGGTCTTGGCTGGGTAGTTCCTGTAAAATTTGGGGAGTGGAGATACCAGTAAATGTTTTAGGTCCTGGAGCTCCTTGCTTTTTTTTTCTAGGCTTTTGAACAGCTCAGCAGACTGCTTGCCAAACAGGAATTTATTATGTGGAACGTGCTTTTAAAATCTTCAGGGAGGGGCTGAAGCATAAGCTAGGAATACCTGCGCAGTACAGAGGCCTCAGGTGCAGACCTAGCAGAGGCCTCAGCTGCATTACAGCTGTACTTTGAGTGCCTGGCAATCTGTGATGCTAATGACAGCTTTGATGCTACCTGAGATTTGTTGGGGGGAGTAGGACATGGAGGAAAGCAAGGAGGATGCCTGACAGACCAAGTATAGGGCATATTTGACCATGCGAGTCTGACAGTTGATAGCCCTGAAAGCCACTGTGGAAGAGGTATACATCATCTTCCCCAGTCTGTCCATGATCTTGCTGTCCTCTTCCAATGGCAAGAGGGAGGAGGAAGGTATTAATTTAGACTGTCAAGGGCTACTGCCATGACTGCAGGATCTCCAATTTGGTGGCTTAATAAGGAATTTGTGCTCATCAGGAACCTTGTAAAAGTGGTCAGGTCTTTTGGGAGCTGGGGGTTGTGACTCTGGGGTCTTTAAGGCTGCTACAAATGCATCTAGGTAGGCTGGAATCACAGCAGGGATAGCAGAGGGGGAGGGTGATTCCAACTGGAGTAGTTCAAAATATCTCTTTTGAACTTCGGTCATCTGAGTTGCATCCTACTTTAAGTACTCCCTCATTTTAGCAATCGTTTCCCCAAAAGAAAGGTCTTCAGGGGGTGAGTCTCCTTTCTAGGGAGTTCTCATCTGGGGAGTAGTAATCCTGAGGGGAAGCTATCTGGGAGGTGTAGGTAACAGATTCATCTGAGGAGGAGGAAGGTGAGTCTGGCCTGGGGCTGAGGGCAGGCAATGTGGGAGCAGGAGAGGCTGAAGGCATAAGTGCCATAAAGGCCCGAAGCAAAGACTGAGAAAAAGTATGCCAGTCTGGTTGGTCCTTTGAGGAAGTGGATAAATGTTTAGCTTTCTGCTTCCTCTTAAGAGGAGTAGCCTTAGAGGAAATAGAGGGCCTAGTATCAGGAGGAAATAGAGGGACTAGTATCAGGAGTCTGGCATGCAGGAGAGGATTCCAATTCTTGGACCGTGGACGGGCATCTGGTGGAGCCTGGTTCCCCTTCGACCTCAGCTGAAGCCAATGTCGGAATGACCTCAGAGGACGTGCCTACTGGTCTTTCCGAGAATGCTTCCCCAAGGGTAGTCTCTGAAATCACCGGTTCTAGTGGACGTCCCTCAGCCCCTAAATTGGCGACTGGCGGAACATCTGATAACAGAGGGGTAAAAGTGGAAGGCCTTTCAACCTTGGCCTTCTTTCTAAGTGGTTACTCCTCTGCAGCCAACTCCGGATCCATACATAGGGCTAAATGCTTTAATCTCTGGTTCTCGACAAAGTTTTAAGGCAGCCAGAGGACTATGCAGGGTTTTTGGAATGAATGACTGGCAGATGCTACAGGTGGTGTGGTTGTGTTCCTGGCATATGAAGAACAAGCAAAGTTCATGCGAATCATTGTGTGGAATCTGCCATCTGGACCTACATTTCCCCTTTCTAGTGGACATTAGCTGAAAATAATAGCAAGCAACCAAAGCTCAAGCAAGTAGTAGAAGAGGAATATCCTCAACAGGGTATTTATCTTAAGGTGTCTTCAAGAGCGAGGAGTGAAGCAATCGATCTGATGATCGATGGTGGCAGAGAAGTTATGAGGTCTATGTGCGCAGACGTCACAAAGGTCTGTGGTTTATGGCTCTGCGTGTGATGTCCCACACACCCGGCAGCAAACAGGCTTAAGCTTTTGCATAGGAGCCAGATGTTCAGGTCGTCTGAAGTGGAGGACCCCACAAGTAAGAATACTGCAACATGGGAATAGAAGGACATCTGATTTAACCTCGTCTGTTGATGTATCAGACCACTGTCCATCTGTACTGCTATTACACCCGTAGGAAGGCAATCCTTTAAAGCCTGCAATATGAGGTGGACTGGCCGCATCTCCACAACACTGATCTGAAGGTTGGCTTTGGTCTAGGACCAGGTACTTTTGGACCATCCTCCCTTTAAAAATCTTCCTCCACCTCAGAGGAGAGGCATCTGTGATTAATGTGGCCCTTAGTGGGGGAAATACAAAGGGACATTCCCAAGGTGGTCAACAGGGAAGCCTCCATAAAAAATGTTTCTTGCAGATCATGGCGACTATGACGCAATGTTGCATGGACTGTCATATCATGGACTATTGAATGGACAAGGTCCAATAAAGTACTCTGGTATAGAACCTGGAGTGTGGAACTAGAGTTGCCATGGATCTTAACAGTTGTAGAATCAAGATAGGTTGGTAGATTCTGATAATGCAAGACTTGAGCAGCTTGTGGGGGCCATGATGAGTCAGCTGTCCAAGTACAGGAACAACTGGAACCTCTGCAACCCAGTCCAGCTTCCTCCACTGCCATGCACTTGGTGAACACCCAGGGACAGTGGTGAGACTAAAAACTAGTGCTCTGATCTGGAAATGACTGCTCCTAGCCAGGAGCGTAGAAACCTCCTGGACTTCCTGGCTATCACGATGCGATAATAGGTGTCCTGTAGGTCCATGGAGTACATTCAGTTGTCCTTCCGCAGGACAGGCAATATGGAAAGATGTTTGCTTGACAAACAGATTCAATTGGCTTAAGTTCCTGTTCTTTTTTTTTTTTTTTTTACACATCAAAAAGACCCTCAAGTACACTCTGGATCCTCTGTTGTCTGGCGGGATATATTCCCTGTACTGCATGCCAGAGTGGAACACTTGGAAGGTGTCTTATTTGTCGCTTTTGCAAGGGATGCAAAAGGAATAGAGTAGCCTGTGGTTATTATGCTCATCACCCAAGAACTGGGGATGATGGTCTTCCAGGCTTGAGAGTGGAGAGTTAAGTGCTCCCCAACTGCATCCACAGAATAGCAGTTCAGCAACTGTTCAGGAATGGTGAACGGGTTTATTGGTGAAAGGGCCTCTAAACCCCTGGTTTTGCAGTCCACTTCTGCCCAGGTGATGCCCATTAAAAAGAAGTTATGTACTTACCATAATGTTCCATCTGTGTTACCACTCTTCATTCTTTCCTCACAAATGTGTTTGGATCTGAACTGTCAAATCTGACTTGGACAATGCTACAGCTCACAGCCACCAAACCTCTCAAGCTTCTCCCTTATCCACAAGGCACCTTACCAAATAACTCCGATCTTGTTTGTTGCTATAAGGTGTAAAAGAACAGAGAGAACTACAGGAAGCCATATCCAAAGTCAAGTAAACTTATAAATGTGTATCTACTAAGGGACCATGTAACTGCTCATTCTTCCAGAAGTCATGGACAGGGTAGGTGGAAGGGGATGTGAGGAAAGAATGATGATCGACAACACAGATTTAACACTATGGTTAAGTATACAACTTCTTTATCTGACGCTCAGTCTTCATTCTATCCTCACAAATGGACAGCGTCCATAGCTATTTGAATCCAGGATGAACTCAAGGAAGGACACTCCTGAGCACCATAAAACCAAATGATGTCCTACCTCTGAAGACCAGATCCAATTTGTAAGGAGTAATAAAGTTACGAGGAGTAGCTGAAGTTGCTGCTGCACAAATATCATTCACAGACACCCTAGATTGGAAAACTGTGTAAGCAGCCAGAGATCTAGTGGAGTGCAATTTGTTAACCACTTTAATAGAGAAATTTTAGAAAACCGATTTTCCCAATTTTGGTCCAGAAAAGGAAATATACACAGTTGCTCTGCTTTTCTGACTTTTTCTTTGTATGGAAATAGAAATGCAACTATGAACATCCAGTAAATATAAAATGTATTCTCCTTTGTTGGTAAATTTAGGAAAAAATACTGGCAAAATGAAAACTATTTATGTTGGATTCTGACACCACCTTCAGAAGAAAGGATGGGTTGGGTAAGTGAGGTCACTCCATCCTTATGGAAAACCAAGTAAAGCTAACGCTTAGCTCTCAGAAATTCTTCTTCCATGAAAGATATTTAAGGTCACATGTAGCTGCTGGTTGAAAGGGAGGTTGTCACGACTACAGCATCATATTCAGGTCACATGGAAGTGTAGGGTCCTTAAAAGGAGGCTTTAGGAGGAGTATCCCTTTCAAGAAGGCCTTGTTCAATTTGTGAGAAGCAATGGGTGCCCAATTGCTAACTGTACCCTAATGGTTGAGGTACTAGCACCGTTCTGAAAAAGGTGAGCAAGGAAATATATGATGCGATAAATAAAGACTAAAAAAGAAGTCAAGTTTATGTTGCTGAGCTCAAATAAACCTTTTTCATTTACTTGAATATGTTTTCCTTGTCAAGGATTTATAGGAAGACAGAAGTATACTTCGGACAGGAGATGAGAGCATAGACTGTCTGGCTACTAAGGGAATTGGAGAAGCCAAGTGGTCAGCCTAAGGTTTGGAATATCTGGGTGTGACATGCCTGTCGAGTAAGACAGGAGGTCCGGTTGTCAGAGCTAGGTTCCATGGGGGCTGAATCAGGTGTGGCCATAGAAAGGGAAACCAAATCTGTTGAGGCCAGTAGGGGGGCAATGAAGATCACTGTGCTCTTTAACCTGGCAGCTTTTTCCAGAAATTTTGGAATCAATGGGGTTGGTAGGAATGCATTAAAGGAGACCAGGAGGCCAATTGTGAAGTACAGCATCCCTCAGTGACTGTCCCTGTGGGAGAATCAGGGCAAAGTATCTGCTGTACTTGTTGTTTAGGGGACAGGCAAAAAGATAGCAGCATGTCTGGCCCCATCAACAGAAAATCTTGTCCGCCACCTTCTTGTTGAGGGACCACTTGTGTGGAAATAGGATGAACCTGCTCAACTTGTCTGCAAGCATGATGGATCTACCCGGAATGTTCATCACTAAAAGAAAGCGGTCTAAAGAGATCGCCCGCTGCCAAACCCTGAGCATTTCATGACACAGTGGGTAAGATCTGGATCCCCTCTGTTTGCTGATATACTAGACAACTGACATGTGGTCCATCTAAACTTCAATCATCCCAGAGGGAAGAACATCCTGAAATACTCAATACCAAGAGCACAGATTTCATCTCTAGGGCATTTATATGCAAACTGGATGCTTCTGGGGACCAAGTACCCTGGGGACTGTCTTCCCCAGATAATGCTCCATCCCATCCTATCTAGGAAGCATCCGTGGTCACTATGGCCATGGGCTGTTGGGGAATGAATGGACGGGCATGGAGCAGTTGACTGGACTGGATCCACCAATAGAGATCTTTTTCATAAGTGTTGATAATTTTTATTTGGTACAACACTGACTGATGGAAGACTGACCATTGAGTTAGCCAGCATCCACTGTAGGATACGCATGCAAAACCTGGCTAATGGAACTAAGGTTATTGCTGCAGCCATGAGACCCAGAGTTCGGAGGACTGTGCGGACTGAGACTGATGTATTGTCTACAGTCTTCTTGACCTGTGACCTTATAGTTAGAACTCAGAGTGGGGGAAGGGAAGCAATGTCTGTCTGTGTCGAGCAGTGCTCCAATAAATTCCAATGTCCGAGTTGGCTGAAGTTGTGATTTGCTGTAGTTTATAGCTATTCCTAGGACAGCACAGGTGTGGAAAACCTGATCTATTGACTGAATGATGTAATGAGCCATTCGTCCAGGTAGAGAAACTCCCAGAATCCCTTGCAGTCTGAGGTGTGCTGCTGTTACTACTGCCTGCATTCGTTGATACACCCTGGGAACTGTGGTGAGTCCAAAGGGCAGTACTCTGTATTGGTAATGACTGGCTTTCAGCCGGAAGAGTAGGTACTTCCTGGACTGCCTGTTAATCTTAATGTGACAGCAGGCATCCTGGAGATCTATCAAGCACGTCCAGTCGATCTTGCCCAGAAAAGGGAGAATGGACTGAACCGTGACCATCCGGAACGTGGTTCAACACACAGATTTAGATTTGTGACGTCCAAGATTGGTCTCCAGTCTTGTCTTTTTTGGCACTATAAAGAACCTTGAGTCAGTTCCAGATCTTATCTGGCCTGGCAGGACCTCTTGGATGGCTTTTTTCTAGCAGCTTTTGAATTTGAACCGGTGCTTGATCCCTCTGACTGGGTGGAACATCGGGGATTTTCCTGGGAACTGGGAGTGGAAGGGAAAATGGTATTATACAACCTCTAGACATAATCCTCTGCACCCAAGTATCTTTTGTTAATTCAAACAGAGCAAAACTTGCCAACGCTCACACCTCCAATTCAGTGGTGAATAACAACTCTGCAAATCCAAATTCGCTGTAGCAAATGTACCAAATTAGTCATGCTGAACGCCAATAAACGAAAAACAATTTATTAAGTCAAAGAACTTAGTGTAGCTTTTCATCGGCGCTCTGCACCAACTTCTTCAGAATTTAAAACAGAAAACTCGCGCCATTACAATGGCTTACATAAATACATTAAAACTGAACATGTGATCAACACGCCCCCCCGCTCCATCCATCTAATTTAAAGGTACTGTGCTCACCAAACATAAATTTAAAATGACAACAATCGCTGCCTTAAATCTGAAATTACAATTTATGATAGAATACCTTTACCAAACATATATATATATATATATATGGAAAATATGGGAAAAACATATTCTATACATATATATCTATTATAACTTGATATATTAAAAAATCACAAAGAACATATAAATCACAATTACAAAATACAAACATTTGAATGCCCCCTCTATCTAAGACTTAAAAATACAATACAAAATGCAACTGAATTACTTTAACTTATTATCACTTGATATGACAAGCTTATTTAGCTGCCACAGCCTCAAGGGAACATAAGCTACCATAAAGGATTGTGTCCAGTACTACAATAGGATATGACCTACCTCTCTAAACTTCTCAATCTGGGAATGCTACTAACTGATAGCATGTTATTGAGGCCAGGGTAATGATAAGCCTCAAGTTTTAACTGCCACATTAATTCTCTGAATTCTAATCTCAGAGATTCCGCCCCCCCCCCATTCTCAGAGCAAACTTGGTCTATCACCAGAAAGGTGAACCAATGACCGGAATTATCCTTTATGTGCTTTGCCAAGGTGTTTTCCATCTTCTCCTTCTTCATTGCGTACAGGTGTTCATACAGCCGTTCCTGTAACTTCCTGTCCGTCTTGCCTATATAAAATACAGGACAAGACGAGCATTGGGCCAAACAGACTACCTGATTGCTTGCACAATTATATCTCCCTTTGATCAAAAACGTCTTGTCCCTTATCAAGAAAAATGTGCCTTCCTTAACAAATCTGCAATATTTGCACGTTACATTTGAACATCCCAGATCTTGAAGGTATGTTCTTAACTTTAATTTCCACAATGTTCTTGATATTTGGACCTCTCCTGAAGGTGACCAGTTTTGCTCAGTTTGTCGTTTTTGTTTTGTTAATTCAAGCCAGGCTCTCTGGTGCAGGGACAATCTTCCCTCCTGACTGTCTCCAGAGGTGGACAGTCAGGCCTCCATTCAGAAGCACTGGTAGGGTTTACTGAAGAAAGATTATCACCAACCCTGTTTTGCGAGCCACCTCTGCCACGAGGCCGATAATGTCCACTGGAGTTCCCCTCTCTGCTTCGTGGAGCACTTTCTCCACGTGCATCATGGAATGGACCTTGAGATTTTTTAATCCACATTTTCCAGCCACTCCGTTGATTCCTAGAGAAGGATCTCTGGAGGCTCAAAAGACATACGCCCATGGCAGACAAGGTCTTACCATCTTTCTCACACCTGGAGAGCATTTCTTTCACTTTAGGGCCAAACAGGCTTGTTCCATACAAGGCAGCATTGACAAAATTGGACTTAAATGGCTCTGCAAAGTCACATAAGCGCATCCAGGCATGACTCCTCATGGAAATGCCTGAACCTGCCGCTCTTGAGTTTCCATCTGCTATGTTGGAAATTAATCGAACTGAACTATTGGAGATAGATGTAGGGTTGCCAAGTCGAGCAATCCTCCTGTAAGTTGGACCCAGGCAGGAAGAGGAAGTATTAAATATAGTGATAGAAATAGAGGGGTGGAAAGTACAGTTTAGGAGAGTCTAGAGAGTATACTGAAGCAGTTATGAGAACAGGGGGGTAAGGGAGTAACATAGCGAAGGAATGACAAACTGAGGTGAAGATATGGTACTGCTCAGTGGCACAGCTAAAGGTATCACAGTGCTGGTGTTTGTGGAAGTTATATTAGAGTAAGAGAGGAGAATAATTATAGTTTTAACACTTGGGCGAGAGAAAGTTAGGTATGATGATAACAGGTGCAGGAGGGAGAATTTGCAAAGTAGATCTTAAGTTCTCTTTTGAAATGAATGGAAGATTGGTTGTTCCAAGTTTGAGATATAAAGCATTTATAAAGTAATCTGCCTATTGTTTTGTTAGGCCAGTAGATGTCAAGTAGCTGTTGGTCGGTGCTGCGAAGAGACCGTGAATGTTTGTATGGGGATAGGAGGACTATGAAGAAAATAGTAAGTAACTTTTTTTTTTAAACAGGCTGAAGAAAAAGAAATACCACCAATGATAACCAGAACTACAACCAGGTCATAAAGAGGGGGGAGTAAAGAAAAGTAAATGAAAAAATTACAACCCTCAAGTTCAACAGAGAGGGAGAAGCAAAGAAATTCCAACAATGTTATGTCAGAAATATGACCAAGTCATAAGGGCAAGGGAGAAAACAGAAAGATGAAGTTTGAAAATAAAAACAGTAAGGATTAAACTGGTATAATGTAAACTATGGAGAAAAAAGAAAGTACAGTTGTGTGCCTACCATAAATGTAGATGTTCGAGTGTATTCACTGTTGCAGTCATTACACTTGGGTTATCTGCCGGCAGGTGACCCGCAGTCAGCCCGAGTTCCAAAGTCTTGGTCCGGCCGTCAGTTGTTGTCGCTTCCTCCCTGACGTCAGTGCGCCAGGGGTGTAAAAGTTGCAACCGACACCATTTTCTTCAGTTTTTCTTGCCCCAGATGTCAGGTGCCCCCAGATAGGAAGGCTGAAAAGATATAAGTATGCCAAAACAACAATGCATATAATACTATAAACATTTCTTTCATCTACAAGCAAATACACCACATAGGTTGTATAGAGTAGAGAAGTACAGAATAGTCCCAGCAAAGAGGGGGATGGTGGGTGGGTAACCTGGACTGCAACAGTGAATACACTCTAACATCTACATTTATGGTAGGTACACAACTGTACTATGTTCATCGTGTTTCACTGTTGCAGTCATTACACTTGGGTACAATCCCAAAGCTGAGGTTGGGTAGCTGGGTCTAGGTTGGATTTGGCAAGGCTAGCAAGCCCTGCAGAACTGCGGTGGCAAAGCCTGCTCTATATTTGGAGTAGAGAGGTAGGTGGTAGTGCTTGGTGAAAGTGTGCACTGAGCTCCAGGTTGCAGCTTCTAAAATTATCTTTGGTTGGTACCCCTCTGAGGAAAGCTGCTGATGTGGCTGCTGCTCTGGTAGAATGAGGCCTAATGGCCTTAGGCACTGGTTTGCCATGTTGTGCATAACACATGCAGTGTCCTATCTGTATGGAGACTGCCTGCTTTGTAATTGGCTTTCCTTGTGATCCTGCAGCATAAGCTACAAACAGTTGCTCAGTTTTTCTGAAAGTTTTTGTTTTGTCCAAGTAAAATCGTAGCTGCATGTGTATATCCAAAGCGTGCAGAAGTTTTCCCCCTTTATTCTGGGGATTTGGGTAGAAAGTAGGCAAATGAATGATTTGGTTTAAGGCCACATTGGAGACCACTTTTGGCATGAATGTGGGGTTTGTTCTAAGAGAAACCCTGTCTTGATGAAAAATAAGGAAAGGTTCTACAGCCGTCAATGCCTGTAACTGAGACTCTTCTTGCTGAAGTTATTGTTAGGAGCAGAGCAGTTTTCCATGACAGGAATTTAATATCAGCTGTGCTGGCTGGTTCAAATGGAGGCAGTGTTACTTTCTGTAAAACAAAATTGAGGTCCCAAGTTGTTACTGGTGCTCTTCTAGGGGGTCTTGTATTCTTTGCTCCTCTGAGGTACTGTCGTAGTAGAGGATGTGAAAAAATAGGAGGATCCACACTGTAATGAGCTGAAATGGCAGAGGCATGGATTTTAATAGATGAAAAAGAAAGGCCTTTGTCCAACATCTCAGTCAAGTATTGTAAAATCTGAGGTATATTAGAGACCACTGGGTCGAGTCTTTGTGCTTGGTTCCAAGCACAGAATCTTTTCCATTTTTCTGCATAAGACTTCCTAGTGCTGGGCCTCCTGGCTTCCAAAATGACATCCATTACAGCCTTAGAGAGAGTTGCAGTCTGAGTGGCTACATTATTCGCCATGCTGACAGGTGTAAGGTACTGAGCTGACTGTGCAGAATCTGATAGTTTTGCTGTGTCAGAAGATGAGGGATTAGAGGAAGAGGCCAAGGTGGGTCCTGAGACAGAGTTTTTAGGATTGGATACCAGTGCTAGCGTGGCCAGTCTGGTGCAATTAAGATCATTTTTGGCCTCTCTTGTCTGACTTTTAGAAGTACTTTGGTGAGAAGAGGCATAGGAGGGAAGGCATAGACTGTCAGGTTTTTCCAGCTGAATGATAGAGCATCCACTTTCCATGCTTGAGAGTGATAAGTCCTTGAGCAAAATATGTCTGTATTTGGCAACTGTGAGGGGAGGCAAACAGATCTATGTCTGGGCGTCCCCACTTCATGGTTATCATGTTGAACACTTGTGGATTTAGTTTCCATTCGTAAGGGTCCATGAGATTTCTGCTTAGTTAGTCTGCCAGTGTATTTTTTGTAAATCAAAAAAATGGAGACAAGTACCAAAAGCAAAACCCCACAACACAAAGTTACTTGTGGAGGAAATAAGGCACCAAAATCTTTTTACCAGTACTTTAATGGTCCACAGCACAAAATCAGCATTCCAACCAAGAACACAGCCAGATACAAAACTCATAAACGCAAAATCTCGACACTGCGTTTTCGTTTAGGTCACTTCCTCGGATGCAACTGAATAATAAATCAGAACTTTCTGTTCAGTATATATACATAATCTGGTGGCAATTAAACAATCAGTTGAATGATTAAACAATTAATAACTCAAGTGAGCAATCTAATACATAGACCATATTCTCTAGTCAGGGCATTTAAACACTACAAGCCAACATATTTTATTAAATACTACTCAAGAACAATTAAATATTAACATTAAAAACATGCATATGTATCCAAAACTTAAAAATGTGTGTTAAAATTGATTAAAAAATGAAAATATATGGCCAAAAAATCCATATTCCTTATCGAACATTGCCATCTACTGGCGAAAATGAGAATGCTTTGAGCAAAATAATTTTCTTGTAAAACTTTAACAGCCTGAACAATTCAATAAGACTTGTATAAACATTTATTTTCAATTTTGTCCTATAAAGTGCATCTGTGCATATAAATAAATTTTAAAGATAATGATAATTACATAAAGGGGAATAAAATGTAATGAATAGGTGAAAAACATCATAATATGATAATAAAATAATTAGAGCTTAGCTGCTCTCATTTTTAAAACTGGGGCAATAGAGATACAATCATTCAACCCTGGAATATTATTGGCCTCTAAATAGATTTGCCATAAGAGTTCCTTATATTCAATAGATGTTTCCCAGGGCCCGCCTCTCAAATCTCTGTCAACTACTTCTAAGACAAAAAAAGTGAAAGAGGCCTGCTCGCAGTTCACTTTATGCCTAAAGAGAGCATTGTTTACACACTGGTTCTTGATGTCATAACAGTGCTCATAAATTCTACTTCTTAGCTTACGCTCAGATTTTCCTACATAAAATGCGTCACATTTTTTACACAAAGCTAAGTAAACTATGCCACTAGTTTGACAGTTAGCAAAATATTTGCTTTCAATCAGCAAGTCCCTGCTCTTTAAATAAATGGTGTTTCTTGGTACTATATGAATACATTGGTTACACCTAACGCATTTAAAAGTGCCAACTCTATCCTGTTTTACATTCCCATTAAGCTTTTTACTTTCCAACAGGTTTTTAATACTTTTACCCTTTCTAAACGTGCATTTAAAGGGAGGGGAAAATAAATTAGTCAAATCTGAGATTTCACCAAATTTAATCCATTCTCTCTCTATCAAGTTTCTTATTTTTTGTGCTTCTCCACTGAAGTCCAATACAAAGTTACTTCCTTTAAAAATTTCATCTTTCTGTTGTTCTACTTGCCAATTCAATACACCTAAAATTGGCTTAAATTTATTAACTCTTCCTATTTTTACCTCATCCTCTATTTCTTTTATTAGTTTGGAGGGATACCCTCTAGCCATAAACATTCCTCTTAATATTTCACATTCATCATTAAAATCTGCCTCTCTAGAAGTCATACGGCTCCCCCTTACATATTGTCCTTTTATTATGCCCTTCTTTTGATGGTGGGGGTGAGCACTGTCATAAGCTAGGAATGAGTTAGAATAATTCTGTTTTCTGTTTTCTGTATACTCTCGAATAAAAGTTATTATCGTCACCCTTACCTATAAAGTAATGGACAAAATTTCCTTAAAATATCTAGACATCTTTATAGGTAAGGGTGACGATAATAACTTTTATTCGAGAGTATACAGAAAACAGAATTATTCTAACTCATTCCTAGCTTATGACAGTGCTCACCCCCACCATCAAAAGAAGGGCATAATAAAAGGACAATATGTAAGGGGGAGCCGTATGACTTCTAGAGGCGCAGATTTTAATGATGAATGTGAAATATTAAGAGGAATGTTTATGGCTGGAGGGTATCCCTCCAAACTAATAAAAGAAATAGAGGATGAGGTAAAAATAGGAAGAGTTAATAAATTTAAGCCAATTTTAGGTGTATTGAATTGGCAAGTAGAACAACAGAAAGATGAAATTTTTAAAGGAAGTAGTAACTTTGTATTGGACTTCAGTGGTGAAGCACAAAAAATAAGAAACTTGATGGAGAGAGAATGGATTAAATTTGGTGAAATCTCAGATTTGACTAATTTATTTTCCCCTCCCTTTAAATGCACATTTAGAAAGGGTAAAAGTATTAAAAACCTGTTGGAAAGTAAAAAGCTTAATGGGAATGTAAAACAGGGTAGAGTTGGCACTTTTAAATGCGTTAGGTGTAACCAATGTATTCATATAGTACCAAGAAACACCATTTATTTAAAGAGCAGGGACTTGCTGATTGAAAGCAAATATTTTGCTAACTGTCAAACTAATGGCATAGTTTATTTAGCTTTGTGTAAAAAATGTGACGCATTTTAAGTCGGAAAATCTGAGCGTAAGCTAAGTAGAATTTATGAGCACTGTTATGACATCAAGAACCAGTGTGTAAACAATGCTCTCTTTAGGCATAAAGTGAACTTCGAGCAGGCCTCTTTCACTTTTTTTGTCTTAGAAGTAGTTGACCGAGATTTGAGAGGCGGGCCCTGGGAAACATCTATTGAATATAAGGAACTCTTATGGCAAATCTATTTAGAGGCCAATAATATTCCAGGGTTGAATGATTGTATCTCTATTGCCCCAGTTTTAAAAATGAGAGCAGCTAAGCTCTAATTATTTTATTATCATATTATGATGTTTTTCACCTATTCATTACATTTTATTCCCCTTTATGTAATTATCATTATCTTTAAAATTTATTTATATGCACAGATGCACTTTATAGGACAAAATTGAAAATAAATGCTTATACAAGTCTTACTGAATTGTTCAGGCTGTTAAAGTTTTACAAGAAAATCATTTTGCTCAAAGCATTCTCATTTTCGCCAGTAGATGGCAATGTTTGATAAGGAATATGGATTTTTGGCCATATATTTTCATTTTTTAATCAATTTTAACACACATTTTTAAGTTTTGGATACATATGCATGTTTTTAATGTTAATATTTAATTGTTCTTGAGTAGTACTTAATAAAATATGTTGGCTTGTAGTGTTTAAATGCTCTGACTAGAGAATATGGTCTATGTATTAGATTGCTCACTTGAGTTACATTAATTGTTTAATCATTCAACTGATTGTTTAATTGCCACCAGATTATGTATATATACTGAACAGAAAGTTCTGATTTATTATTCAGTTGCATCCGAGGAAGTGACCTAAACGAAAATGCAGTGTCGAGATTTTGCGTTTATGAGTTTTGTATCTGGCTGTGTTCTTGGTTGGAATGCTGATTTTGTGCTGTGGACCATTAAAGTACTGGTAAAAAGATTTTGGTGCCTTATTTCCTCCACAAGTAACTTTGTGTTGTAGTGTATTTTTTGTCCCTGGCAGGAATTGTGCTTGCAGATGTACCTGGTAGGTCAGTGCTGTGCTCCACAAAGTCATGGCTTGTCTGCATAGGGGGTAGGAATGTGTGTCCCCTTGCTTATGTACCACATTACTGTGGTATTGTCCGTCTTTATTAGTAATTGTCCTGGATGTATTAGGTCCTTGAAGGCTGTCAGGGCATTTTGTACAGCTAGCATCTCTTTTTGACTGATGTGAAGATGCGTTTGTTCCCTGGGCCACGTGCCCTGAATACATTTTCCTGCCATATGTGCTCCCCAGGCATAATCCGACGCATCTGTTGTTATTGTCTGCCTGGCTGTAGGTAAGGTGAAAGGCTGTCCCTTGTTGTGGTGACAGGCCTGGGACCACCATTGAAACTCCTGCTGTAGGCAGGGGATTAAGGTTATGATTGTCTCTAGGTTTTGACAATGCGGAGTCCAAACACTTTTTAGATACCATTGTAGTTTCCTCATATGCAGCTTTGCATATGGAATTAGTAGTACGCAGGATGCCATGAAACCCAGGGCCTGCAGAATTTTTCTTGCAGGGAGCTGGGTCTTTTTTGCCATCATTTGAAAGTAATGAGTCAGTTGCCTTTGTTTGTCTGACGTGAGATAAGCCATCTGGGCAGATGTATTTAAGCTTGCACCCAGGAATATTAACTCTTGAGAGGGCACTAGTTTTGATTTCTTTTCGTTTACTGTGTACCCTAGGCAAATTAGTAACTTTTTTACAAACGTCAAGTGCTTTAGAAGAATGTCCTTGCTCTCTGCTTGAATAAGGCAGTCGTCCAAGTAGGGATATGTTTGAATTCCTTTTTGTCTGCAAAATGCAATTACTGGAGCCAGACATTTTGTGAAGACCCTGGGCGCAGTAGATAAGCCAAAGGGCAGTGCAGAGAATTGATAATGCATTGAGCCTGCTATAAATCTGAGGTATCTTCTGCACGATTGTCTGATTGGGACGTGCAGGTATGCCTCCTTGAGATCCAAAGTAACTAGCCAAGCCTCCTTGCTCAGCATGGGCAAGAGTTGTAGTGCTAACATTTTGAATTTTGGTACATCCAGGAAAGTATTTAAAATTGACAGGTCGAGTATAGGCCTCCAGGCCTCGTCTTTTCTGGGTACCAAGAAAAGTCTTGAATAAAATCCTTGTCCCTGTTCTTCTTGTGGAACTGTTTGAATAGCTCACATTTCCATAAGAGCAGCAATCTGTTTTTGTGCCTCTGCCCATTGGTTTTGTGGCAGGTTTGGCATACCATTTAGTTTTGGAAGCATGTGGAAGTGGAACCTGTACCCTTGAGAAATTATATTCAGCACCCATTGGTCTTGGGTGATCATGTGCCAATTGTTTGAGAAAAGTGCTAGCTTTCCCCCTAGGGGTGCGATCAACTGGTAACATTTGCAGAGGGAAGTCACTGTGTCTGTTTCCTATAGGGTTGTGATTTGTCTTCTCCTCCTTTGGGGGCTGAAGCACCCCATTGCTTAGGTCTGTAGGAGCCTTGGGGCTGAGATCTGCCTCTTGGGCATCTGTATCTGCCTCTTTATGGCCTGTCTGAGACTGGAAAGGACCAATTTTTTGAAGGCCAGTTTCTGCTAAATCTAGATGGTTGCACATGTAAGAAATCTTTCACTGTTTGCATTGACTTTGCTTTATCCTCCATTTTCTTTAACACCTCTTCTGCCTTAACACCAAAGTATCATGCTGTAGTGGTGCATCCAATAAATTTACCTTAACATGGTCAGGTAGACTTTGTTCTTTCAACCAAGCACGTCTTCGAATAACTGAGCCTGTAACTGTGGCTCTACAAGAAGCCTCTAATGAATCAAAACCACATTGCAGAGTATGCTTTCCCACTTGTTCAACGGCATGCAATAATTCATGCATTTCTTTACTGTTGGGACTTTCTGTATTTGTAACCATTTTCTGCTTTAACAATGACATTAGATACTGTTGATATTTAAGCATATGAAACTGACAGTTTAAAGCTCTTACAGCTAAAGTAGCAGAAGTGTAAACTTTTATCCCCCATCTGTCCAGAGCTCTGGAATCACTATCTGAGGGGACAGGATTTTTGGCAGTGGAAGCTTTAACCCCTTTAGGACCCTGAGAAATTGTTTCTGGGTCTGCAGCGGGGTTTTTGAAAAGGAATTTATGAGAGTCAGGGGACCCTATAGTACCTGTCTGGCTTTACTGGTGCAGGGGGTAAAGAATCTGGAGACAGACTGGATTCAGTAAAGACATCTTCTACAATTATCAAGCACAGGGGGGATAGCCAGGGGCCTGTGCTGAGGCGGTAAAGGAAATCTCTGAGCCTTTTCTTGGATTCTGAGTAATCCAGGCTCTCCCAGTGGAAATGCTCCCTCATGGTGTGCAGGGTTTCCCCAAATGAATAATCCTCAGGTGGAGAGGCTGAAGGAATGGACTCTTCAGCATCAGAGTCCTCATAAGGAGGGAGAGAATAGCCCTGATCAGAAGAATCAGAGGAAATGGAAACTTGATCAGAGGAATCATAATCAGTGTCCTGCCTAGGCCTTTTGTCAGGAGGGGGATGGGAGCCCCTGATTAAAGTAATAAGGTCCTCGGCCATTTTTAGCATCTGTTTCTTTGGCATGGCTGACTGCTCTGGAGAATGTTGCACTTGTTTTCTTGTCTTTGACTTTGCCTTTGTTGCTGTAGTAGTCTTAATAGTAAGTTGTGAAGGTCTGAAGACGCCCTAAGAAGCCAGTGCCTGCTCAGCGGCTCCAGACCCATCTGAGGGCATAGTTTCCGTAGGCCCAATACCTTGAGTTTCCAGGGGCCTCCACTTGGGGTTACCCCACTGAGAACCGGCGACTGGCCTAGAAGAGGCTTCGTCGTCGGTTTTGGATCTCGGATGCCTGTCTCTTTCTTTGTCTTTGCGTTTTTTATAAATAACGGTCGTCGGCTGATCCGATGGCATTATATAGTTAAATCTTCGTCCAAAGTAATGTAAAGCAAATTCAAACTGACTTTTAATAGTGTGTTTATTGAATCTAGCACAAAACCAACAACTAGTAAAGTCCTGATCAGGGCCTAGGCAAGGAATGCAGTAAGAGTGAAAGTCCTTATAGAAATACAATTATTAACTTTTACTGACATCGGTCTGGAGCAAGAAAAAGTTTCCCCAACGGGGTATTTAGCTTTATTGAAGACTTCGGTTCTGAAATTCAATTTTGAAAATCTCAGGAATCGGCCGACCGGCACTTGCGAACTGCTTTTGCTTCGGGCACCGTGTGGCAAGAAAGACTGAAGAAAATGGCATCAGTTGCAACTTTTATACCCCTGGCGCACTGACGTCAGGGAGGAGGTGACAACAACTGACGCCGGACCAAGACTTTGGAACTCGGGCCAACTGCAGGTCGCCTGCCGGCAGATAACCCAAGTGTAATGACTGCAACAATGAAACACGATGAACATCTGTTGACAAAAGAGTTTTAAGAAAATAAAATGTGTACTTAAATGACAGGCTTGAGAGAGATTGATAGACCACGTCTGTTAGCTAGAAGCTGCAAACGAGATCTGAGGTATTTGGCAAGGTACATTGTGGGTAAGGGAGAAGCTTGAGAGATCAGGTGGTTGTGAGCTGTAGTATCGGCAGAGTCAAATCCAATGGTTCAGATTTGAACCCACTTGTAAGGATAGAATGAAGACTGACAATATCAGATAATTCCTTTCCTCTGCCTGGGGGACAGTCATGTCACCAGAAGACTCCTGGGTAAAACACTGGGACTTCTGGAACCAAAAATGGTTTCCACCCTTCTGGTTACATTAAAAGGACCTCTGAGGTGTGGAAAAATAGAGAAATGGATTCCACTTGTAGACAAAGTTTTTCTGTTCTGTTTGTTCCTGCATAAAGTGTCATTGACCTTGGGTCTGAATAAAGCTAACACATCAAATAGGGCACTGAATAAGGATGTCTTATAATTTTTCACAAAATCACAAAATTGCATCCAGGCATGATGATGAAGAGTAAGCCTGATACCTGCTGCTCTAGCTGTACCCATCCACTACATTAGATAAGAGATGCATTAATATGTTGGAAACAGATTGCATGGTTACCTGCTGAGATTCCAAAGACCTACTGGACCCTGAACCCTATAGTTTTGCTCCTGTAAGGTGAATGTTGCTGAAGCACAGATACACTTTCCAAACCTGTTCGGCACCCTGGATTCTCTGTTAGGAGGTGGGCAGTTGAATTCTCCTCAGAGTTCCTTCTTAGTCCCTGCAGCCACCACAATAGCTTCAACTACAGGACCCTTACTCCAATATGCCTTTATCCTTTGAGGGCACTAAAATATTGCCTGGCTTTTATGGGATTGGCTCTACCACATATGGTTCTTTTCAAGCCTGTTGGGACAACCAAGTCTACTAAACAGTCCACTGGGGAGACCAACCAGGTTGTAAATGGGCCTGCACCAAACCTCGAGAAACACAGACTCCTTTGGGGAATGGGCATTGGTATACCAACCTCTCTTCTGTCTGAGTAATTCTAGGAGCTTGCCAAATTATATGTCTTATAGGGGAGATCTGGGGGACCCTTTCCCTTCATCGAGATTGGTGTCTTCCATTAGGGACTCCTGAGAAAACTCTAAATGCCTTCTTTTACATATGTGCTCCTCAGTGGAGGAAGACACCTGGGGGAGAATCAGAAGCAGCTGGGAAATCCATGGGTTGGGATCAGTTGGTGCAGGTTGTCCCAGAATACAATGATGTGGCATCAAAGATCCATAAATGGTGGAGGTCCACACTGGATCTGAGTTAGGTCAGGTCACTCCCACTGTCAAGTGTGAGAGGACCTTCTCAAATGCCTTGAATGCTGAACAAAAGGTGGGGTGTGAAAAAGACCTCCTTAGATTTGAAGACTATGAAGGAGATCCTACCCAGGAAGCCACCATGGTAGGATCTGAGATGGAAGCTGGAGCAAACTGTTAAGAACAGAGACCCCAAGAGGTAGGAAAGGGTCTGAAAAACCTCAAAGTTGTCTCCGACCCTGGGTCCTCCACTCTGGGACCCATCCAGCTCAAAGTGATTGGAGTGGAGTGACTCAAAGAAATTGCCCAAGTCAAAGACATCAAGGTTATTGGCTCTAACAGGGGGACACGCACACAGAACACCCTGATCCCAAGTCATCAGATCCGACACACTCATTGCAGGATGGTGTGGAAAGGGCAAGATCTTGGCATTGGAGCAGAATGGCAGCAGAACCCCCAGTTGGATGTGGACCTTCACAAAGGTCACCATCACCTTATCCAAATTTGCCTCAGACAAGCTCCTACAGTACCATACTGTCCTAAAGGTGGAAGCCAGCAGGAGGTGGACTGTTAGATCAGTGCCCTGGCGTGTCTGGAGGGAGAGTTGGAAACTGAATTCTCTGAGGAGACATTTTCAGTGAAAATACCAAATCTGGCAGGTTGGAGTCAGATGGACATCAGATCCGAACCTAATCTGACCCCGGAGCGGGCTGGGAAACTGTCAAATCAGGGAGTCTGAGGAACCTTTAATACAGGTTGCATGGTAGAAGGGTCTGGAGACCTCTTCCAACACTCATTTGATCTGTTCTTGGAGGGACCACTGTCTCTGTTCTCCTTCCTGGGCCCGTCCTTTGTCCTCTTTTCAGAAGCTTCCTTGGAAGAAGGGGACCCAGATACAGAAGGCACTAAATCTCCCACTTGGGCAGGGAAAAGGACCTTCTGAACCAGTTTAAAATAACAACTGGATAAGGGTCTGGGTCCAAAACAAGAGCATATTTCACAAATTTTCTCTATGTGGGCACAACCTTATGACTGCATGCCACACACTTTTTACAGCCTGAAGTCTTAGACATGATGAAGTCTTAAGACATTATTTGCATGTGTGTGAGCATGCGCACGCGCACACACAAGAAACTGAGGGAAAGCTTTCCACAAAAAAGGACCTGCAGATCTAAACACTGTATTAAGGAACTGAAAAGTCTCTGAAGACCAACACCCAAGCACGTGAGCTTCTATTCGCCCAGTGATAACTTAACTACTTGCTGCTGATAAAAAAAAAAAAAAAAAAGTTTAACTACAGAAAAGATACCCAAAGGATTAGGATGGGAGAGACAAAAATCTGGATAAAACCTATTAAAAATTGTCAATTTTCTGGGAAAAACAGTTGAGCCTTGGAGAATGCGTCTGTTGTTTAGAGGAACAAATGAGATATGGAGGGCAAGAGGGTTGATAGTGCATTACTGGACAGAGGAGGAGCTTGAGCCTTAGAACCAAAGTCTAAATTGCTGCTCTCAAACAGTTTGTATCCGATGTACCCATTTGTTAAAGTAGACGGAAAAGACAACTTCAGTGCCACTGCTTTATAACTTCTTTTGAAGTGAGGTAAAGGGAGTGCTTCATCTTTTTCTTTGAAGACACTGAAGAGAAACTCTGCAAATACGTCCAATTCTGATATGAACAAGTGTGGTTCTTTCTTCTCTGCAGCTAGCTTAGGTCTGGCCCTGGTAAACATACTGGACTCCAGACTCCTAGCGGCTTCCTGAAGAACACCACCAGAGCAGTTGCAAGTAACTAAAGAACAGTCCGAAGGCTCCGATATGGCCACAGCAGTCTCGTTAGTTTTGGGCCAGGCAATAGAAGATATCAAAGAAAATATTGCCAGAATCTCGCTAAGAACCATTCTTTTCTTAACTGGACAAGGGATGTCCTAGGTACCAACACTAGACTACATAGAATGTTGAGCAAGTACATTTGCTGTTGGTTTTCTACTAAAGATAGAAGGAACTAATTGCCTCTTATGATCTTGGGTTTAAACTACAAGTAGAGCATGACTGGACAACTTGTTCCTCACTTAAAAAGAAAAAATAAGCTGTGTGGGACTCTCTATATCATAGGAGATTACAAGACTACTGACCCAGAGGTCATTTTAAGCCTAGCCGTTTCAACCCAATGTAATACCATGGAAATACTAGTCAATACCCAAGATTGCATTTAGTGATGACTGCCCATGTCCAGGAGAATGGTGGGCACTATCCCCGGTAAGAATTTATAGTGCCCCATCCACTTGTCCAGGTTCTTCTTGAACAGTGTCATTAAGGTGCTCGGCTTCACATGAATTGATAGCCTGTTCCAAAGACGTGGCAGTTGCTGGAAGATAAATCTGTCCCTCCAGCATATCCTATTTAAGTCGCAGGCCATATTTAGTCCCTAGAACAGATAGCCCTTGACCCATTTGACTTACGGATATGCAGAACGTTCATTAGATTTGGGTCTTGGGTTACTCTGTAGGGTCAGGCATAAGTCTCCCCTAGGAAGTCTATACAATATGGTGTATAGTGACAGAAACTTTAGTCGGTTCGTGTAAGTCTACACAAGCACTTCTTTCTCTTAGAAGTAAGCAAATATCATCACTTTTCACAAAAATATGGAAGGAAAGTCCCCAATGAGGTACTCATCTACCCAAGCTCTCTAAATTAGCCAAGTACCAAACCACTGAACATACAGCAAAGATGGAATCTGTCTGGTAGCTTTTAATGGCAAAGGAGTTGTGAATTTTGGCAGCCTTGTGCATCTTCAGAAGTAAGGACTTGAGGAATGTGACCAAAAGCTTTGGATACTGACTAGATGCTCTATCAGTAGCAAGATACATTCCATATAACTTAGAGTACTGCAACAGTGCTCTAACGATGAACATCTTCACATATTCCCAATTGCCTCTGACAGGATACAGTCAAAGTGGAAGGCAGCAATACTCTGGAGGGAATATGACCTCCGTGGTATGCTCTAAACCTTGTTCACTAGGCTAGTGCCACTGCTGCTACCTGGGTGATGGTGAATGACCACATCCAGCTCCCTCTTGCTATGGGGAAGTGGGGTGCATCAAAAACCTGAGTTTCTCTGGCTCCCTGCTGTCCTAGAAAAAGAGCACTGGGAAAAATAAAATGTCATCAACAGACAAAAAGGGGATTGCCTTTTCTCCTTCATGCCTTTAAGGCAGTGATCAATTTCAGGTCTGAAGAGTAAGGGCACCTTAATGGGTGCATTCATGAACTTCACCCTAATGTCAACTACAAAAGATGGAAGGTAAAGCCAAGAATGCCAGTGTATGGCCAAACAAGATTCCACCACCCTTGCAGCTTCCTCTACTGCTCCTGCAGGCATCCATACCATGAAGCTGGTCAGAGCAGGAGGCGCTGATGTTTTTCACACTAAGAATGAGCTTATGGTTTGCAGTTTACACATGACAGTTTTTTCATTAAAGAAAGCATACCGCTTACAGTCAAGACACTTATGTGAAAGCTCAAAGCATAGAAGATGCTAAAGGTGAAATCCTTTGGTAGAATCTGCTACCCACAAACAGTTGTTGGTCATCCTTTCCAGGGATGTCTGCCTCAGAAATATCTCCAGGTCAAAGATATAATCAACCAATTTTAATGCAATACAGAACTAGAATAAGTAAAAAAAAAAAAAAAAAAAAAAAAAAAAAAGTACAGTTGTGTAAGCAAACTTATAGCAGTGGATGTTCTAATAAATAACACAGTTCCATGGGACCCACTGAAGGTGCACACTGCCATTAAGAAAGCGCTGAATATTCGGAGCTCTGTCTTTTTATATGGAGCTCGCCTTGAGCTCCTGATAGAGCGCGTGGAGGGCACCCTTTAGCTTTAAAAGCTGGCCAGTTGCAGTGGGGTAGTATCCAAATATCTTAGGCTATCATTACACTGATCAAATGATGAACAGAAAAATCCCAAACTGGATACTTACCACAGCTCTGGACGTCACCTTGAATGATACCAAAAAACAAATTTCTGAACACTCCAAGCAACAAAAAAGAATTGAAGGTGGCACTGCCTCTCTTCTTTGTACTATGAATCCAACTATTGTCCGTGGTGTGGAGACATCAAAAGGCTCTGGAGATTGGGCTGAATAGTCATACGTCTACCCTGCAGTGTGATCAGATATGCAATGGATCATGCTGCAGCAGTTATAGGTTCATAGCTGCATACTAGGCTAATGACCACTACAGCCTTCATAAGTCTAGCCAAGCATCCCAAATGAACCTCTCATTATTTTAAATGATACATGTGAGCTAGAGCAAGATTTACAGGCTGCCTCTATCCATGAGACAGAGATGAACCCATGGTGTATTTCTGATTTCCCTCCACTGGTCCAGATTTCTGCTGAAATGGGTAGGAAGAGGTCCGTTTCACATGGATGGGAAATGCCTGTTCCAGAGAAGGGAAACTATCTGAAACACACATCTATCCCTCCAACATGTCCTATTCATCTCTCAAGCAAAGTTTAAAAACCTAGAATGAGTAATTCTGATGCTGTTTGTTTTGCAGACATGCAAAACATCCATCAGAGTGGGCAGCAAGGGTGCCTTATATGCCAGGCATAGATCACCTTTTAACACACTGTAGGAAGCGCAATACATAGGAAGGGCTTTGAGATGATCTGCATAGGACATGCCGTTTATGCCCTGTGTTCTTTTTATGTGTAACTTCTGTGGACATTCCAGTTGTTGTATGTGCCTGATCAGGTAAATACTGAACAGGGCATCATACTCGATGGGCCTGATGAGAGATGAATACAGTAGAAACTATTGTGTAAAATCTTACCATAACTTTAGATGTCCTTCTCTTCTATATGCTGTTGTATTCATAACACAAGGGAGTCCCACCTCTCATTGACTCTCGTACATCCGACCATTTTACAAAAGATAGATGCTACCGCTAGGGTGCATGTGATGTCCCACATCTCTCTCTGCGGAAGTAGGGTACAAAACGGACGTCAGCATGCACCTACCTCAGAACTGAATGCCGCCAAAATCAGTGACTATGGAATGGGTACTCAGGAGTCAGGCAAGTGTCAGGGGAAAGGCAGGGTGGGAAACTATACAGCAGCATATAGAAGAGAAAGGCATCTAAAGTTATGGTAATATTTTACACAACAATACTATGTCCTTTTATTCATATGCTGCTGTATTCATAACACAAGGAAGAGTGCAAAACGTCCTGCGTTAAGATTTGGGGGGAGGAACAGAAGCACTTTCCACAAACCCATGAAGGATGGCTCTGGCAAACCCTGCTCTAGCCCTAGAAACAATGTCCAACTTGTAGTGTTTGGTGAAGGTATGGACCAAGGACCATACAGGTGCTTCTAAAATGGCAGCTGTATCCAGACCCTTGAAAAAAGCTCCAGAGGAGGACACTGCCCTAGTGGAGTTCATCTTTACTGGAAAGGGAAGCCTTCTGCCATGGGCTGTATAATAAAAGGAGATAGTTTTAGATATCCAAGAGGATATGGTTTGCTAGGAAACAGGGTGTCCCAGGGCTCTTGAGTGGTAAGAAAACAAACAGCCTGTGTGATTTACAGATGGCAAAAATATCCACAGGCTTCCAATATGGATAAACAGTAGTTTAATGCAAAAAGAACAAGTAAAAAGCTTCAGTTAGCGCTTTCGCCTTCTAAATCCTTTACAAAGACTTCTTCAGACTTAAGTAAAAAAACAGAAATTCATGTTTAAATATCATAAAAACTATCACCTGACATGAAATCACATGACCTTAATCAACATAATAAAACACATTTTCCTAGTGCTTTAAACCTTTCCTCTTCAAATAACTGAAATTCTTCTCTGTTATTTAATCCTGGTGGAAAGCAGGTATTTAGCCTTACTTACCAGCAGTATGCTTAGTGAAGCTTTTTACTTGTTCTTTTTGCATTAAACTAGTGTTTATCCATATTGGGATCATGTGGATATTTTTTTTGCTGTTATTGGACTGTTTGTGCTACTTGGCTGCTGTTCTGAAGAAGGCTGATTTACAGATGGGTTTGGTCTTGGCCAAATAGCATCTACGTTGTCTGTGAACATCTAGGGAATGCAGTATCCTTTCAGCCGGGTTTTTTGGGTGAAGGAAAGAAAGTGGGTAAGGTTGATGTCCTGATTCACGGACAGCTCATTGACCATTTGGGGCATGAAGGTTGGGTTGGTAAGCAAACACACCCTGTCTTTGTGGAAAACAGTAAATGGATGGGAGGGCTGTAGTTCTGAAACCCTTCTGGCTGAAGTAATGGCCATTAAGAGTATAGTTTTCCATGTACAATGTTGGAGAGAAAGTCTTTGGCTGGCTCAAAGGCTGGCAGTGTCAGTTTCTTCAGTACAAGTTAAGATCCCAAGGAGGTGGAATTTGCTTCCTTGGGGGGGTCTGAGGTACAAAACCCCTTTTAGAAAAAGTTTAACTTCCAACCTAGAAGTCAAAGGTGGGGTGAGAGGCAGGCAAGCTGAGATGGCAGATAAATGGGTCTTAACAGAGGAATAAGATAGTTCAGACTTCATCAATTCACACAGGTAGGACAGGACCACCGGAGGATCTACTACCAGTGGTTGTAAATTGTTTTTGACACCAGACAGAAAATTTCTTTCACTTTTGAAAGGTATGATTTTCTGGTATTTGGTTTTCCTTCCTCTTGCAAAACCCAAAGCACATCCTCGGTGTAAAAGTGTCTGAAGGGAATCAATGCCCTATCACCCACAATGTAAGATTCAGAGAGGACAATTGCGGGTTAAGAGCATTCTCTTCTCCTGTATGAGAAGGTCCATCCATTGGGGTAACTTGTGGTGATTGCCCTTGGCTAGATGGAGTACCAATGCTGCCTTGGTCAACAGAGTGTCACCAACAAGATTTGAGGTTGTTCCTTCAGAATTTTCAGTAGAACTTTTTTGTACGAGAGAGAAGGGGGGGGGGTGCATAAATGTACATCATCTTTCAAAGGAATGAGTGAGCATGCATCCTCCATGCTTCGGGGTGTGGTACCCTGGAGCAGAAAGTACAGTTGTGTACCTACCATAAATGTAGATGTTCCTGAGTGTATTCACTGTTGCAGTCATTACTCTTGGGTTATCCTGCTGGCAGGCTACCCACAGTCGGCCAGATTCCAAAGTCTAGGTCCGGCGTCGGTTGCTGTAGCCCCTTCACTGACGTCAGTGCGCCAGGGGTATAAAAGAAGCAGCCAACGCCATTTTCTTCAGTTTTTCTTGCCCCAGATGTCAGGTGCCCCTAAATTGGTAGGCTGAAAGAATATGCCAATAAAAATACATGCACAAAAATAACATGTCCTTCATCTAAAAGCAAATACACCAAAAAGGTTGTATAGGATAGAGAAGTGTAGATTAGCCCCAGTAAAGAAAAGGGGGTTGGTAGGTGGGTAACCTGGACTGCAACAGTGAATACACTCAAACATCTACATTTATGGTAGGTACACAACTGTACTATGGTCATCGTGTTTCACTGTTGCAGTCATTACTCTTGGGTTGAATCCCAAAGCTGAGGTAGGGTGGCTGGTCTAAACAGGATTTGGCGAGGCTATGAGGCCCTGCAGAACTGCAGTGGCAAAGCCTGCTCTGGACTTAGAATAAAGAGGTAAGTGGTAGTGCTTTGTGAAGGTGTGCACTGAACTCCAAGTTGCAGTCTCTAAGATATCTTTGGTTGGTACTCCTCTGAGGAAGGCTGCTGAGGTGGCTGTTGCTCTGGTGGAATGAGGCCTAATGTCCTTAGGCAGGCACTGATTTGCCATGTTGGAGATAGCAGAAACGGATGCAATGGCCTATCCATTTAGAAATAGTCTGTTTTGAGATGGCCTTTCCTTGTGAACCTGCAGCACATGACACTAAAAGTTGCTCAATCTTTCTGAAAGCTTTAGTTCTGTCCAGGTAGAATCTTAGCTGTCTGTGTATGTCCAAAGAATGCAGAATTTTTTCACCCTTGTTTTGTGGATTAGGATAAAAGGCTGGCAAGTGGATGGTTTGGTTGAGGGCCACACTGGTCACCACCTTAGGCATAAATGTAGGGTTCGTCCATAGAGAAACCCTGTCTGGATGGAAATGATGAAAGGCTCCATAGCCATGAGTGCTTGTAGCTCTGAGACTCATCTTGCAGAGGTTATTGCTAGGAGCAGAGCTGTTTTCCAGGATAAGAATTTTATATCTGCTGTTGATGCTGGCTCGAAAGGAGGTAGCGTGAGTTTTTCCAAAACATAATTAAGGTCCCAGGCCGGAATTGGCGCTCTCCTTGGAGGCCTAATGTTTTTGGCCCCTCTGAGGTACTGCCTTAGTAAAGGATGAGAAAAAATGGGTGGTTCCGTATTGTAATGGGCTGAAATGGCAGAGGCATGAATCTTAACAGATGAGAAAGAAAGGCCTTTGTTTAGCATCTCAGTTAGGTATTGTAAAATCTGAGGGATATTTGATACACTTGTGTCTATGCCTTGTTCCTGGTTCCAAGCAGAGAATCTCTTCCATTTTTCTGCATAAGATTTTCTGGTACTGGGCCTTCTGGCCTCCAAGATAACGTCCATAACAGCTTTTTAAGTGGCGTGCTCTGAATGGCTACATTATTCGCCATGCTGCCAGATATAAGGTCTTGAGTTGGCTGTGCAGGATCTGACTGTTTTGTTGGGTCAGTAATTGAGAAGTTTGAGGCAATATCCATGCTGGACCTTGAGATAAGCTCTTCAGGATTGGATACCAGTGCTGGCGTGGCCAGTCTGGTGCAATCAGAATCATGTTTGGCCTCTCTTGTCTGACCTTTAGAAGTACCCTGGGAAGGAGAGGCAGTGGGGGAAAGGCATATACTGTTAGGTTTTTCCAGCTGAAGGATAGGGCGTCTACTTTCCATGCTTGTTTGTGATAAATCCTTGTGCAAAACCTCTGTAATTGGCAGTTGTGAGGGGAGGCAAATAGATCTATGTCTGGGCATCCCCATCTCCTTATTATCATGCTGAAGACTTGTGGATCCAGTTTCCATTCGTGGGGATCCAGGAGGTTTCTGCTTAGTTCATCTGCCAGTGTGTTTGTTTTTCCTGGCAGGAATTGTGCTTGCAAGTGTACTTGAGATGCCAGTGCTGTGTCCCATAGGGTCATTGCTTGTCTGCAGAAGGGGTAGGAATGTGTACCTCCCTGCTTGTTTATGTACCATATAACCGTAGTGTTGTCTGTCTTTATCAGTAATGGTCCTGGATGAAGCAGGTCCTTGAAAGCTGTCAGGGCATTTTGTACAGCTAGCATCTCTTTCTGATTGATGTGAAGATGCATCTGGTTTGCAGGCCATGTGCCCTGAATACATTTCCCTGCCATATGGGCTCCCCAGGCATAGTCTGACGCGTCCATTGTCGGTGTCTGTCTGGCTGTGGGTAAAGTGAATGGCAGACCCTTGCTGTGGTGGCAGGCTTCTGTCCACCATCGAAACTCCTGTTGCAGGCAAGGGATGAGTGCAATTACTGTTTCCAGGCTGTGGCAATGCTGAGTCCAAACACTTTTTAGATACCATTGTAGTTTCCTGATATGCAGTCTGGCATATGGAATTAGTAGAATGCAGGATGCCATGTAACCCAAGGCCTGCATGATTTTCCTTGCAGATAAGTGGGTTTTTGTTGCCAAACTCTTGAAGTAAGTAGTCAGTTGCTTTTGTTTGTCTGGCGTGAGATAAGCCATCCGGGCAGTTGTATTTAGGCTTGCACCCAGGAATATTATCTCTTGAGAGGGCACTAGTTTTGATTTCTTTTTGTTTACTGTGTACCCTAGGCCAATTAGTAATCTTTTTACAAACGCCAGATGTTTTAGAAAAATGTCTTTGTTCTCTGCTTGAATTAGGCAGTCGTCCAAGTAGGGATATATCTGAATTCCTTTTTGTCTGCAAAAAGCAATTACTGGTGCCAGGCATTTTGTGAAGACCCTGGGCACAGTAGATAAGCTAAAGGGCAGTGCAGAGAATTGGTAATGCATTGAGCCAGCAGTGAATCTGAGGTATCCTCTGCAAGATTGTCTGATTGGGACATGCAGGTATGCCTCTTTTAGATCCAGAGTTACGAGCCAAGCCTTCTTGCCCAGCATGGGCAGTAGCTGCTGCAGAGTCAGCATCTTGAATTTTGGTACTTCCAGAAATGTATTTAGTATAGACAGGTCCAGTATTGGTCTCCAGGTTTTGTCCTATCTGGGTACTAGGAAAAGTCTGGAGTAAAATCCTTGCCCCTGCTCTTGTTGCGGTACTTGCTGAATGGCCCTCATGTCCATGAGGGCCGTAAATTGTTTTTGTGCCTCTGCCCATTGATTGTGTGGCAGGTCTGGCATACCTTTTGACCTTGGTAGAGTGTGGAAATGGAACCTGTAGCCTTGGGACACTATGTTCAGGACCCATTTGTCTTGGGTAATCCTTTGCCAATTTGTGGAAAAAAGTGCTAGTTTTCCCCCTAAGGGGGTTGCCAAAAGAAAAGTGCTTGGATCTGGTAGAGGAAAGTCATTGGGACTGTTTCCTGTAAGGTAGTGATTTGTCTTCTCTGCTTTTGGAGGTAGGAGCACCCCACTGTTTAGGCCTGTATGAGCCTTGGGGCTGACCTCTGCCTCTGGGACGCCTGTATCTGCCTCTTTGTTGTCTGTCTGACACTGGAAAGGACCAATTTTTAGAAGGCCAGTTTCTGCTAAATCTGGGTGGCTGTACCTGTAAGAAATCCTTGACTGACTGCATGGATTTTGCTATATCCTCTATTTTTTTCAATACCTCTTCTGCTTTAGAACCAAAGTATCATGCTGTAATGGTGCATCTAATAATTTTGCTTTAACATGATCAGGCAGATTTTGTTCCTTTAACCAAGCATGCCTTCTAATAACAGAACCTGTAACAGCGGCCCTGCAGGAGGCCTCCAGTGAATCATAATCACATTGCAAAGTATGCTTTCCCACTTGTTCAGCTGCATGCAACATATCCTGCAATTCCTTGTTTTCTGAACATTCGGTATTTGTCAACATTTTCTGTTTAAGCAGTGACATTAAATATTGCTGATATTTAAGCATATGAAACTGACAATTTAGTCCCTTACAGCCAGGGTAGCAGAAGTGTAGACCCCCCCCCATCTGTCTAGTGCCCAGGAATCCCCATCAGAGGGGACAGGGTTTTTTGCAGTGGAAGCTATAACCCCCTTGGGACCTTGTAATATAGTTTCTGTGTCAGCAGCGGGGTTTTTATAGAGGAATTTATGAGAATCCAGAACCCTGTAGTATCTGTCTGGCTTAGCAGGTGCAGGGGGTAGAGAGTCTGGGGACAGGCCGGACTCTGAGAATACATCGTCTACAATGTCTAGTACAGGTGGAATAGCAAGGGGTCTGTGCTGAGGAAGTAGCAGAAAGTCTCTGAGCCTTTTCTTAGACTCAGAATAATCTTGGCTCTCCCAGTGGAAATGTTCCCTCATAGTATGCAGAGTTTCCCCAAAAGAATAATCCTCAGGAGGAGAGGCTGAAGGAATGGATTCTTCAGCATCAGAATCCTCATAGGGAAGCATGGAGTAATCTTGTTCAGAGGAGGAATCACAGGAAATAGAAACCTGATCAGAAGAATCATACTCTGTCTCTTGCCTAGGCCTCTTATCAGGGAGGGGGATGGGAACCCCTGATCAAAGTAATTAGGTCTTCGGACATTTTGAGCATCTGTTTAGGCATGGTAATCTGAGTAGGAGAAGGCTGTACTTGTTTCCTTGTCTTTATTGCTGCTTTAGTCTTTGTCTTTGAAGCTGAGGATGGCTTTATATATAGTTGTGTAGGTCTGAAGACACCCTCAGAAGCCGATGCCTGCTCAGCGGCTCCGGACCCATCTGAGGGAATGATTTCTGAGTGTCTAATACCTTCAGTATCCAGAGGCCCAGTCGGCTCCACGTGGGAGTCTGAAGCAGCCTGTGGCTCTGAGGTAGCGGGCACCAGGGGCTGCGAAAGCACCTCACTGAGAACTGGCGACTGGCCTAGAAGAGGCTTAGTCGTCGGTTTTGGACCTCGGATGCCTATCCTTTTCCTTATCCTTGTGTTTTTTGTAAACTGCAGTTGTCGGCTGATCCGACGGCATTATATAGTTAAATCTTCGGCCAAAGTAATGAAAAGCAAAATCAAACCAAAGCTTGATAGTGCATTGGTTAATTCTAGCACAAAACAGACAGCTAGCAATGTTGTGATCAGGGCCTAGGCAAGGAATACAGTAAGAGTGAAAATCCTTATGAGGTATTTGCTTCCCACAAGAAATACAATTGTTAACTTTTTCGGTCTGGAGCAAGAAAAAAGTTTCCCCAATGGGGTACATAGCTTTAATGAAGACTTCGGATCTGAAATTCTGATTTGAAAATCTCAGGAGTTGGTCGGCCGTCCGGCACTTGCGAACTGCTTTTGCTTCAGGCACCGCATGGCAAGAAAGACTGAAGAAAATGGCGTCGGGTGCTTCTTTTATACTCCTGGCGCACTGACATCAGGGAAGAGGCGACAGCAACCGACACCGGACCTAGACTTTGGAATCTGGCCGACTGTGGGTAGCCTGCCAGCAGGATAACCCAAGAGTAATGACTGCAACAGTGAAACACGATGAACATTGTTGGAAGCTGTCTGTTCATGGGGGAGGCAAAAAGATCCACATCCAGAATACCCCATCGATGGACCAGTTCCAGGAACACATCCCTGTTTAGCATCCATTTGTGAGAGAGATTCATGGTCCTGCATAGATTATCTGCCATCACGTCTGCTGAGGATATGTAGACAGCTTGGATGTTGACTTGTCTCTGTAGGGCTATTTCCCATGTTTGCAGGGCCAACCTGCACAAGAGGTAGGACCTTGTCCACCTCGGTTTGTTGACTTACTACAGCACAGTGGTATTTGTCTGTGTACCACCTCAGCGTGCCTGGTAGGAGATGGTCATTGAAAATTCGCAGGGGTAATATTGGGGCTCTCACTTCCTTGATATTGATGTGCTTTTTCTGTTGAGAGAAGGTCCATGAGTTTCTCGCTCTCCATTTTCCTAAGGTCACCCCCAACCTGTGTCTGAAGCATCTGTGAAGATGTCCTGTTTGGGGGAAGGGGTTGTAGGGGGCATGCCTGGGTTGGCCTTTACCTGGGCTATCCACCAATTCAATTCCCTGGAAAGGCATGGGAGAATGGAAAACATGAACTCAGGGGGAGTAGATGTTGTTTCCAGACTGTTCTCAAGTACCACTGGAACTTTCTCATATGAAGCTTTGCCAGGGGAACCATGGGGTGGTGGAGGCCATGAATCCCAGGAGTCTGAGAAACTCCCTGGCTGACATGACTTTGAGAGGGAGTAATTCCTTGAAATAAGAAGTGATCTTTTTTTTTTTTATGGGGGAAGACAGGCCATCATTTTCCATGTTAGAATCCTGCACCCCAGGAACACATGATCCTGTGAAGGTATCAGGGATGATTTTTTGAGATTTATAGTGTTGTAGTACCATTGGAACTGATGGGGCCTGGATCAGGATATCATCTAGGTAGGAGAAGAGTTGGATTCCCCTAGTCCTGGCAAAGGCCATAACTGGTGCCTGGGATTTTGTAAACACTCCTCAGGCCATAGAGAGACCAAATGGCAAAGCACAGAACAGATAGTGCGCAGAACTCACTGAGAAGTAGAGAATTTCCTGAAGAGGGGATGGATAGGGATGTGTAAGTATCCCTGGGGAAGGATCAGGGGAAGAGTGAGGATCTGAAAGGAGGGAAAGTACAGTTGTGTACACTTAACATAAATTTAGATGTTCGGTGCATTCATTGTTGCAGTCATTACATTTGGGTTATCTGCCTGCAGGTAGCCGTCAGCTGGCCTGAATACCAGAGTCTTCGGATTTCTGTGTTGGATGGTGTCTCTTCTTCCATGACGTCAAATCGGCAGGGGTAAAAAAACACGCAGTCGATGCCATTACATCAGTTTTTCTTGCCCCAGATGTCAGGTTGCCCCTACAACAGGAAGCAATTATATGATATGGTACACCCCCATCAAAAAGTAAATACACCAGAAAAAATAAATGTACCAAACAAGAAGGAAACAGAATCAAGAGAAGTCAGGGGGTTGGAGGGAGGGTAACCAGGACTGCAACAGTGAATACACTCGAAAATCTGCATTTATGGTAAGTGTACACAGCTGTACTATGTTCTTCATGTTCCACTGTTGCAGTCATCACATTTGGGTTAATTCCCAAAGCTAAGGAAGGGAGGAGGAAGTTAAAGAGCATTAGGGCCAGCTATTAAGCCCTGCAAGACTGCACTGGCAAATCCAGCTCTGGATTTAGAAAAGATAGGCATGTGGTAATGCTTGGAGAAGGTATGTACAGAGCTCCAGGTAGCAGCTTCTAGGATGTCCCTGGTAGGGACTTCTCTGAGAAAAGCCGCAGAGGTAGATGCAGCCCTGGTGGAATGTGATCTTATCCCCTGTGGGGTAGGTTTTCCATGGTGCATGTAGCAGAAATTAATGAAATGGGCCATCCATATGGAAATGGTTTGCTTTGAAATGGCCTTCCCCTCTGCCCCTGCAGCAAAGCCAACTAGCAGTTGTTCAGATTTTCTGAGCGCGTTAGTCCTGTCCAAATAAAATCTAAGTTGTCTGTGCACGTCCAGAGAGTGCAGTATTCGTTCCCCTTTGTTTTGTGGATTAGGGGGAAAAGTAGGCAAATGAATGGACTGATTTAGGGCCACACTAGACACCACCTTGGGCATAAAGGAAGGATTAGTCCTGAGGAAAACCTGGGCGGCCAAGATGGTGCAGCGGTTAGCATTGCTGCCTCACAGCAAGAGGTTCTCCGGTTCGATTCTCAGCTGGGGTGCCTTCTGTGTGGAGTCTGCATGTCCTCCCGGTGTTTGCATGGGTTTCCTCCAGGTGCTCCGTTTTCCTCCCACATCCCAAAAACATGCTGTGTGTGTGTGTGTGTGTGTGTGTGTGTGTGTGTGTGTGTGTGCGCGCGCATGTGCCTTCCATGGAAGGTTGGGTGTTGGGCTGGCAACTTGACACTGTAAAACTCCACTGCTCATCATGAGTGGACAGGTGATCCGCTGCGGTGACCCTTAACCGGGAAAAGTTGAAAGAAGTCCTGAGGGAAACCCTGTCCGCATGGAAGATAATGAAGGGTTCCACTACCATGAGGGCCTGTAATTCAGACACTCTTCTTACTGAAGTTATGGCTAGAAGGAAGGCTGTTTTCCAAGAAATTTATTTCAACTTTCCTGTTGCAGCTGGCTCAAAGGGGGGGGGGGGGTGAGCTTTTCCAATACAAAGTTAAGGTCCCAGGCTGGAGTGGAGGGGGTCTTACATTTTTGGCCCCTCTAAGGAACTGTTTTAGCAAGGGGTGGGAGAAGAGGGGTGGCTCAGTATTAATAATGTGCTGAAATGGCAGAGGCAAGAATTTTAATTGATGAGGATCCTTGTGGAGCATTTCTGTTAAGTAGTGTAGAATATGAGGTAAGCTGGGCACCATTGTGCCCATCCCCTGAGCCTGGGTCTAGGAACAGTATCTTTTCCACTTTTCAGCATAGGATTTTCTAGTACTAGGCCTCCTCGCCTCCAGAATGACGTCCAGCACCTGCTTACTGAGGAATGCTAGAGGAGAGCTCAAGGAATTACCTAGGCTGCAAGGTTCAGGGTTTGAAGCTGAGTGTGCAGAATCTGGCCCGCCTGCTGGGATAGCAGGGAAGGGGTCTGAGGCAGGTGCCATGGTTGCCGCAGTGTCGTACTGCACAAGAGGGGGTACCCAGTGCTCGCATGGCCGGTCTGGTGCAATCAGTATTGCCCTTGGCTTGTCCTGTTTGATCTTTAGTAGAACCCTCAAGAGGAGAGGCAGAGGGGGGAAAGGCATAAACCAAGAGACTTTCCCAGGTAAAGGACAGGGCATCCACTTTCCAAGCTTGACTGTGGGGAGTTCTTGTGCAGAATTTGTTCAATTGGTAGTTCTGACGAGAGGCAAACAGGTCTACCTCTGGAGTCCCCCATTTGTTCCTCAAGAGGCTGAATATTCTGGGTTCTAGTTTCCATTCGTGTGGGTCCATGAGATTCTTGCTTAAGTAGTCCACCAGTGAGTTTAGTTTGCCTGGTAGGAATTGAGCTTGTAGGTGTACTTGGTAGCTCAAGGCTGTGTTCCACAGAGCTATAGCTAGTCTGCAGAGAGGGTACGAGTGGGTTCCCCCCCGCTTGTTTAAGTACCACATAACTGTGGTGTTGTCTGTCTTTACCAATAGTTGTCCTGGAAGAATACGGTCTTTGAAGGCTGTCAGAGAATTCTGTACAGCTAACATTTCTTTTTGATTGATATGCAGGTGCTGCTGTCTCAGGTTACATTTGCTCTGAATGCACTGCCCTGCCATGTGAGCCCTCCGTACTTAGTCTGATGCGTCTGTTGTTAGGGTGTGGACGGCAGAGGGTAGAGTGAAAGGGAGTCCCTTGTTGTGGTAGCAGACCTCTACCCACCAAAGGAACTCTGTCTTCATACAAGGAATGATAGATATCATTGTTTCCAGTTCCTGAGAATGTTGACACCATAGGCTTTTTAGATACCATTGGAGTTTCCTCATATGCAGTCTTGCATATACAATTAGTAGAATGCAAGAGGCCATGAACCCCAGGGCTTGCAGTATTTTCCTTGCAGATAGCTGGGGTTTTGTGGCCAACAGTTTGAAGTAGGTTATCAAATAAACTTGTTTCTCCGGAGTGAGGAATGCCATCTGGGACGTTGTGTTCAAGCTTGCTCCCAGGAATACAATCTGTTTACAGGGTACTAGGTGATATTTATTTTCATTGATGGTGTATCCCACTGAGGTTAGACGTTTCTTTACGAATGCCAGGTGTTGTAATAGCAAGTCCTGGCTTTCTGCCTGAATCAGACAATCGTCCAAGTATGGGTAAATTTGAATATTTCTCTGCCTGCAAAATGCAATGGCTGGAGCTAGACACTTTGTGAATACCCTGGGCACAGATAAGCTAAAGGGAAGTGCAGAGAACTGATACTGCATGGAGCCTGACCTGAAGCGTAGTTATTTCCTGCAATATTCCCTTATTGGGAAGTGCAGGTAAGCTTCCTTTAAGTTTAAGGTTGCCAGACAGGCATCCTTGGCTAGCATAGGAAGAAGCTGTTGAAGAGTTAGCATTCTGAATTTTGGAACTACCAGAAAGGTTTTGAGAATAGAGAGGTCCAGGATAGGACGCCAGTTGTCTTTTCTGGGTACCAGAAAAAGACTTGAATAAAAACCATGTCCCCTTTGTTCTGCTGGGACAGGTTGAATAGGCTCTGATACTGAGAAGAAAGAGAACCTGCTGTTGGGCCTCCGCCCATTGATTTGGGGGTAGGTCTGGCCAACCATTTGGGGTTGGTAGTGTGTGGAAGTGGAATCTGTATCCTTGAGAAACTGTTTAAAACCCATTTGTCCTGGGTGATGAGTTCCCAGTTTTTTGCATGCAGGGCGAGCTTTCCTCCTAAGGGAGCAGGTAGTTGAGCAGGGCTTGGAAGGGTTAAGTTATTGTGCCATTTTTCTGTAGAGGGTGGCTTACTACTCCCTGCTTTGGAAGTGGGAGTCCCCCACTGCTTAGGTCCGTGCGTAGCCTGAGACTGTAGCCTAGGTGGTCTGCTGTTCCTGGGTTTGGACTGAGAAGGCCTGGAAGGGACTGGAAAGGACCAGTTCTTTGAAGGCCAATGCCTACTGAATCTGGGAGGCTGTACTTGTAGGAAATCTTTAACAGTTTGCATAGATTTAGCTTTTTCCTCCATCCTTTTGAGGACTTTGTCTGCTTTGTTGCCTAAAAGGCCGTCTTGGTTTAAGGAAGCATCCAGTAATTTAGCTTTAACATGATCTGGCAAGTTTTGTTCCTTAAGCCAAACATGCCTTCTAAGTACAGACCCAGTGACAGCATCCCTGCAAGATCCTTCTAAAGCATCAAAACCACATTGCAAAGTATGTTTTCCAACTTGTTCTGCAGAATGCATTAACTCTTGCAATTATTTGTGTTCAGCAGAGTCAGGAATCATCATTTTCTGTTTAAGTAGTCCCATAACATGCTGCCGATACTTTAACATATGAAACTGGCAATTTAAATCCCCAATGGCCAAAGTAGCAGAAGTGTATACCTTCTTACCCAATCTGTCCAAGGCTCTAGAATCTCTATGAGAAGGGGTAGGATTTTTGGCAGCAGTAGCCTTAATGCTTTTTGGTCCTTGGGAAATGGTCTCTGGATCTGCAGAAGGATTCTTGAAAAGGAACTTGTAAGAGTCAGGTACTCTGTAGTACCGGTCAGGTTTTCTGGGAGCTGGAGGTAAAGTGTCTGGGGTAAGGCTAATTCCAAGAAAGCATCATCTACAATGTCCAGAGCAGGAGGGATAGCTAAAGGCCTGTGTTGAGGCAGGAGTAAGATTTCCCCAAGTCCCTTTTTGGACTCAGAGTAATCCTGGCTTTCCCAGCGGAAATGCTCCCCAAGAGTATGCAGGGTTTCACCGAAAGAAAAATCTTCTGGAGGGGAAGCAGTGGGAATGGAATCCTCTGCATCAGAATCCTCATAAGTAGATAAGGGCAAAACCTGGTAATCAGAAGGAGCAGAAATATCAGATTCCTGATCAGAAGAATCAGAAATTCAGTTCTAGGTCTCTTAGAGGGGGAAAGCTGGCTTCCCCTAATTAAGGTAACAAGGTCTTCAGCCATTCTAAGCATTTGTTTTTGAGGCACATGGGCCTGAGCCCGCAGTTTGATCATCGGTTTTCTAGGCGTAGTGCAAGTTTTTGCCCTGAGGGATTCTGAATTTCTGGATGGAAACAATGGCGTTGGTTTAAAATGAATGTCTGTAAGCCTGAATACACCCTCAGAAGCCAGTGTCTGCACAGTGGCTCCGGACCCGTCCAAGGTAGAGACATCCGTAGGTTCCATAGTCTAAGAAGCATCTCGTGGCATACCGGACTCCAAATGGGTCTCAGTAGGGGCCTGCGAATCTGATGTCGCGGGAATCAGGGGCTGCAAAAGCGCCCGAGTACCGGCGGACTGGCGACTAGCTTAACGGAAGCGTTGTCGGCAGTTTTTGACCTATGCGATCTGTCTCTGTCTTTATCCTTACGTTTTTTTGGAAGATCGGTAGTCGGATGGCTTAAAGAAGCCATTTCGGTGCAAGTAGAGTACGAAAGTAATTGGCTTGCAAAAATAGCCCGACGATGAATAGTTCGGGGGTTGAACAAGGCACAAAACCGACAACGAGGGACGTCGTGGTCTGAGCCTAAACAAGGGCTGCAGTAAGAATGAAAATCTCTATGAGGTATTTGCTTTCCACAGGCAAGACAATTGTTAACTTTTACTGACATCGGTTGGAGCAAGAAAAAGGATCCCCAGCGGGGTACTTATCTGTTTTGAAGACTTCGGGTCTGAAACTCGAAAATGAAAATTTCAGGAGAAGGCTGACCGGCACTTGCGAACTGCTTCTGCTTCGGGCACTGCATGGCAAGAAAGACTGATGTAATGACGTTGGCTGCAATATCCCCTGATGACTTGATGTCATGTAAGAAGAGACAGCATCCGACGCAGAAATCTGAAGACCAGACCAGCTGAGGGCTACCTGCAGGCAGATATAATCCAAATGTGATGACTGCAACAGTGAAACACGAAGAACATCTTGGAGGAAGGTGTTGAGATGGGACAAATCCAGGATTGGTCTCCAGGGACCTTCTTTCCTGGGAACCAGGAACATCCTGGAGTAAAACCCCTTTCCTCTTGCATATGTAGGGATTGCTTGAATTGTACCTTGATCTAGGAGATGATGAAAAACCGTGGGGAAGTAAACCAGTTGTTCTCAAGAGGACTGAAGGATGCCTCTGGGAGTTGGTTTGGTCTTCCATGTCATGAAGTATTCCTGTTTTACTATACAGAGGACCCAAGAGTCCTGGGTAACTTGATTCCAAGATGGTAGGGGGAGAGAGAGAGAGACGCATGGAAAGTGGGGTGTCTGGATCCATAGGCTAACAGGCTTGTCGTGAAAGGGCTGTTTGGTAGCAGGAGTAGAGGGGAGCAGACCTGGAGAAGGGTTGCTTCCTGGAGTCCTTTCTGGTTTTGGCTGGCATCTGTCTGGCAGGCCTTCTCACAAAGGAGGTTTTTGGAAGGGTAGTTTCTTTGGAAACGTGGAACCGGGGAGACAAAAATATGTCACAGATCCTGTAACTCCTTGCTTTTCACTTGAAAGGTCTTGAAGAGGTCAGCAGCTGCTGAGCCAAATAAATCTTTATTGTCTAGGGGTACGTCCAAGAGTTTAGACTTAATGTCATCAGGAATAGGCTGCAACCTATGCCAGGAGTATCTCCTGATGACAGACCCTGAGGTGGCAGCCCTAGATGAAGCCTCTACTACATCATAAAGTACAGTTTTGTACCTACCATAAATGTAGATGTTAGAGTGTAGACACTGCTGCAGTCATTACACTTGGGTTATCCTGCCGTCAAGCGGTTCCCCAGTCAGCCTGAGTTCCAAAGTCTTGGTCCGGCGTCGGTTGCTGTCGCTTCTTCCCTGACGTCAGTGCGCCAGGGGGATATAAGATGCAGCCGACGCCATTTTCTTCAGTTTTTCTTGCCCCAGATGTCAGGTGCCCCCAAATAGGTAGGCTTTTCAAATTGCTAGTAAAATATATAATAGAAAAGTAAACAACCATTTTTAATTACCAGCAAATACTCCCTTTAGGAAATAAGGGTAGAAAATCTAGGTACGTACCAGAAAGTAAGAGGGGAAGGAGGGAGGGTAACCTGGACTGCAGCAGTGTCTACACTCGAACATCTACATTTATGGTAGGTACAAAACTGTACTATGTTCATCATGTGACACTGCTGCAGTCATTACACTTGGGTGGAATCCCAAAGCTGAGGTAGGGAGGATGGCTCTATAAGGCATTAGGGGTGGCTATAAGGCCCTGCAGCACAGCAGTGGCAAAGTCAGCTCTGGATTTGGAATATAAAGGTAAATGGTAATGTTTAGTGAAGGTATGTACAGAACTCCATGTTGCTGCTTCTAAAATATCCTTGATAGGCACTCCTCTGAGGTAGGCAGTTGAAGTGGCTGCTGCCCTGGTGGAGTGAGATCTAATGCTGCTAGGTACAGGTTTCCCATGGTGGGTGAAGCAAAAACGTATACAGTGAGCTATCCATTTGGAAATAGTCTGCTTTGAAATGGCTTTTCCTTGTGCTCCTGCAGCGTATGCTACCAATAATTGCTCAGATTTTCTGAAAGCTTTGGTTTTGTCCAAGTAGAAGCATAACTTTCTGTGAATGTCCAAGGAATGTAGTAGTCTCTCCCCTTTGTTCTGTGGTTTTGGATAAAAAGTTGGCAAGTGAATAGTTTGGTTTAGAGCCACACTTGATACTACCTTTGGCATAAACGTAGGGTTAGTTCTTAAGGACACCCTGTCCTGGTGGAAGATGAGGAAAGGCTCCACTGCCATTAGTGCCTGTAATTCTGAAACTCTTCTTGCTGATGTTATTGCCAGTAGCAGAGCAGTCTTCCAAGAGATGTATTTTAATTCTGCTGTGTTAGCTGGCTCAAAAGGAGGTAAAGTTAATTTTTCCAAAACAAAGCTGAGGTCCCAAGTTGGTGTAGGTGCTCTGCGGGGCGGTCTTATGTTTTTAGCCCCTCTGAGGTACTGTTTGAGCAAAGGATTTGAAAAAATTGGTGGATCCGTGTTGTAATTAGCAGAAATGGCTGAGGCATGAATCTTGATGGATGAGAAAGAGAGGCATCTCAGTTAAGTATTGAAGTATCTGAGGAATGTTTGGGACAAGAGAGTCAAGGCTGTGTGCATGGTTCCAGGCACAGAATCTCTTCCATTTATCCGAGTAGGCTTTCCTGGTGCTAGGCCTTCTGGCCTTCCGAATGACATCCATAACAGCTTTGGAGAGAGGCAATGCTTGCTTGGTTAAGGAATTTTCCATGCAGCTAGATTTAAGGTCTTTAGCTGGCTGTGAAGTATCTGATTGTTGTGTTGTGTCAACAGCTGTGGGATTTGAGGCAAAGTCCAGGGTGGTTCTTGTGCCAAGTTCTTTAAGATTGGGTATCAGTGCTGGCGTGGCCAGTCTGGTGCAATCAGGATCATCTTTGGCTCTTCCTGCCTGGCTTTTATGAGTACCTTTGGAAGAAGAGGTAAAGTAGGGAAAGCGTATACTTGCTGTTTTTTTCCAGCTGAGAGGGCATCCACTTTCCATGCTTGTGGATGGTAGCTCCTTGTGCAAAATTTCTGTAGTTGGCAGTTCATTGGGGATGCAAACAGATCTATGTCTGGTTTCCCCCATTTTTGAGCTATCATTCTGAATATTTGTGGACTCAATTGCCATTCGTGAGGATCCATGATGTTTCTGCTTAGGTTGTCTGCCAGTGTGTTTTTCTCTCCTGGCAGGAATTGTGCCTGCAGATGAACTTGGTAGTTTAAAGCTGTGTTCCACAAGTTCATGGCTTGTCTGCAGAGGGGGTAGGAGTGTGTGCCCCCTTGCTTATGTACCACATAACTGTGGTGTTGTCTGTCTTTATTAGTAGTTGTCCTGGATGTAGCAGGTCCTTACAGCTAGCATCTCTTTTTGATTGATATGGAGATGCCTTTGTTCTGCGGGCCACTCGCCCTGAATACATTTTCCTGCCATGTGTGCTCCCCATGCGTAATCCGATGCATCTGTTGTCAGTGTTTGCCTGGCTGTGGGTTGAGTAAAAGGCTGTCCCTTGTTGAGGTGACAAGCTTGAGCCCACCATTGAAACTCCTGTTGTAGGCAAGGAATTACTGGTATAACGGTTTCCAAATTTTGACAGTGTTGAGACCATACACTCTTTAGGTACCATTGTAGTTTCCTCATATGCAGCCTGGCATATGGAATTAGTAGTATGCAAGATGCCATGTAGCCCAAGGCCTGCAGAATTTTTCTTGCAGGGAGTTGGGTCTGTTGCCATTAAATGAAAATACCGAGTCAGTTGTCCTTGCTTGTCTGGTGTGAGATAAGCCATCTGGGCCTTTGTGTTTAAGCTGGTACCCAGGAATATTATCTGTTGTGAGGGCACTAGTTTTGATTTCTTTTCGTTTACTGTGTACCCCAGGCAACTTAATAACTTTTTTACATACGCCAGATGCTTTAGAAGAATGTCCTTGCTCTCTGCTTGGATTAGGCAGTCGTCCAGGTATGGGTAAATTTGAATTCCTTTTTGCCTGCAAAATGCAATTACTGGTGCCAGGCACTTTGTGAAGACCTTGGGCGCAGTAGATAACCCAAAGGGCAGTGCAGAGAATTGATAGTGCATTGAACCTGCTAGAAATCTGAGGTATCTTCTGCAGTTTTGTCTGATAGGGGCATGCAGGTATGCCTCTTTGAGGTCCAAAGTCACGAGCCAAGCTTTCTTGCCCAGCATGGGAAGAAGCTGCTGTAGTGTCAACATTTTGAATTTCAGAATATCCAGGTAAGTGTTCAAAGAAAGGTCCAGAATGGGTCTCCAGGCTTTGTCCTTTCTGGGAACCAGAAAGAGTCTTCAGTAAAATCCTTGTCCTTGCTCTTGTGGTGGTACCTTTTGAATAGCTCTCTTGTCCATGAGTGCTGTAATTTGTTTTTGAGCCACTGCCCATTGATTTGGTAGCAGATTTGGCATTTCTTTTAACCATGGAACAGTGTGGAAGTGGAACCTGTAACCTTGAGATATGATGTTGAGAACCCATTTGTCTTTGGTAATGCAATGCCAATTGTGATAGAAAAGAGCCAGTTTTCCTCCTAAGGGGGCTGCCAAGAGAGGGTTGTTTGACAGATGTAGTGGGAAGACATTGAGACTGTTTTTTATAAGTTGAGGTCTGTCTTCCCCTTCTTTCTGGCCTGGTGTACCCCATTGTCGAGGTCTCTAAGGGCCTTGCGTTTGACCTCTACCTCTTGGACGTCTATATCTGCCCCTTTGAGGTCTGTCTGAGACTGGAAATGACCAATTTTTTGCTGACCAACTTCTGCTAAAACGAGGAGGTTGAACCTGTAAGAAATCTTTGACCGTTTGCATAGATTTTGCCTTATCTTCCATCTTTTTTAATATCTCCTCTGCCTTAACTCCAAACAACACATCCCGCTGCAAAAGTGCATCCAGTAATTTGGCCTTAACATGATCTGGTAGCGTATGTTCTTTTAACCAAGCATGCCTTCTAATGACAGAGCCTGTAACTGCTGCTCTACAGGAGGCCTCTAAGGAATCAAAACCACATGGCAAAGTATGTTTTCCCACTTGTTCAGCTGCATGCAATAATCCTGCATTTCTTTCAAATTAAGAGGCTCTGAGTCTGGAAGCATCTTTTGTTTCAACTGAGACAATAAAAATTGCTGATATTTTAACATGTGAAACTGGCAATTCAAGGCTCTCATGGCTAAAGTTGCAGATGTATAAATGTTCTTGCCCCATCTGTCTAATGATCTGGAATCTCTCTCAGAGGGAACTGGGTTTTTAGCTGATGAGGCCTTAATCCCTTTGGGTCCCTGAGAAATAGTTTCTGGGTCAGCAACAGGGCTTTTGTATAGAAATATGTGGGAGTCAGGGACTCTTAATATCTATCTGGCTTAACTGGGGCTGGTGGTAAGGAGTCAGGGTTTAAGCTGAATTCAGTGTATACATCATCCACAATATCTAACACTGGCAGAATAGCAAGGGATCTGTGTTGGGGGTAATAAAAGGAAGTCTCTGAGCCTTTTCTTGGATTCTGAGTAATCCTGGCCTTTCCAGTGGAAATGCTCCCTCATGGTATGTAAGGTCTCTCCAAAGGAGTAGTCCTCAGGCGGAGAGGCTGATGGAATTGATTCCTCAGCATCAGAATCCTCATAAGGGGGTAAGGTATACCCTAGGTCTGAGGATGAGTCTGAGGAAATGGACACCTGGTCTGAAGATTCATAGTCTGCATCTTATCTGGGCCTTTTATCTGGAGGGGGTTGGGACCCTCTGATCAGGGTGATTAGGTTTTTGGCCATTTTTAGCATTTGTTTCTTAGGCAAGGAAGCCTGCCCTGGAGACTGCTGTGTCTGTTTCTTTGCTTTTAAGGGAGGCTTAGACTTAAGAGGGTTTAATGGTTAACTGGGTATGTCTGAAAACATCCTCTGAGGCTGTGGACTGTTCAGCTACTTCGGTTCCCTCTGTAGGATTAAGTTCGGTAATCTGAATACCAAGAGCGTCTGAAGCCGGAGTCGGAGGCGGTCTGTGGTTCTATTGAAGCAGTCATCAGGGGATGCTTAGGCGCCTCGCTGAAAACAGGATAATTGGTGACCGGCCTAGAAGAGGTCTCGTCGTCAGTCTTGGGCCTTGGATGCCTGTCCTTGTGCTTTTTATGAATTCTGGTCGTCGGAAGTTCCGACGGCATGGTGTAATCAAATTTTCTGCCAAAATAATGTCGGGCAAAATCAAACCGACTTTTAATAGTGTGCTTGTTAAACCTAGCACAAAACCGACAACCAGTGATGTCGTGGTCTGGGCCTAGGCATGGAATACAGTAGGAGTGGAAATCCTTATGAGGTATTTGTTTCCCACAAGAAATACAATTATTAACATTTACTGACATTGGTCTGAGGCAAGAAAAAAAGTTTCCCCAACAGGGTACTTAGCTTTTTAGAAGACTTCGGTTCTGGATTCGGACTGAAAATCTCAGGAGTCGGCTGACCGGCACTGGCGAATTGCTTCTTCTTCGGGCACCGTGCGGCAAGAAAGACTGAAGAAAATGGCGTCGGCTACATCTTATATCCCCCTGGTGCACTGACATCAGGGAAGAAGCGACAGCAACCGATGCCGGACCAAGACTTTGGTACTCAGGCCGACTGGGGAACCGCCTGATGGCAGGATAACCCAAGTGTAATGACTGCAGCAGTGTCACACGATGAACATCTGCACTTTACAGAGGGCTTGGTTACTTGACTGCAGGAATTCAACAGAGTAGGTATTTTAGCCTTGGCTTGGGAGTCAGGAAGATCCACCAGTTGTTTTGTCACATCAGCCAGCAGAGCCAGGGAGTATTTGGCCATGTGGGTTTGGTAGTTGTTTGCTCTCACTGCTATGGTAGCAGAAGTGTAGACTTTTTTCCCTAGGTACTCTATTAACCTGCTCTCCTTGTCAAAGGGCAGGAGGGAGGTGGAAGGGAGTAACGTAGCAGTTTTGTTTGTAGCCACAGTAATGACAGAAAGGTCTGCAGAGGGAGCTTTATAAATGAATTTTGCATCCTCAGGGACTTTATAGAACCTGTCTGGATGTTTGGGTGCAAGAGGTTTTGGGAGTCAGGGTTTTTGGAGGCAACCAGGAATTCATCCAAGAAAGCAGGGTACACTGGAGGTACAGCAGATGGGTTGGGAAATGCCATTTGCAAAAGGTCATAATACCTCTTTTGGGTTTCTGTGACCTGACTGCTGTCCCACTTGAAAAACTCTCTCATTTGAGCAACAGTTTCCCCAAAAGTAATATCTTCTCCTGGGGAATCAGTGCCACTGGACTCATCCTCTGGGGAAGCATACCCCAGAGGGGAAGCAATTTGAGAAGTGTGAGGGATTCACCCCCCAATGAATCCTCTTCTTCAGAAGAGAGTCAGAGACAAGTTTACCTTTAGGGGTAGATGCCGTAGGGGCCTGGCCCAGAACTGGGGCCTGGCATAAGGCCAAGAAGGTGTTTAAAAGGCTTTGGATGAAGGCTTGCCAGTCAGGAAGTTGTTTGGAGGTTGCGAACGTTGGTGAAGGAGCAAGATGTTTTGTTTTTTGCTGCTTCTTTTTGTGGGAGTCTGACAACGATTTATCAGAGATACTGTGAAGAGTCGGAGGGGGCTGGACAGCACTCCACAATGTCGGTGCTAACTTCCTCACTAACTACAATTTGCGAGACCCCACGTGGACCCTCGGAGATGATGAGCCTAGGCTCCCCCTTGGCAATTGATCTGGACGCCTGAGATTTCCTATGTGACTTGCCCTCAGCTGCTTTAATGGCTTTCTCCTGGGTACCTGCTAAAGGAAGGTCGAGGACTCTGGCTCGGACTCCGGGCCTTCACCGGCCTCCAGAGGTATGGCTTGTAAGGGAGGGCGCAGCAGTCGGTTCAGGCCTTGATTTTTTGGCCTTTTTGGCTGGCGGCTCATCCAAGGGACCCGAACTTGGATCCATCACTTTAGCCAAAAGTTTTAAGGCAGCCAGGCAACTTCTGAGGGTTTGGGGGACAAAGGCCTGACAAATACTACAAGTAGTGTGGCTGTGTTCTTGACCTAAGCAAAACAGGCAGAGCTCATGCATATCTTTATGTGCAATTTGCCTTCCACACCTACACTTGCTTTTTCTACCTGACATGAAACACAAAGGCAGTAGCAAAGGATAAACAAAAATCCTTATGAGGTACTTATCTGAAGTCAACAAAAGTACAGTTTTGTACCTACCATAAATGTAGATGTTCGAGGATCCACATTGCTGCAGTCCTAACTATTGGGTAGTCCGCTGTCCAGTTGGCCCGAATACCAAAGTATATGGCTGACGTCGGTCACGGCGCATTAGACTGACGTCAGTACATCAGGGTACTAATGCGCATGACCGACGTCATATCCTCAGTCTTTTCTTGCCCCAGATGTCAGAAGACCCTAAAAAGACAAGGCCAAAACCAAAACACACCAAACATACCTGCACCAAAAATATATACAATATATACAAAGGTACCAGAATATAATCCCACCTACACAACCACCCCTAAACACAGAGGGGAAGGAGGGAGGGTAAATTGGACTGCAGCAATGTGGATCCTCGAACATCTACATTTATGGTAGGTACAAAACTGTACTATGTTCTTCATTCCACATTGCTGCAGTCCTAACTATTGGGTAGAATCCCAAAGCAGAGGTAAGGGAGGCTGGCAAATCATAAGGAAGCAGGAGCTGATAACATGCCTTGCAAAATAGCTGTGGCAAAACCAGCCCTAGACTTAGAGTAGAGAGGAAGGTGGTAATGCTTAGAGAAAGTATGCACTGAACTCCAAGTAGCTGCCTCCAAAATATCCTTAGTTGCCACCCCCCTTAGAAATGCTGTTGAAGTAGCAGTAGCCCTAGTGGAATGAGGCCTAATCCCCGCTGGAATCTCTTTGCCATGATGGGAATAACAAAATGCAATGCAAAACCCAATCCACCTAGAAATAGTTTGTTTTGACACAGGCTTGCCCTGAACTCAAAGCAAAAGAAACAAACAACTGCTGAGACTGTCTAAAATCCTTAGTCCTGCTTAAATAATAACGCAATTGCCTGTGTACATCTAAAGTGTGCAAAATCTTTTCCCCTTTATTTTGGGGATCTGCATAAAAAGTAGGCAAATGAATAGTTTGGTTTAAAGCCACACTAGAAACCACCTTAGGCATAAAGGAAGGATTAGTGCGTAATGATACCCTATCCTTATGAAAAATCAAAAAGGCTCAACCGCCATAAGGGCCTGTAACTCAGAAACCCTTCTTGCAGAAGTAATGGCCAACAAAAAAGCAGTCTTCCAAGACAAGTATTTCAGGTCAGCAGTAGCTGCAGGCTCAAAAGGTTGTAGAGTAAGTTTCTCCAACACAAAATTGAGATCCCAAGCAGGAGTAGGAGCTCTACGTGGGGTCTTATATTCTTTGCCCCCTAAGAAATTGCTTGAACAAAGGATGTAAAAACAATGGTGGGTCACAATCATAGTGAGCTGAAATTGCTGCAGCATGAATCTTAATGGAAGAGAAAGACAAACCTTTGTCCAATAACTCAGTAAGATATTGAAGAGCCACACTCAAATTAGGCTCAAATCTCCAAATTCTTTGCTGCAGTCCAAAATAAAAATCTCTTCCATTTTTCTGCGTACACTTTCCTTGTACTAGGTCTTCTTGCTTCCATAATCACATTTAAAACTTGTTGAGGAAGTTGAGACCTGCAGTCTTTCAAAACAGAATATGCCAGGCTGTTAGATGAAGAGTTTGAAGCTTGACATTGAGCAGATGACCGTCCCTCTGAGACAATAGGTGTGGAATCAAGGGTAAAGGCCATGGAGGCTTCCTTACCAGACTCCTCAGTAATGGGTACCAGTGCTGCCGAGGTCAATCTGGAGCTATTAAAATCATCCTTGGCTTGTCTTGTCTGACCTTTAGAAGCACCTTTGGGAGAAGAGGCAGAGGTGGAAAAGCATACACATGAAGATTTTTCCAACTGAAAGAAAGAGCATCCACTTTCCAAGCTGTGTGATGAAATCCTTCGTGCAAAACTTTGGCAGCTGGTGGTTTAGTGGAGAAGCGAACAGATCTATGTCTGGAGTTCCCCATGACACTGTCAATTTTGAAATACATGAAGATCCAGTTTCCACTGTGGGGATCCATGATTTGTCTGCTTAACACATCTGCTAAGGAGTTCTGTGCTCCGGCAGAAACCTTGCCTGAAGAGTTAGTTGCAAGCTGAGTGCAGTCTCCCATAAAATCATTGCTTGCCTGCACAATGGGTAAGAATGTGTTCCCCTTGTTTGTTGATGTACCACATGACAGTTGTGTTGTCTGTTAGAATCAACACCTGCCCTGGAAGAAGTAACTCCTTGAAAGCCATTAATGCAAACTGGACTGCTAACATCTCTTTCATGTTGATATGTAGATGCTGTAGTCTGGCAGGCCACTTGTCTTGTATCCACTTTCCATCTAGATGAGCTCCCCAAGCAATGTCTGAGGCATCTGTCGTTAGAATCTGACTTGCCTCTGGCCGGGTCACAGAGAGTCCCTTGTTTAGGTGACATTCCTGAGCCCACCACAAAAATTCCTTTTGAATGCAAGGTATTATTTGAATGACAGTGTCCAAATCCTGGCAGTGCTGTGTCCATAGATTTTTGAGATACCATTGTAGCTTCCTCATATGCAGTTTGGCATTGGGAAGCACCAGAATACAAGATGCCATGAACCCTAAAGGCTTGAAGGACTGTCCTTGCAGTCAGCCCGGACTGAAGAGATAATTGATGGAAGTAACTGGAAAGATTCTTTTGCTTGTCCGGGGTTAAAAAGGCCATCTGGGCTGCTGTATTCAGTCTCACACCCAGAAAGCACATGTCTTGAGAGGGTACTAGACTGGACTTTATTTCGTTCACAGAATACCCTAGGCATCTTAGCACTGCTATGACATATTCCAAATGCTGTAGAAGGTCTTCCTTTTCTTGAGCCAGAATCAGGCAGTCGTCCAAGTAAGGATAGATTTGAATTCCTTTTAGCCTGAAGTAAGCTATCACTGGAGCCAGAACCTTTGTGAATACTCTGGGCAGTAGATAAGCCAAAGGGCAATGCAGAGAACTGATAATGAGAATTTCCAGCTCGAAAACGCAGATACTTTCTGCAACTTAGTCTTATAGGCACATGAAGGTAAGCTTCCTTGAGATCTAAAGTTACCATCCAGTGATCTTTGCCCAGCAGAGGTAAAAGCTGTTGTAACGTCAACATTTTGAACTTTGGAATGTCCAGATAAGTGTTGAGGATAGATAAATCCAAAATTGGTCTCCACGTGTTCCCCTTCTTTGGTACCAGGAACAGGCGAGAATAAAATCCTAGGCCCCTTTCTGGCACAGGAACTGACTGAATGGCTCCTATTTGGAGTAACAGAGAAATTTGTTTGCGAGCCTCCGTTCTTTGTAGAGGAGGAATGTCTGGCATGCCTTTGAAAGGAGGCAAGGTATGGAAATAAAACCTGTAACCGTGGTGAATGATATCCAGAACCCATTTGTCTTGGGTAATTAAATCCCAATTTTCTTTGAAAAGAGACAGTCTTCCTCCTAGAGGTGCCGCCAGGCGAGAATGTACTGGCAGCTGAAAAGGCAGGTCATTGGGTCTGCTTACGAAAGGACTGACCCCTGCCCTCACCAGAAGTCTGAGCAGGTGAACTCCCTGTCCTAGGCCTAAAAGAACCTTGAGCTCTGCCCCTACCACGTCTAGACCTACCCCTAGACTGGGAATCATAAGCAGGATAAGTCCACCCCTTAGTAGGCCAATTTCTACTAAACTTCGGAGGCTGCACCTGCAAAAAATCCTTAACAGTTTGCATAGACTTAGCCTTGTCCTCCATTTTCTTTAAAACTGCCTCCACAGGCGAACCAAACAACACATCAGACTGTAAAGGAGCATCCAAAATCCTTGTCTTAACATGCTCAGCTAAGTTCTGATCTCTCAACCAGGCGTGCCTACGAAGAACAGAACCAGTGGCAGCCACCCTCGAGGAGGCCTGCACAGCATCAAAACCACACTGCAAAGAATGCTTTCCCACTTGTTCAGAAACATGAACTAAATCCTGCAGCTCTTTACACTCAATACCTTCAGCCAGAGCATCCACCTTAGACTTCAATTGTGAAAGGAGATAATTCTGATATTTTAACATATGAAACTGACAATTCAACGCCCTCATGGCTAAAGTGGAAGAAGTGTACACTTTCTTTCCCCATCTATCCAAAGCCCTTGCCTCTTTATCAGGAGGAACAGGATTTTTAACCACAGAAGCCTTCACACCTTTAGGCCCCTGAGAGACAGTTTCTGGGTCCGCCCTAGGACTCTTAAAAAGATACTTATGGGCTTCAGGCACCCTATAGTACCTATCCGGTTTAACTGGGGCAGGAGGCAAAGAATCAGGATTTAGTGAAGCCTCTGCAAAACATCTTCTACAACATGCAGAACAGGAGGTATAGCTAAAGGCCTATGCTGGGGTAAAACAAGAATTCTCTAAGCCTCTTCCTGGAATCAGAGAAATCTTGACCTTCCCATTTAAAATGCTCCCTCATGGAATGCAGGGTCTCTGAAAAAGAAAAATCCTCAGGAGGCGAAGCTGAAGGAGTAGAATCATCCACATCAGAATCAGAATAAGGAGGATACTCCTGCAAGTCCTCAGCAGAAGACTCAGAAGCCTCCGAACATTGCTCAAAACTCTCAAACTCAGGTTCCACCCTAGGCCTCTTATCAGGAGGGGGCATAGAACCTCTAATCATAGTAATCAAATCCTCTGCCATTTTTAGCATATGCTTCTTAGGCAAAGACCCTGAAACACTAGGAGAAACCCCACAGAAGCTAAAGTAGGCCTGCCTCTTAAAGAAGCCTTGGCAACAGAAGGCGAGGCCCTAACCACCTTAGGAAGAGAAGGAAGAACAGCCACCTGAGAAGCCCCTTCAGCCTGGCCTACTTCCTGAGAGGACACATCCTGCAACAATACAGTTTCTCCCTGAGACTCCAAAGAAACTCCTGGCAGAACCTCCGGCTCCACTGAGCCCTCTAAAGAACCGACGTCCGGGACTGTCGGTTCTTCCCTCTAGGCTTCGCTGCTTTGTCCTTGCGCTTTTTGGCTGAAGCGGGCGTCGGAGCATCCGACGGCATTTTATAATTACAACACTTCCCAAACACTAACCTGGCACAGTCTAACCTTCTCTTAATAGTGCGTTTGTTAAATCTAGCACAAGAGCGGCATCCAACAACGCCGTGCTCAGGCCCTAAACAAGGTATACACAAAGTATGGTAATCCCTATGAGGTATCTGTTTCCCACAAGAAATACAGTTATTCACTTTTTCTGACATCCGGTTAAATACTGAGGCAAGAAAAACCAAAATATTCCCAACGGGGTACTTAGCCAACTTTGATTCGGTCTGAAACTCTGACTTCAGAAACTTTCAGAACGCCAACCTGCACTCGCAAAATTGCTTCTACATCGGACCATGCGGCAAAAAAGACTGAGGATATGACGTCGGTCATGCGCATTAGTACCCTGACGTACTGACGTCAGTCTAATGCGCCGTGACCAACGTCAGCCATATACTTTGGTATTCGGGCCGACTGGACAGCGGACTACCCAATAGTTAGGACTGCAGCAATATGGAATGAAGAACATCCACGAAACACTGACTGGTAACCAAAAAATTCCAGTAACCTTGAATCGTTGGATATTTGCGTAAAAGTCTTTATTCCAACACAGGACCAATACAAGAAACAACAAAATCTTCACCATGGAACTAAGCGCTTTCACCCTTTCGTCCTAGGGCATCATCAGAGTACAAATTTTAGTAAATTCATCATCCCTTAAATACAGATTCTACATAATTAGTTAATTATACAATAATCTAATTGAAATGATTAAAACCCTTGTCTTTTAAAGTAAAAGGTGTGATTAAGATGAACATTTAAAAGTCATAAAACATGAACTAGAGCATAACATATAAAACTAAAAGTATTGTACATAATATATAAATCTAAATTATTCATATAAACAGAGCATATATTAAAAAAACAGAACCGTAATGAAATGTAGAATGAATAGACAATAAATAAGAAGTTATTATGATTTGTAAAAATGTGGAAATTTAAAGTTAAATATTATTTAAATGTTGTTTAAATATTGTTTGATTAAAATTATGTTATTTAAATATGTACGTGTTTTTATAAAACTACTATGTTATTAATAAATAGTTATAGTATATATATGTAAAATTATATAAATATATAAAAAATATTTGAAAATGTATAACAATACTCAATTGAAATAAATATTGGAAATGAATTAATTAGTAATAACTTCATTTATAAATATAGTTGACTTAAATAGTTTTCATAAAATAGAGAGGTGTATGATGCTAAGACTAATTAAATAGTGACATATAATAATATAAAAACTTGTTCAATATAGATTGTAAATTATAAAACATATACTTGCACTACAGATAATAGTCAATTCTTTAAAAACTTATAATTAATAAAAAAATTGTAATTGTATTCAGTTAAAATGAAATTGAAATAAATTTGGTGGCTGAGAAAATTCCTAAATGAACTGTGATTTAAGCTTGAGTATACTAGCAATAGAAATTTGATTGTTAATTCCTGGATATTTACTTGCATTTAATCTAAGTTGCCAAAGGCATCCTTTAGCTTCTAATAAGCTTTTGGTGTCACCACCTTGTTGTGCTTTATTATAAACAATTCTATCAATGACAAAAAACAGGAATTTTTTAAAATTAGCACAACCAATGCTATGATTGTATAGAGCACTGGTCTGCTTCCGATTTCTAATATCACTCACGTGCGCAATAATTCTTGTTTTTAATTTTCTATTCGTTTTCCCTACATAGAATGCTTGACATCCTGTGCAAGTGGCTACGTATACTACCATAACTGAATTACAGTCACATACTCCTGGACATCTGATGGTCTTCTCATAATTGGTAATTGAGAGGTATGGTCCATTATTAATGAATCTACATATGCGGCATGCACCACATTTATTCATCTTAGATTTCATAAACAAATCATAATTCATACAATTTTCAAATATACTTTTTAGACTTTGTCCTTTACTGAACGTAACCTTGGGTTTATTTCCTAAAATATTAACTAATTCTTTGTTAGATTCTATGATAATGTTCCATGAATCATGTACCCCTTTGACAATTTGATCTGATTTTTCATTGAAAGGAATAACAAAGGTGTCATGTCCTATAACCTTAGATTTAGAGACATCTTTTGATGTTAATCCAGGTCTTAAAATAGGTTTGTATAACACCAATCTGTTCATCAAAATATCCTGACCAATATTATGAACAAATTCTACCGGGTAGGCTCTACTTGTAAACATGTTTTGTAATTTTTCAAGTTCCTGTCTAAACATGTCCTCATTACTCACAATCCTAGACAACCTCACCATCTGTCCTTTTACCAGATTTCTTTTCTGATGGACAGGGTGATAACTGTCAAAATGTAAAAATGAATTGGAGTATGTCTTCTTCCTGTAGATATTGGATTCAAATTTGTTGTCTTTCAAGGTAATTGTAATATCCAAAAAGTTAATTCTATTATTAGAAATATGACTTGTGAATTTTAAAAAATCTGTTGTTTGTCCTAAATATATAATAAATTCATTAAACTGTACCTCAGTACCTCTCCAAAAGATCAAAATATCGTCCAAATAACGTAAATATAATAAGATCTTACTCCAATAACTACTGGTAAACACATATTCTGATTCCCATGCAGCCAGAACTAAATTAGCGTAAATAGGGGCACATTTTGCACCCATAGCCACACCTTTTTGTTGTCTAAAATAACAACCATTAAAATATATAAAATTGTTTTCCAAGACTAATTCTAACATTTCAGGTATCAATCGGTTCTCAGTACTGTTGTTTTGTTTATGTGTGTTAAGGCATGCTTCAAACAACTCAATGCCTTCCTGATGTGGAATCACAGTGAAAAGATTAATTACATCTACAGTAGCCATCACAAAGTCAAAGTTAACGTCAACATTGTTAATGAATTGCCTTATAGAATCAAGACAATGCCATGAATCTCTTACAATGTGTGGTAGTCTCGTTAACATATCCTTACACTTGAAATCAATGTAAGCCGCTAAAGCTTCAGTCTTTGAACCTATTGCTGAGACTATTGGTCTAAAAGAAGGATTATCAGTGTGTTTGTGAATTTTGGGAATCCCAAAAATAGATGGTATTTTAGGGAATTCCACAAAAATATACTGATAAACCTTGGAATCAATCCTTCCATCCATTAAGTATTCATAAATTAACCAGTCAATTTTACTGTAGGCTTTATTTACTTCATGCCTACTAACCTTTTCATAAGTTACCTCATCATCTAAAAGTGTAAGCATCCTATTTTCATAGTCAACATTCAACATAATAACCACCCCACCACCTTTGTCTGGTTTCATGATTCTGAATTTATCAGAACTTGTTAATTCCTTGAGACAAAATTTCTCAGCTGATGTTAAATTGTACTTAAAAATGTTCTTCTCACTTAACGTTCTTCTAATATGTGTCTCAAAGTTTTTCAAAAACTTGTATCAAGTAATTCCGGGGTGGAATAAAGGTACTATGGCGCTTAAGTGTAAAATTGTGGGAATCATGAGACAACCCATTTGCGTCTTGAAAAAATATTTTCAAATTTAAAAGCCTATTATATGTTTTTAAATTTATTAAAACTTTACCAATATCTAACTTAAAAGTAGGGACAAAGGTGAACCCTTTACTAAACAAGTCCAAATACTTATCAAAATTCTTTTTAGTATAATTATATATATATATATATATATATATATATATATATATATATATATATATATATATAAATTGAAACCTAAATGTGTGACAATTTTACAGTCAATCAAATTCTGAGTTACTACCTCATGTTGACACGGACTGGTAATATGAGAGTTTTCAGTATTAATAAATTGTTGCACTTGGGTTATAGCCTCAGAGGGTGAATTGTTAACTGTATCTACAATATCGTGATCAATGTTATGATCAATTTCAGTTAATGTCACCATCTGGACATTCTCGGGCCTCGATTGTTGTAATTCCTTGGAATGTATTGATTGTAGCTGCCCTGTCGCTCCCTTATTCTTTCCGACCTTCTTAAAGTAGGCTGGTCTAAAAAATCTGACTGTAGACCCTCATCATTGTTGTTAATATTATTACCATTATTAACATTACTTTGATGTGTGTTGTCCTGATTATCAGTTTAATTAAACCGATTTCTAACTCTAACAACACTAAAGTTAACATGATTCTGGCTAATACGCTTCATGTTTTTATACTCTTTAAAGTGCACATACGCTCTATTGTTTCTGTAATCATGACCATCTCTCTCAATCTTAATATTTTTAATTTCCAAACCTTTATTAATATATCTGTCCATATCTTTAAAAATGTTTTCCATTCTGAATTTATTATGCTCAAATAATAAATCAGTCTTAATATCATTGTCTAAAACACATAACCTTTCCTTTAAAACATTTAATTTATCTGTATTATTACGAATAATAAGTTTCAAAAGTTCCAACCCAGTTTTATCAAACAATTGTATCAATTCAGTAAAAAATGGTGTACCCTCTAAAAAACCATTAGGCAATTTAAATATACGTAGTCCCTTTGGGACCTGTTTTAACTCTAAACAGCGTTCTAAGAACGCATTATCCATCTGTAAAGATTTAAAATTCTTTAATGTTTTTTCAAACTCAGTGAAACGTGAATTCAAAGTACCCAAGTCCCTTGTTGCTGCTGAGCCATCTCTGTTTAATGAAGGAGCTGAGAGAAAATCATGTAAGTCCAAGTTCCTGTCCAAGGGAATATTTCTATTCATGTCCACACGACGTACAGTCTGGGTTTGACCACTGTTGCGTCTATTGTCAGCATTAGAGTCAGCGTTAGAAGATGAACCAGCTACACACACTCTATCTGGCATCACCACATGCCTAGAAGGGCTTTTGGAAAGTACAGTTTTGCACCTACCATAAATGTAGATGTCCGATAGATATGCAACTGCAGTCATAACATATGGGTTGTCCTGCCTCAGGCAGCCCTCGGTCGGCCGGATTCCAAAGTCTGGGTCCGACGTCGGCTAATGTCGCATTTCTCTCCGACGTCAGAGCGGCTGGAGTACATAAGCATCAGCCGACGCCATTTTCTTCAGTGTTTCTTGCCCCAGATGCCAGGTGCCCTCCAAGGAAGGCTGAAATAAAATTGGATGACAAAAACAGGATTCCAGACAAATAAGTAAGCAATAAACAGATACACCATAACAGATATCCCTAGCTAAGAGAAACAGGGATAGGAGTGGACCCAAGGCATAGAGGGGTATGGAGGGAGGGAAAATCCGACTGCAGTTGCATATCTATCGGACATCTACATTTATGGTAGGTACAAAACTGTACTATGTCCTTCAAGAATGCAACTGCAGTCATAACATATGGGTAGAATACCATAGCTTAGCTGGGGGAGGAGGAATGCTCTAGGAAAGAGATGGTGTGGCAATCAAACCCTGCAGGACTGCCGAAGCAAAGCCTGCTCTGGATCTGGAGTATAGAGGGAGATTGTAGTGTTTGGAGAATGTATGCACGGAGCTCCATGTAGCAGCTTCTAGAATGTCCTTTGTAGGCACCCCTCTTAAGAATGCTGTAGAGGTGGCTGTAGCTCTGGTGGAGTGTGGTCTGACATTGGCTGGAACAATCTTCCCATGGAAGGAATAACAAAATCTGATGCAATGTCCAATCCATTTTGAAATAGTCTGTTTTGAAATTGCTTTTCCTTGTACTCCAGGGGCGTAAGCTACAAAAAGTTGATCAGACTTCCTACTGGTCTTGGTTCTGTCCAGGTAGTAGCGAAGTTGTCTGTGAATGTCCAAGGTATGTAACAGTCTTTCCCCTTTGTTCTCAGGATTGGGGAAGAAAGCAGGCAGATGAATAGCTTGATTTAAAGAAACCCTAGATACCACCTTTGGCATAAAAGTAGGGTTGGTTCTTAAGGAGACCCTGTCTCTGTGAAAGATTATGAACTTTTAGTTATGTACTTACCATAACTTCGGATGTATGGGATCCATCTCGCCTACATTCACAACAGATGGGTTCGGAGCCGATCCATCGGCTCCGACTCGGCAACTAATACACTAGCACGAAGTCTGTCATTGGCTGGGCTACTCCCTATCCCAGGATGCACTACACCTGCTTCCCCAGATCTTGTTTGTTCGCTTTCATACATCCATGCAAACACAGAAAAACTAGTAGTCACTATAACCAACTAAAGTTCTTCAAGAAAGATCGCCAAGAAAAGACGGACTACAGCACCGGTAAATCCGAATGGAAAGGGGAAGGAGGGTGGGTACTTATGAATGTGGCGAGATGGATCCCATACATCGAAGTTATGGTAAGTACATAACTAAAAGATGTAATGGGATCCTATCTCGCCTACATTCACAACAGATGGGACAGCGTCCTAGCACCTACATCCCGGGTGGCTCATTGGAACACACTCCTGAGAACTGTGGAACCAAAGGAAGCTCTGCCTCGAGAAACCACATCCAATTTGTAATGAGAAATGAAAGTGTGCGGAGAAGTCCAGGTTGCCGCAGCACAAATATCATCTATTAATAACTTGGAGTGAAAAGCTACGGAAGTAGCCATTGCCCTGGTAGAATGAGCCTTGACTGGAAAGGGAAGGTCTTTGTTAGCCTGTGAATAAATAAAAATGATACAATCTTTAATCCATTTAGATATGGAGGTTTTGTTACTGGTTGACCCAATTTGTTCACTGCAAAGGAAACAAACAATTGATTTGATTTCAGCGTTTGAGCGGTTCTATTCAAATAAAAGCAGTTGTCTATGTACGTCAATTGATGCAAAGTATATTCTGCGTTATTAGAGAATTCTGGAAAAAGACAGGGAGTTCTATAGTTTGTTGAATACAGAAAGAGGAGGCCACTTTTGGTATAAATGCAGGGTTTAATTTCAATGAAACTCTATGCTTGTGAAAAATCAAATAGGGAGGATCAGAACAAAGAGCTTGAAGTTCTGAAACTCGCCTAGCAGACGTTATGGCTACTAAAAAGACCGTTTTCCAAGACAGAAATTTTAAATCACAGGTAGCAGCTGGTTCGAAAGGACGGGCAGTTAGGGCAGCAAGAACCATATTCAAATCCCAAGGGGACAGGATGAGATAAAGGAGGCCTAAGGAGCCAAGCCCCTTTAAGGAAAGCCTTACAAAGTTTGTGAGACATCAATGAAGGTTCAAATGAAGCATGAAAATTAGAGATTGCCGCTAGCTGAACCTTAATGGTAGAAACTGAAGAGCCCGACTGAAAAAGGGAGGCCAGAAAATTCAGAACCTCCGATACTGGTGCAGTGAGAGGATCTATACCCCGTTCTTGAGCCCAGAAGGCAAACCTTTTCCATTTACTGGAATAAAGTTTGATGGTGGAAGGTTTATGAGAAGAAGACAGTATGTGGACCACGTCCGGCGAAAGAGCATTGTCTCGAACTAAGGATGGAAGTGGAGTAACCATGCTGCCAACTTCAGGGACCTGAGAGACGGATGAAGCCGTCCTGACTGATGAGTCAACAGGTCTGGCACGGATCCAGAAACCATGGACCTTCTATCGCATGCCTCTGTAGGAAAGGAAACCAAACTTGACGAGGCCAGTGCGGGGCAATCAAAATCATCTCGCTCTCCATGTAAATGGCCTTCTGTATCACCCTCGGTAGGAGGGGGAATGGAGGGAAGGCGTAGAAGACCGGGGCCAAATGTGAGTCAGAGCGTCCCTGGGAATCTGTCCCTGAGAAGGGAACAGTGTGAAGAACTCTCTGCATTTCGCATTGAGAGGGCTGGCAAACAGGTCGCAGCAAGGAAGACCCCATCTGTCGAAGATTTTCGCAGCTATACCCTGGTTGAGGGACCACTCGTGGGTAAAAGAATGGTCCTGCTTAATCTGTCCGCAATCACATTGGACTTCCCGCTATGTGCGTTGCCATTAGAAAGCGGTTGGTAGCTACCGCCCAGTGCCAAAGTCTCATGGCTTCTCTGCATAGTGGGTAAGACCTGGTTCCACCTTGCTTGTTTATGTACCACACCACCGACATGTTGTCGGATAGGATAGTAATCGGGCCCTGTGGGAGAGCGTGATGGAGAGCTTGGAGTACCAATAGTACCGCTCTCATCTCCAGGACATTGACATGCAAATGCGTTTCCTGGATCTGCCATGTGCCTTGGACCGACCTGTCCAGGTAATGACCCCCCCACCCTACCTGGGAGGCGTCCGTAGTCACAGTGGCAACGGACGTTGAGGTATAAAGGGTCGCCCTGGTCGAGATTTGATTGGAGAAGCCACCAATGCAGATCTCGACGGCAACTTTCCGTGATTATGATTAAGTGGTTCAAGGGAAGTTCCTGATAAGACCATTGAACTGACAGTAGCCATTGTAAAATTCGCATGTGAAGTCTGGCCAAGGGAACTAAAAGTATGGTTGGCCATCGAGCCCAACAGTTGTAGGATCCGATGGGCGGGGCTCTTAGTAGGGAAGACAGGATTTGACTTGATCTTGTAGGACCTGAATTCTTGCTGCCGGTAAAAGGCGCATTCTTTTGTGTCTAAGTCTGCCTATGAAAGTAATACGCTGAGATGGCTGTAGTACAGATTTTTGCAAATTGAAGCGTGATCCCCAAGAAACGGCCCAAGGTGAACGTGGCTCTGAGCGCTTGGAGTAGTAGATGCTCGGAGGTGGCAGTAAGGAGCCAGTCGTCTAGATAAGGAAACACCTGGAATCCCAGACTTCTCAGGTGAGCAGTTACCACTGCCAGACACTTGGTGAACACCCTGGGGCTGTGGTGAGACCAAAGGGCAGTGCTCGAATTGAAATGACTGACTTCCAGGCGGAAGCGTAAATGTCTCCTGGACTCTTGAGCTATGGGAATGTGATAGTAAGCGTCCTGGAGATCTATGGAGCACATCCATGCATCTTTTTCCAGCAAAGGAAGAATAGATTGAAGAGTGACCATTCGGAATTTGGACTTCTTTACGAAACGATTCAATGAACTGAGGTCCAAAATGGGCCTGCAGTCCCCTGTGTTTTTTGGTACCAAAAATAACCTTGCGTAAGTTCCTGGTCCAATCTGGTCGATGGGGACAGGCTGGATGGCTCTTTTTTCTAGCAGCTTTGAAACCTCTAATGCTGCCTGATCCCGCTGACTGGGTGGTACGTCCGGGATTTCCCTTAAAGAAAGGGGGGGTTTGTTGAAGGGGATGATATAACCTCCGGTAATGTCGAAGCACCCACTGATCGCTTGTTATGGATTCCCAAGCTTGTGGGTGCGCCAAAATGACCCCGACTGGCTCGGAGTTGCACAGTCGGGCAACAACTCAGGGACGCTGGTTGTATGAAGAACCACGAAAGGAATCGCGGTCTCCAGAGTTATGGGGGCCTCTGCCACCTCTGGGGCGGCGTCTTCCAAAATCCCCCCCCCCCCGCCTCTGGAGGGGGAATCACTGGGTGGAGTAGGGAAAGACTTCTGAGATTTTCTAAACCACATTTTCCCTCCTCTCCGAGCCTTGGGGTAAGGCCTAGAAGGAGCGGAAAATCGGGCCCCAACGGCAGTCAAAGTCTTGCCCTCCTGCTCGCACTGAGTTAGTGTGTCCTTCACCTTGGGTCCAAACAAAGACGACCCATCAAAGGGGGCGTCGGCGAAGGAAGACTTGAAGGCCTCATGAGCGAACACAAGCGTAACCAGGCTTGTCTCCTGAGGGCAACGCCTGTTCCCGCTGCTCTACTCGCCCCTTTGGCCGCATATGAAATGAGCCTCATGGACGAGTTAACAATAGAAAGGAGGGTAGTCATCTGTGCGCCAACAGTCGGGGCCAGCGCCTCAGGTAGGTTACCAACAAGAGAGTCATTTAGCTCTTTGAGAAGATCCCTTTGGAGCCTCGTAAAATGACATAAGTAGTTCAGCGACCGTAAGGCAAAGGCCGCTGAAGACAGGGCGCTTCCATACCTATCCATTCTCCTAGAATCCTTATTAGGAGGATGAACAGACGTCGAAGACTCTGCCACGTCCTGCTGTGTGGCAGAAGCCACCACCAAAGCATCTACAGGCACACCCTTTGTGAGAAACTCCTTCTGGGGGCTGACAAAATTTATTGGGCCTCGCAGGCACCGGTTCCACAGAATCAGGGTGTTCCCACGCCTTCGAGAAACCAAATCAAGGAGTTCATCAAAGGCGGAGACACCCAGGAGGCGGAAGGCTGGGCCCCAAAGGCCTTGAGGAAGACTGACTCCTCAGCTGAAGGGGTTTTGGCTTGCCAGTCACCTCTCTGTCTCAGAATCTCCAAGATATCTGAGAAGGAGATATCATCCGAAGATGATTTGGGGACCCTTCTGCCATCGAGGTCAGTATCCGATGTAGCAGACTCATCTTGGGAGTCTACGTGCTTCCTCTTACACAATTTCTTCCGTGGTGGTTTGTCCTAAGCAGTTTCGGACGGACCACCGGAAGAGGAACCCGATGGGGGTATCCTCAGGCCCTGGGGCCCGCTGCGGGAGCTGCAACACAACAGAGGCACCAGTCTCCAAATCTAGGGACGGTGAGGTAGAATCTTGCTGAACCAGCAAAGGCATGGCCAGCGCGCTCCTCATGGCCTCAAAGGCCGGACCTCCAGAATCCAAGGAGGTCACTGGTCTAGAGGCCACGATGGCACTGGGAATTTCAGCAGCCGAAGCTCCGAGAGGAAGACTAGGCACCGAAGCACCCAATCCCAAAGTGTTCCCCTCGGGCCCGGCTGAAGAGGTCGCAGTACCAAACCCTGAACCGGAGGACAGGGTAGGAAGCACAGTCGGAACCGAGAGACCTCGAAGGGGTCTCTGCTCCGACCGAATGGCTCCGCTTTGCTCCACCACCACCGACTCCAATGGCTCCGAGGAGGTTGGAGGAGGAATCGAATGTGTTGGAGGGGGGATCGGCTCCGAAGCTAACTGTGCTGGAGCCGAGACCAATTTAGTAAACACTGGAGATTGGAATAGCCTCTGTAAAACCCTATCCAGGTCCGAATCTGAAAGTCTCGATGATTTAGAGGAGGTAGACAATCGAGAAGACTTTCCTCTCGGCTCCGAGAGAGAAGGGGACCGGCTCCAAAACGGCTCCAATGCTATCGGCGCCGACTCCACCACAGCATGGACCACCATTGGCACCGAAGGAGCCTTCTTCGGAGCCAAGGGGGAAGAGTCTGAGCTGCACACTTCCACCGGCTCCGAAGCCATTGGAACCGATGGAGGTGATTCACCTCTCGATACTCCAACTTGCAGCTCCGAAGGCAATGGAGCCGAGGTAGGAGGTTTCGAGGCAGACCCTTCGACCCTCGGCCCCGAAGTCAGTGGGGCCGAGGAAGAAGAGGTCAATTTTGTCTTTTTAGAAGTCTGCTCCGACGGACTTGTCGGAGCCGACGATCTTTTCTTTTTGGAAACAACAGGTAGATCTAAGGCTTCCTCAAAAGAAGGTTTGATAAGCCCTTTCAATATTAACTTGTTCTTGAAGAACTCTAGAGGAGAACGCATGACAGACGCTACAAGTCTCTTGCAGATGTTTCGGCCCCAAACAATAAACACAGACTGAATGACTGTCTGTAATGGACATTTTATAATTGCACCGAGTGCATTTTTTAAAACCTGACTTTTGTTCCTTAGACATGATACAGGCCACAACAAGTAAAAACTCTATGGAAATCTTACTCTACCACAACAAGTATAGCACTATACACAAATTGCGCCAACTGAAAAGCCTTGAGACACACTGGCGCGAGTACTGGTGAAAGTTTACCTCACAACAATTTGAAACAAGTTAAACGGCCCAAAGCCCTCTAATTTAAACGGGCTTTGCCCGAAAAACAACGAACCAACAGTTAATTAAACCTAATAGCACTCAAAAGTAGGGCAAAGGCCCTCTAACTTAAACGGGCCTTACCCGACTGAATAAATTAAATTTTTTGGAAACACTCAAGCACTCAAAAAAAAAATTAGAAATAGTAAGAAATAGCTGTTAAAACAGCTGTTTGGTTAATATAGACAAAAATTCCCTAGGTCAAGGACCAATAAGGTAAAAAGAACCACTTAGCTCCAGCCAAGTCGAGACCACGTCCAGCTTGTTAAGCGGCAAACGAGATCTGGGGAAGCAGGTGTAGTGCATCCTGGGATAGGGAGTAGCCCAGCCAATGAGAGACTTCGTGCTAGTGTATTAGTTGCCGAGTCGGAGCCGATGGATCGGCTCCGAACCCATCTGTTGTGAATGTAGGCGAGATAGGATCCCATTACATCGGTGGTATTGCCATTAGGGCCTGTAGTTCCGAAACCCTTCTTGCTGAGGTAATTGCCAACAGGAAAGCTGTCTTCCATGAGAGAAATTGTAAGTCGACTGAAGCTGCTGGTTCAAACGGAGGTAGAGTCAGTTTTTCTAGGACAAAGTTGAGGTCCCAAGCTGGCACTGGGGCCTTTCTTGGTGGCTTAATGTTCTTGATTCCCCTGAGGAATTGCCTTAGCAAAGGATGTGAAAACACAGGCGGATCAGTGTTATATCTAGCTGAAATAGCTGAAGATTGTATCTTTATGGAAGAATATGAGAGTCCATTCTGTAGCATATCTGCCAAATATTCCAGGATGAGTGGGATGTTCAATAATGATGCATCATGTCCCTTGCTGGTATTCCAAATGCTGAATCTCTTCCATTTGCTAAGTAAACCTTTCTGGTGGATGGTCTTCGAGCTTCTGTTAACATCCGCTGAACTTCCTTGGAGAGAGATAGATTGAGGTTATTCATGGGATCTCCCAGGCTGTTAGCTGCAGTGTCTGAAGGTTTGGATGCACTGTTTTGAAGTTGTGTTGAGTCAAAAGTAGGGGCCATTGGGGAAGGGCCCACTTCTTGTTGTGACATATGCTCCGTAGTAGTGGGTACCAGTGTTGTCTTGGCCAGTCTGGAGCTATTAGGATCCCCTTGGGTCTCTCTGCTTTGATCTTTAGTAATACTGTGGTCATCAGTGGCAGAGGTGGGAATGCATAGATTTTTAGGAAGTTCCAGTTGAATGAAAGAGCATCTATTTTCCAAGCTTGTGGATGGTATGTCCTTGAACAGAATTTTTGTAGATGATGGTTGAGGTGAGAGGCAAATAGGTCTACTTCTGGCCTGCCCCATGTCGAGGTGAGTTGTGTGAAGATCTTCGGATGTAACCTCCACTCGTGTGGATCTGTGAAATTCCTGCTTAGGCTGTCCGCCAGCACATTGTCTTTGCCTGGAACAAATTGGGATTCTAACTGCATGTTTAGGCTCAGTGATTTTTCCCAAAGATTCATTGTCAGTCTGCAAAGGGGGTAAGAATGGGTGCCCCCTTGCTTGTTTATATACCACATCACAGTGGTGTTGTCTGTCCGTATCAGTAAATGGCCTTGCTGAAGTTGTTGTCGAAAGGCCTCGATAGCATGCATTACTGCCAGCATTTCCTTTTGGTTTATATGCAGATGTGTTTCCTTTGGAGACCATTGTTCTTGTATACATCTGCCTTCCATGTGCGCCCCCCATCCAAGATCTGAGGCATCTGTGGTCATGGTCTGTGTTATCTGAGGTTTTTTGAATGACATACCTGTGTTTGCCTGGCTTACCGAGGCCCACCATAGGAATTCCTTTTGTAGGCATGGAATGAGTGGTATGGTTGTCTCTAAGTTGTTGCTGTGCTGAGACCATAGGCTTTTTAGGTACCATTGAAGCTTTCTCATGTGTAGTCTTGCTAATGGAACCAGGAGAATGCAGGATGCCATGTAACCCAGGGCCTGTAGGAATCTCCTTGCAGTCATCTGGGTGAGTTTTGCCAAACCTTTGAAATAATGAGTTAACATCTCTTGCTTGTCTTCTGTCAGGTAAGCCATTTGAGAGGCTGTGTCTAGATTGGCTCCTAAGAAGGTTATTTGCTGGGATGGTTGAAGTCTTGACTTTTGGAAGTTGACTGTGTATCCCAGAGCCTGAAGTAATTGTATGACATAGTTCAAGTTTTTTGTCAACATCAATTTGTCGTCCGCTTGTATGAGGCAGTCATCCAGGTACGGGTAAATTTGGATCCCTGGAGCCTGCAATGAGCAATTACTGAAGCCAGGCATTTTGTGAATACTCTGGGCGCAGTAGATAAGCCAAATGGCAATGCTGAGAATTGATAATGCTCTGGCCCTGCAAGAAATCTGAGGTATCTTCTGCAGCTGTGTCTGATAGGGACATGCAGGTATGCCTCCTTGAGGTCCAGAGTAATCAGCCAAGACCCCTTGCCCAGCATGAGAAGGAGTTGCTGTAGAGTCAGCATTTTGAACTTTGGTACTATGAGAAAGGTGTTTAATGCGGACAAATCCAGTATTGGTCTCCATTGAGTTTCTTTTCTTGGAACAAGGAACAGTCTTGAGTAACACCCTGGCCTTGTTCTTGTTGTGGAACTCTTTCTATTGCTTTTATCTGAGCAAGCAGAGAAATTTGCTTGATAGCCTCTGCCCTCTGGTTTTGTGGTAGGTTTGGCATGCCTTGTTTTCTTGGTAAGGTATGAAAATGGAACCTGTAACCTTGGTCTATAATGTCCAAAATCCATTTGTCCTTTGTCAATCTCTGCCAATTGTCTGAAAACAGAGATAATTTTCTGCCCAAGGGAGCTTCTATTTGCTCCTTGGTAGGCGGACGTAGAGGAAAGTCATTGAGATTGTGCCTGTGGGGCAGGGGAGACCCCTGTGTCACTTCTTTGGTTTGCTGGCTGCCATTGTCGTCCCCTGTAAGGACCTCTGTATTGTCCTCTTCCTCGGCCACGCCTGTTTTTACCCCTTTGAAATTTTTCAGGATTAGGAAAGGACCAGTTTTTTGAAGGCCAATTCCTACTGAATCTGGGGGGCTGAACCTGGAGGAAATCTTTAACCATCTGAACTGATTTTGCTTTTTCCTCGATGGACTTTAACACATCTTTAGCATTAGCACCAAAAAGCTTGTTCTTTTCCAAGGGTGCATCCAGAAGTTTTGCCTTAACATGATCTGGTAGAGGTTGTTCTTTTAACCATGCATGTCTACGAATGACTGCCCCTGTCATAGCTGCCCTACATGAAGCTTCCAGTGCATCATATCCACACTGCAGAAAGTGATTGCTGACTTGCTGAGAATTGTGTACAGCTTCCTGCAAAGACTTCCTGTCTAAAGGATCAGGAGAGGCCAATGTTTTCTGTAAATCATCTAACAGGTAATCCTGATATTGTAACATATGAAAGAGGCAATTCAAAGCTCTCATAGATAAAGTAGTGGAGGTGTAGACCTTTTTCCCCCATCTCTCTAATGACCTAGCTTCCCTGCTGGAAGGCAAGGGATTTTTAGAGGTGGAAGCTGAAACACCTTTAGGTCCCTGAGAAATAGTTTCTAAATCAACAGTATGGGCCCTGAATAAATGGGAATGTGTTTCTGGGACCCTGTAATATCTGTCTGGCTTGGCTGGAGCAGGAGGAAGAGAATCGGGGTAACACTGGAGTCAGAATATAAACCATCCAAAACATCAAGCACAGGAGGAATAGCTAAGGGCCTGTGCTGGGGCTTTTTAAGGAAAGTTCGAAGGCACTTTCTGGAATCAGAATATTCCTGGCCTTGCCACTTGAAATGTTCCCTCAGGGTATGCAGAACTTCCCCAAAAGAAATATCCTCAGGAGGGGAGGCTGAGGGGATGGAATCCTCTGCATCCAAGTCCTCATAGGTCTGGAAGAGCTCTTCCTGGCCATCGGAGTGGACAGAGTCCTGAGAATCTTCATCTGAAGGGATAGGGTCAGAGGGTTCAACCCAGGGCCTCTTATCAGAAGGAGGCTGGGATCCTCTCTCAGGATGGGCCTGTGAACCTCTAATCATGGAAATTAAGTCTGCGGCCATAGTCATGATTTGTGTCTCAGGAGTAGGCTGAGGTAAGGCTTTAGCAGTAAGGTGCTTGGTCTTGCTGGCTGCCTTAGCCCGAGTGTAGGCCTTAATAGACATGGCCATAGGAGGCCTGGCAGCTCCACGTGCAGGAGTGACCTTATCTACAGCAATGGTCTCGGGCATTTCCTCGGTTTCAGTATCTGGAGGAAAATCTATAACTGGTGTCGGTGTGGTATCCGGTATCGGAGTCGTCGGTAATGCGGTGTCTTCGGTTCGGAGCGGTGGAATAACCGTCTCAGGGGGAACCGGAGCACACGCGGTAGGTTTTGGTGTGGAGTCGGTGGAAGACGTGGGCCGAGGATGTCGGTCCCGGTCTTTTTGTTTCTTGGGAGTTTGCGATGTCGGAAGTTCCGACGGCAATGTATAAGCAAATTTTTCGCCGAAAAAATCTTCAGCGAACTCCGCCCGGCGACTGAGAGTGCGCTTATTGAAGCGAGCACAGGCGACACAGGCCGAGACGTCGTGGTCTGGGCCAAGGCAAGGAAGACAGTAAGAGTGGAAATCCTTATGAGGTATTTGTTTACCACAAGAAAGACAATTGTTAACTTTTTCAGTAATTTCTGACATCGGCTGAGGCAAGAAAAGGTCCCCAACGGGGTACTTAGCTTTTTTGATGTCTTCGGATTCGAAGAATACAGGAGCTGACCAACCGGCACTTGCGAACTGCTTCTGCTTCGGGCACTGCGCGGCAAGAAAGACTGGAGAAAATGGCGTCGGCTGATGCTTATGTACTCCAGCCGCTCTGACGTCGGAGAGAAATGCGACATCAGCCGACGTCGGACCCAGACTTTGGAATCCGGCCGACCGAGGGCTGCCTGAGGCAGGACAACCCATATGTTATGACTGCAGTTGCATTCTTGAAGGACATCGTTGTCTTACAACACGCCCATGTGAACTGGTATTGGGCGTTGAATGCAGGGTAAGAAGTTGTTCCTGCGATTCCGTAATGAACAGTTCACCCTCAGTCCCTGCGTTTTGTTGTTGATCATGTAACGCTTTTATAAGCTTATTGGTGATGTCAAGATGTTCCTGCAGTAATCGCTGCATGACAGAAGGTGTAAAAAAAGTGATAAACACTGACAACCAGCTAACAAGAAACCAATAGTTAGAGTGTATTGCCCGTGAAAGAATACAACTCAATGCAAAAAATCAGCCCAAAAGCTGGCTGACGCTAATGTGGTTTCCGTGACTAAATGCTGTGATAAACACTGACAACCAGCTGACAAGTAACCAAGGAATTAGAGTGTATTGTCCGTAAAAAATACAACTCTATGCAATAGATCAGCCCAGAAAGCTAGCTGACGCCAGTGTGAATTATATCAGCTGAACAGTAAAATGAAGCTGTGTAGAAACACGGATGGTAGTTCCCTTTAAATAACAACCCACAGCTTATTTAGTTGATTAACCAAGTGAAAAGCCAAAATAATTACCGTTAAAACGGTTGCCACTTTTACTCAATGTATATAAATGAAGTTGACAATGTTAGTGTTCGTGATAATTGCGAAAATATAAAAGTCAAACAGTCAATCAAATCAGAAGAAACTGTATTATCGTGGGATGATGTTTTCTTTAAATATCCAAACACGCACATTATATATCTGATGTCAATGAAAAACACAGTAGTTGCAGTAGAAACAGCTGTCGCTTTAGCTCAGAAAAAATACGAATTCATCAAAGTTAGTGCTCTTGAATGTTACGCAGTTTAAACAGTTTAGCAAACAGAGACTTCACTTGCAATTACCTCAAATAGGGTTTAAACTTGCCAAACGACCTGTCACATCTGTAGGAAGCAGTTTGTAGAAAAATGCGATAATATGGTCAATAATTCAGCAGTTTCACTATATTCACGAATATTCATACAAAACGTCTTGTAGGTCCAATCGAATATAACAATCCAAGATCAAACAGGCCACTGAAAATGAATGTAGATAAACCACGAAACACTGACTGGCAACCAAAAAATTCCAGTAACCTTGAATCGTTGGATATTTGCGTAAAAGTCTATTCCAACACAGGACCAATACAAGAAACAACAAAATCTTCACCATGGAACTAAGCGCTTTCACCCTTTCGTCCTAGGGCATCATCAGAGTACAAATTTTAGTAAATTAATCATCCCTTAAATACAGATTCTACATAATTAGTTAATTATACAATAATCTAATTGAAATGATTAAAACCCTTGTCTTTTAAAGTAAAAGGTGTGATTAAGATGAACATTTAAAAGTCATAAAACATGAACTAGAGCATAACATATAAAACTAAAAGTATTGTACATAATATATAAATCTAAATTATTCATATAAACAGAGCATATATTAAAAAACCAGAACCGTAATGAAATGTAGAATGAATAGACAATAAGAAGTTATTATGATTTGTAAAAATGTGGAAATTTAAAGTTAAATAAATATTATTTAAATGTTGTTTAAATATTGTTTGATTAAAATTATTGTTATTTAAATAATATATACGTGTTTTAATAAAACTACTATGTTATTAATAAATAAATAGTTATAGTATATATATGTAAAATTATATAAATATATAAAAAATATTTGAAAATGTATAAAAATACTCAATTGAAATAAATATTGGAAATGAATTAATTAGTAATAACTTCATTTATAAATATAGTTGACAAACAGTTTTCATAAAAAAGAGAGGTGTATGATGCTAAGACTAATTAAAGTGACATATAATAATATAAAAACTTGTTCAATATAGATTGTAAATTATAAAACATATACTTGCACTATAGATAATAGTAAATTCTTTAAAAACTTATAATTAATAAAAAAATTGTAATTGTAGTTTAAATGAAATTTAAATAAATTTGGTGGCTGAGAAAATTCCTAAATGAACTGTGATTTAAGCTCGAGTATACTAGCAATAGAAATTTGATCGTTAATTCCTGCATATTTACTTGCATTTAATCTAAGTTGCCAAAGGCATTCTTTAGCTTCTAAAAAGCTTTTGGTGTCACCACCTTGTTGTGCTTTATTATAAACAATTCTATCGATGACAAAAAACAGGAATTTTTTAAAATTAGCACAACCAATGCTATGATTGTATAGAGCACTGGTCTGCTTCCGATTTCTAATATCACTCACGTGCTCAATAATTCTTGTTTTTAATTTTCTATTCGTTCTCCCTACATAGAATGCTTGACATCCTGTGCAAGTGGCTACGTATACTACCATAACTGAATTACAGTCAAATACTCCTGGACATCTGATGGTCTTCTCATAATTGGTAATTGAGAGGTATGGTCCATTATTAATGAATCTACATATGCGGCATGCACCACATTTATTCATCTTAGATTTCATAAACAAATCGTAATTCATACAATTTTCAAATATACTTTTTAGACTTTGCCCTTACTGAACGTAACCTTGGGTTTATTTCTTAAAATATTAACTAATTCTTTGTTAGACTCTATGATAATCGGCAAAGTGAGACGCAGTGCATCACACGCACCCTAGCGGTAGCATCTATCTTTTGTAAAATGGCCGGACATACGACAGTCAACCAGAGGCGGACTCCCTTGTGTTATGAATACAGCAGCATATGAATAGACGGACATCGATGACTTTCTTGGACCTAGATGCCATGGCCTTGCTTATAAGTTCAGCAACATAGAATTAATTCCTTGCTACATTAGACACATGGTTGGTCACAACCCAGGTTACTATCTACATGCGACACTAAATCCCTGACTACTGGTTCTATTAGGGGTGTCCTACTGATTAGGTAATTTCCTAGGGTGACTGACTTCCCAAAGAGTACTACCACACATTTCTTATAGATTCATGGGTAGGTAACTAGGCTATCGGCCCAAGGGCCTATGTAAGCCTAGCCAGCAAGATTCCATAGCTTACGCCACCCAAAAAAATTATTTTCCTGTGCCACTGCCGAGCAGAGACACAGAAGTGATCCCCGGGGTGTATTTCCTATTTCCCATCCACTCAAGATTTTTCTTGAAGAATGCTAATGAAGAACTTTGCTTGACACAGATGGGTAGCTTGTTCCAGAGTATAGGAAGTCTTTGGGACAGGAATCTATCCCTCCAGCGTGTCCTGTTTATTATGGTGACAAAGTTTAGGTCCCTAGAGCGTGTAGCTTGGAGGGATTCGGACTTCTTTAGGTGCAGCATGTCCAACAGCTCTGGGTTTGACATAGCTTTATATGTTAGGCAGAGATCACCTCAGAGTAGGTGATATGCTACGGTGTAAAGCTGGAGTTTTTTGAGGCGGTCAGTGTAGGGAATTTGTTTGAGGCCAGTAATCCTCTTTGTGAGGTACTTCTGTGGCCTTTCCTGCTGCTGCAGATGTCTTGTGAGGTACATTCCAAAAGGGGAGTTGTACTCTATAATGGGTCTAATGAGTGACGAGTAGAGGGGAACAATGGCCTCTCTTTTCCTGGATGAGAACCCTTTTATGATGTGTGCCATGTAGAAGGACTTCCTGACTACTGTCATTAAGTTTTAAGCCACGGCTACTGCATCAGTCATTTGCCTGTGTTAGCCCTTCCTGTAAGATGTGTGTCTTGGGGGGGGGGGGGGGATTAAATGACTTCTCCCAATTTGCAATCATCTGCAAACTTGGTCAGCATAAGGCCATTGATACTGGCTTTGACTTCCAAGAAGCAGATGCTAAAAAGAAGCAAACCCAGCACAGAGCCCTGACTTTACTAGTGACCAGCCTCTTTGTGGAAGTGGTTTCCTCTATCCTAATTTCCTTTGTCCTATCTGAGAGCCAGCTGGCTATCCGGTGATCACCACAGGAGTGATACCTATATCTGTGAGTTTGTTTACAATGCCTAAGTGGGGTACTGTATTAAATTCCTTAACTAGGTTAACGTAGGTAATATGCACCATTTTCCCCTCATCCATCGCCTTGGTGACCTTCTCAAAGAATTCGACCAGACTGAGTAGATGCAATCTGCCCTTGACAGAACCAGACTAGGTTGGATCCAATGTTTAAAAGTTTTTCTATGCCCTTATTAATCATTACCATGATAATTCTTTCCATTGCACTGCATATGAGGCTCTTCAGACTTTTGGTCTGTAGCTCTCGGGGTCTGTTGATGCCCCACCCTTGCGCAGAGGGATGACCACTACAGTTCTCCATTCATGTGGCACAAAACCTTTCTGGAGGCTATGGTTAAACAGTGACTTCAGTGATCCTGATAGGTCATGTTTCAAGTTATTTAGGAGGCAACCTAGGTATTATTGGGGCTCATCGATGCAGTGTTTTTGGTCTCAGAGTGCATCTAGGACCTGCTCCCTAATGACAGGTTGGTGGGATATTTTTTACGGTATTTCCTGGAGGATGGTCAGGGGATAGAGGGGGTTAAAACTAGAGATGAATTTGCCAGCCAGTAGATTTGCTATATCTTCTGGCTCCATATAGGTTACAATCAGTTCTGCACACTACTGTGTGCTGCCTTTGAAGTTTGGATATGGCTAAAAAAAGCCTTATGGTTGCCCATTGTCTGGGAGAACATCTTTACCTCAAATGTGGCTTTAGTAGACAAACTGCCTGCTTCTATGTAATCCAATGTAACTACTGTCTGTTTATTTTAACTGTGGAGCTTTTCTCCCCAGGCCCCTGCTGAAAATGGACCTACGTCCAGTCGGTCAACAAATGTAAATAAATAAATGTTTGTTTAAATTTAGGAATGCGTTTTATTTTGCTGGCATAGCAATTCCTAATTTTGGCCATGACTTTGTTTGTTGTACAACCCTCTTTATATTTGGATTCCATCAGGCTGGTTTGTTTTTTGAGTTAATTATGGGATTATTTCAGACACAGCTGTTTTTATGCATTTATTGACATGACTGTAAAAGGTTTCTGTGAATAGTTCTGTAGAGGCAGAAGTGTTCTCAAGGTTTGAGGGGCTTGAAATTTTAACAGGTTATCACTCAGTAGTAGGAAGTTTGCTTTAGAATAGTTCTTAAATGTTATGGAATTAGCCAGGGTCAGAGAACTGATTCTTCTTAAGAAGTAGTCAGTTTTGTGGTCTAATCTTACATGACAGGACAATACACAAGGAGGGTACAAGCATTCTCCCACGTTTGTGAATACCAGGTCAAGTATCCTTGCACCTCTAGCTGGTATATGGACTATCTAGTCCGTGCTTGTGTTTACAAAGTCCAGGAATCTCTGGGCCTATATGTTTGGGGCTGTGCAAGTATCCCAGTTTACAGTGGGGTAAGTTTAAGTAGCTCATGGGTATAGTATTGAGTTAAATGGTGAGGACCTCCAGTAAGTCCAAGTTTTGGGTTTCTTGGGTCAAAAAGGGTAACCTCTAGCTTGCAAGGATACAATACAGGACTCGGCCTATGGAAATCTAGACAATGAGAAGCTTAAACGCATCATCCTGTTTAACTAGTCTTGAGGGGAAATTGTTGTTAATACAGACTGAGACACCTCCTCCTCCTTTGGTCCCTGCCTGTGCAGCAGGTGGCCTTAATGTTTGGAAGGCACTGCAGGGGTACTCTCCACAGCATTAGGCCATGTCTCAGAAACTGCACATATGTCCATATTCAGCTTCTATAATTGAGCAGTAACATCTCTAGATTGCTTTGGGTTGGTTTTGCTACACTGGAAGGTTTGCCAGTTTGGCATTGCTTAAAAAAGACACTATGAGGGAGGACAATCTTTTAGCCAGTATTTGAAAACTCTACAGAGGACAAGTGCAGACCATCCTTAGCAAAGCAATGTGGTCTGTTGACCATATCCCTCCCATGCTGACAAATACTGTAACCCCCCTTGAAATGACACTAGAAACTAGGCCAATTACTGAAGTCAGTCATCCTTTGTTCATATTGTGGCATCATTCTTGGCAAAGGCAGAACAATACTAGGCACTTACCAGCCTGGGATACAGAGTCCAAGAGCTCCAGAATGTCCCTTTTCATAAAGTCCAGGGAGGTACACTTCAGGTCACTAACATCCACATGGACTATGACCTAATCATATTGGAATTTATGGTCTAATGAGTTCAGTATATGGGTGATTTGGTGGATCCAGGTCCCTGACAGACCTGGAGTCTCCTATGATTTAAATTATTGGGCAGTGTGCTGGTTTCCTTACGGGCTTTGTAGTAGAGGCTCCAAAGGGTGTGGCTGCATGTGTTGTATTGAGTATTGTTTTGGTGGAATCCCGAGGATTCTTTTTGTAGGACAAACATCTATGAGGTCTTTGGAGTTTAGAAGGCTGCTTTTAAGTGACTTGGCATATATTGCTCTATGTGTTGGGTCAGTACTATGTGTGGTACTTTAAGTGCCTCAGTATATCCTGGTCTGCAAGGAGTGTAATATTTAAGTTACCAACAACCTGTTTGCTATTTTGAGTGCTTTTGCGTGCAAATCTTGCCACCGGTGAAACTGTATAATTACATCTCTCATGTACAGCAGTCTCACAATGAACATATGGTTTAAAAATAAATTTAAATTATGGAATAAACTACATCTGTATATTGCTGCATTATTATATTGAGAGATGGTCCTTCCTTACCAAACTTCAAACACTATTTAGATGCTAATTCAAGAATCTGAATATGGCATTATTTCACATGCTGGAGGCAGGCTTGCAAAGCATCTTCCTGGTGGGGCTTGCAGCCTGTGAATTCCCTCCATTATATGAATGTATACTAAATGGTGCTAACACAGAAAAAAAATAAATAAAAAATCAAAAAACGCTTCTGTGTAAACACCAGAATGCATCCCTCATGTCTAGCACTCGGATGACCTGCAGCAGAGGATGGGGGTACAACCCCTTGGAGACTCACTATCCAGAACCTAACATACTGGATGTGCTCATTGAAGCCACTGAAGTCTGAGAAAGGATAGAATTCTACAGTGTTCTACGGGACAGAAAATATGCAGAAGTAAACTTATGACTTTGCATCTACACCCTTTTTGAGTAGTAGGGTCTGGACCATTCTGAAGAACTCTGCTGAGATGGTTTGGTTTCAAAGAGGAGCCTTTCTTGGAAAAGACCCGATGTGGTCACCTATGGCGAGAATTCAATAGTTGCTTGTGATGTCTCTCCATGGCAGCGTGAACTCAGAATATGCCCATGGTAAGTCCTGGACTGTAATCAGATATGCAATTGTGGTCTGTGAGATGTATACTGGTCTGCAAAAAACACACAGTAGATGACTTTAGGATGCTTTAAAAGGTCCTCATTACAGTCAGTGTAATTAATACAGACATTTGTCTTTACCAGAAGAGACAAATTTCTATACAAATGCATCCAAGACTGCAAAGGTAGGATCCTTGAGCACAGACTGAATGGATAAGACAACACAAGGCTTCTCCTCTATTTTCTGTAAAAAACAATTAGGATACATCTCATGTGCTGAGGAGAGTGGTAAGGGATTACAAACCACATCACAAATGGCTTTTTGACACTAGGGTTTTATGCAGAAAGCATCCAGGGCAGGGGTAGAGGTCCTTGGCTTTGTCTATACCCATCTCTTGAAATAACAGCCCCTGATTACCCTTCCTTGAACAAACCAAATGAGGAAGTGTCTTTCATAATCCTAGGTCAGGATGGACAGCACAGGAAGAGCTAAGAAGATAACTAAAGGCTGCAGAGAAGAGGTACCAAAGTTTCAGGAGGTTCAGGGTTGTGAAATGCCTGCATGGTGCCTGGCACTTGCATCTGTACATGTCCCTTACAGCTGCACTCCGGAACTCACAAGGACAGGCCCTGCCACAAGAAAAACTGCTGCGTGACACTAAAGACCTGGCAGAAGAATGAGGGAGACCCTCCTCAACCTGAAGTATCAGAACTTCCTGGACCTGGGCAGGAGGCCTCAGAAAGAGTCACCGTTTTCCAAGTGCGACAAGTAAGCACCTGCTATGGAAACAGAGGAACCCCTGCCCAGGTGTAGGCTAATCAAGAGCTCATTCCAGCCACTCAACTAGGGAAAGAGTGATACTCAAACTGGGAAGCATCTCCAAAGTGGATGTCAGGTTCAATGCTTGGGAACCCATTATCACCTGTTCACATGGCTTCTTTGCTGTAGCAGGCATTTAGCTGATGAGATGGTGCAGAGAATTAAAGCTCTGAGCTGTAAACCATCTGCTTCCTGTAGTCAAGGATACAAGGTTTAATTCCTTTCACAGTCATTTGCCTACTGAGTGATTCTCAGCAAGTCCCTTGACCAGACAGTACTTCCAAAATTACCCTGAAAAAGGATACTTGTATCCACTGGGCTACAAGGTTAACAGATTTGCACTGGATCAGAGGAAGATGGTAACATACGATGCTGACTCTGGGTGGACTTATCTTCACGATATTCTGACTGATTATGCCAACTGTACCCTTCATTTACTGATGTTGCTGCAGCACTGGATTGGGACTGTGTAAGGAGACCCTACCTACGATCCCTCTGGGTTCTCTTAATTGCCACCATTTTAAAAAATATAAGGTAGGCTGGGAGCCTCCCCCCCAGTGGGTCTTCATGTAGCCAGACTGAAAGGCTGGTACTAAAGATACTGTTTTATTCATTTTTTTCTTCCTCCAGACAACAGAAGCAATGTCAAAGCAAGTATTGGCCGATGATCTGGCAGATGCAAAAAATATATTACGATTTGTATTTTATAGCCAAGTAATGGAATTTTCTACAGTGAACATCTGGACAGACAGCTGAACAGCAAGTGGCAGGTACAGGTACTCTTCTAGGTTCCACGACATCTTTGACAGAAGCAACAACAACAAAAGTGTTTCCTATGTAAGGGCTTCATCCTCCCATATCCCCACTTTACTTATACTTGCCCACTTACTGTCACAAAACTCAAGAAAAAAAAAATGAAAATCCCAAAACTTTAAATTGTTGTTCGTACACAAAGAAAATATGCTGGCAGTGATTCCCTGTGCAGAACTGTGATTAATGAATTGATTGGGGAAGTGCACTCAACAAACTGAAAACTTATGTTACAATCCACCAAGAGTAAGGAAACCACTCCTTTACTCCAGTGCAGGACAACGCGATGTCCACAAGACTGGAAAGGAAAGAAAACATCCAAGCTGTTAAAAACAGGATTTCCTGACTGCACACGAGGATGATTCCTAACATTAGATAAAAAACAGAGAGTTGTGCAATTCCTACTTATCTGTAACAGTAGATGTTTGCAGAACACACTGCCTTACTGGCATATGGGGTTACCCTATCTCTGGCAATCTATCAAGGTTTAGAACTCCTCCCCATGCCTTTCTGTAGGTGTGATGGACCAATCACCTGCAAGGACAAGAATTGCTCGTCAGACCCACAGACAGGACCCCATTCAGTTTTTTTGGGTCCAGAAGGAAGACAAGTTGAAAAAGCAAACATGCAAACACCTACTGTTCCAAACCAAAAAACATACATATATATATATATATATATACACACACACACACACACACACACACACACACACACACACACACACACACACACACACACACACACCAAAAAATGCCACAGATCAAAACTCAACAGCAACACCACAATATGTACATCCAACAAGGGGAATGATGAGTACACATTGCCAGTAAGATGCTGTATTCTATGCACATCTACTGTTACAGCTAAATAGGAATTGCAAAACTTCACTATGTTCTACAAATACACTGCCTTACTGGTATATGGGCAGATTCCCTAAGCTTAACCAACTTGGTGGGAGGATGGTAAAGGTTTCCAGAAGCTACTAGAGAATGGTCCTAGCTTGTCTGCTTTGGATTTAGAAAAGACAACCAGCTTGTGGTGCATCATAGAAAAATATGGACAGTAGACCAAGTAACTGCCTCTAAAATACGTTGAGTCCACTCATTTCCAATAAGCTGCTGAACAGGAAAAGATCATAGTGCAATGTGCCTTTACTTTGCTTGGATTTACCTTGCCATGGTGGGTGTAACAGAAAACAGTAACTAAGGACAACCAATGTGCAAAAGGCTAGTAAGGAATAATGGTTTGCTAACAAAGAGGCCAAGAAAGAAGTTGCAATAGCAAACAAGATATCAGGACAACTCTACCAACTTCTGTCAAGTAACTCAGCAGATGGCACATCAGGATGTAAGGCAAAGACAGAAAGATAAAGAAGATAGTCAGACACCCTTCATAAGGGTTGTCAATAGCAACCTGCTCACCAGTCCACATGACCTCAAAGGCAGATGGAAGGAGTACTTCCAGCAGCTTCTGAATAAAGAAAAAGTACAGTTTTGTACCTACCATAAATGTAGATGTCCGAAAGGAATGCATCTGCAGTCCTTACAAATGGGTTGTCCTGTCGTCAGGCAGCCCTTCGGTCGGCCGGATTCCAAAGTCTGGGTCCGGCTTCGGCTGGTGTCGCACTTCACCCAACGTCATCGCTGCAGTTTTTCGGGTATAAAGGCATCAGCCGACGCCATTTTCCTCAGTGTTTCTTGCCCCAGATGCCAGGTGCCCTCTTGGATGGCTAAATTTGGATAAATGCCAATGTTTCCAAATAGTAGAGAGCAAACACATAAAATAAGCAAGTATGTACATATATACAAACAAATACACCATAATAGATCCCCCCCAAGCTAGCTGAAGGATGGCAAATACCCTAGGAGTACCTCAGAGGGGAAGGTGGGTGGGTAATCCTGACTGCAGATGCATTCCTATCGGACATCTACATTTATGGTAGGTACAAAATTGTACTATGTCCTTCAAGGATGCATCTGCAGTCCTTACAAATGGGTAGAATACCATAGCTAAACAAGGGGAGGAGGAAAAGAGTAGAGATTATGGTGTAGCTAGGATCCCTTGCAAAACAGCAGTGGCAAAACCTGCTCGGGATCTAGAGTATAAAGGTAAATTGTAATGCTTGGCAAATGTATGCACGGAGGTCCAAGTAGCAGCCTCTATAATGTCCTTGGTAGCCACTCCTCGTAAGAAAGCTGTGGTAGTGGCTGTAGCCCTTGTGGAGTGAGGCCTGATGTTCTCTGGAGTTTTCTTTCCATGGTAGGAGTAACAAAATCTAATGCAATTTCCAATCCATTTGGAGATTGTCTGTTTTGAAATTGGTTTTCCTTCCTTTCCTGTGGCATATGCTACCAGAAGCTGGTCAGTTTTTCTATTGGACTTAGTCCTGTCCAGGTAGTAGCGTAATTGTCTATGTACATCCAAGGTATGCAAGAGTCTTTCTCCCCCGTTCTGTGGGTTTGGGAAGAATGTAAGTAGGTGGATAGCCTGATTTAATGACACTCTGGATACCACCTTAGGCATAAATGTAGGATTTGTTCTCATGGACACTCTATCTTGATGGAAGATCAGGAAGGGTTGCACTGCCATTAATGCCTGTAGTTCAGAGACCCTTCTTGCTGAAGTTATTGCCAGCAGGAAAGCAGTCTTCCAGGATAAGTATTGTAATTCTGCTGTTGCTGCTGGCTCGAAAGGGGGAAGTGTCATTTTTTCTAGCACAAAGTTCAAGTTCCATGCTGGCAATGGTGGTTTCCTGGGAGGTTTTACATTTTTAATTCCTCTCAGAAACTGTCTGAGCAGGGGATGAGAGAAGACAGGAGGATCCAAGCTGTATTCTGCTGAAATAGCTGATGCATGTATCTTGACGGAAGAATAGGACAGGCCTGTGTGGAAGAGCTCTGCCAAGTACTCCAGGATGTTGGCTATGTTTACCAGTGTCACATCTTCTCCCTTTGCAGTACTCCAAATGAGATATCTTTTCCATTTTGCTGCATAATTCTTTCTTGTTGAAGGTCTACGAGCCTCCAGGATTATGTCTTTAACCCTTTGGGATAAATTTGGGTTAATTGCTGTTATGTAATGTTCCAGACAGTTAGCTGCAGAGTTTTCAAGTTTGGATGCATGATGTTGTAGTTGTTCTGTGTTAACAGTAATGGGATCAGGGGTAGTGTCCATATTTGTTCCCGAGACATGCTCCTCAGCAATGGGTACCAATGTTGTCTTGGCCAGTCTGGAGCTATCAGAATGATCCTTGGACGGTCCTCTTTGATCTTCAGAAGCACCTTGTGCATCAAAGGAAGTGGTGGGAATGCGTATGCTGTCAGGTTTTTCCAACTGAAAGATAGGGAGTCCACCTTCCAAGCAAGTGGGTGGTACGTCCTTGTGCAGAATTTCTTTAGTTGGTGATTGAGTGGGGATGCAAACAAGTCTATTTGTGGTAATCCCCATTCTCTTGTGATGGCTTTGAAGATGTCCGGATGAAGCATCCATTCGTGGGCATCTGTGGTAGTTCTGCTTAATATGTCTGCTAGAATGTTTTCTTTTCCCGTTACAAAAATTGCTTGTAACTGAATGTTGTAGCTCAGGGCCACATCCCATAGGTCCAGGGCCAGCCGGCATAGAGGATATGAATGGGTGCCTCCCTGTTTGTTGATGTACCACATAACTGTGGTGTTGTCTGTCCTTATCAACTGACCTTCTTGGAGAAATGGTCTGAATGACTGGATTGCCAATTTTACTGCCAGCATTTCCTTTAGATTTATGTGTAGGCGCAGCTGGTCTTGAGTCCATAAGCCTTGTATGCACTTGCCCAGCATGTGTGCCCCCCAACCGAGGTCTGAGGCATCTGTCGTGATGGTTTGGCTTGGTTGGCTGTTGCAGAAGGGCAATCCTGTGTTTGATTGACAGGCCTGAGCCCACCATAGGAACTCTTGTTTCAGGCATGGGATTATTGGAATTTTGGTTTCTTGGCTGTGCTTGTGTTGGGACCACAAATTCTTTAGGTACCACTGTAGCTTTCTCATATGCAGTCTGGCATGAGGGACCAGAATTATGCAGGATGCCATGAAGCCTAGAGCTTGCAGTACTTTTCTTGCAGTTAGATGGTTCTGCTTTGCTAATGCCAAGAAGTAGAGAGGTAGTTGCTCTTTCTTTTCTGCAGTTAGGAATGCCATTTGTTTTGATGTGTCCAGCTCTGCACCCAGAAAGGTTATTCTTTGGGATGGAATCAGCCTTGACTTTTTTATATTGACTGTATATCCCAAGGCTTGCGGCAGGTAAATGACTCTTTGTAAGTCTTCTGTTAGCTTGCTTTTGTTGTCCGCTTGTATCAGGCAGTCGTCCAGGTAGGGATAAATTTGGATCCCCTGAAGTCTGCAATGAGCAATTACTGATGCCAGGCATTTCGTGAACACTCTGGGCGCAGTAGATAAGCCAAAGGGCAATGCTGAAAATTGATAATGCTCTGATCCTGCAAGAAATCGGAGGTATCTTCTGCAAATGGGTCGTATGGGGACGTGCAGGTATGCCTCCTTGAGATCTAGAGTTACCAGCCAAGACTCCTTGGCCAGCATGGGAAGAAGCTGCTGTAGGGTCAGCATTTTGAATTTTGGAACAATGAGGAATGTGTTTAAAGCGGACAGGTCTAGAATGGGTCTCCATTTGTTTTCTTTTCTTGGTACCAGGAAGAGTCTGGAGTAAAATCCCTTTCCTTGCTCCATAGATGGTACCTTTTCCACAGCTCTCATTCTTAATAGCTGAGATATTTGCTTTAGAGCTTCTGTCCTTTGAGTAGGTGGTAGGTTTGGCATTCCTCTCTTCCCTGGTTGAGTATGGAAATGGAACCTGTAACCTTGGTCTATAGTTTGCAAAATCCATTTTTCCCTTGTGATGCAATGCCAGTTTTTTGAAAATAAGGTTAGCTTTCCGCCTAAGGGTGCTTCTAGTTGTTCCCTGGTAGGCGGTGCCACTGTCAAGTCACTGTGATTGAGTTGTTGTAGTGGTGGTGGCTGCGTCCGTGCCTCGCTGGTTGTTACCTTGCCACTGGCGTCCCCTGTAGGCACCCCTGGATTGGTTTCTGCCTCTAGAACGCCTATTCCTGCCTCTCTGAGTCTTAGAGGAGTCTGGAAAGGACCAATTCTTGGAGGGCCAGTTCCTGCTAAACCTTGGAGGTTGAACCTGTAAGAAATCTTTCACCGTTTGTACAGATTTCGCCTTCTCTTCCATCTTTTTTAGTACCTGCTGAGCAGGGGAACCAAATAAATTGACCTTGTCCATGGGTGCATCCAAAAGCTTTGATTTGACATGGTCTGGTAATGCCTGTTCTTTCAACCATGCATGTCTCCTGATAACTGTGCCAGTCATGGCTGATCTAAAGGAAGCCTCCAGTGCATCATAGCCACATTTTAAAGAATGGTTACTAACCTGCTGTATGTTATGTACCATTTCCTGAACATACTGTTTATCTAAAGATTCTTCAGAGGACAGCTTTTTAGTTAACTGGTCAAGCATAAACTCTTGATATTGAATCATATGAAATTGGCAGTTCAAAGCCCTAGCTGACAAGGTAGCAGAAGTGTAAACTTTTTTACCCCATCTCTCTAAGGACCTGGATTCCCTTTCAGAGGGGAGGGGTTTTTTAGTAGAAGTAGCTGCTACAGCTTTAGGGCCCTGGGAGATAGTCTCTGGATCTGCAAAAGGAGCCTTGTATAAATGGTGATGAGTGTCCGGGACCCTGTAGAACCTATCGGGCTTAGCAGGAGCCGGAGGTAAAGAATCAGGAGCAGTGCAAGCATCATTAAATGCATCATCTACAACAGAAAGAACTGGAGGTATAGCTAAAGGCCTATGTTGTGGCAAATGTAGAAAGGTTCTAAGCCTTTTTCTGGAGTCTGAGAAATCTTGGCCCTGCCACTGAAATTGTTCCCTCATAGCATGCAAGGTTTCCCCAAAGGAAAATTCCTCAGGTGGATAGGCTGAAGGAATGGACTCTTCCGCATCAGAGTCTTCGTAAGGAGAATAAGAAGCCTCAGGAGGGTCTGTATGTTCTGAGTCATCCGAGGAATCATCAGTGGATACTGGTTCAGGGGGCTCTGCTCTAGGCCTCTTTTCTGGAGGTGGGAGAGAGGACCTGTCTGGATGAGGCTGGGATCCACGAATTAAAGAGATTAGATCCTCAGCCAAAGAAAGCATATGAGAGCTAGTGCTGGGCCTGTGTGAGGGGGGTTTGGCAGGCACAGTTTTTGAATATTTGGCTGCTTTAGCCCTGGCAAAGGCCTTAATAGACATGGCTGCAGGAGGCCTAGCAGCTCCACGTGCAGGGGTTGAAATATCCAGGGGAATAGTGTCTGATAATTCCTGAGAAACCGCAACAGAAGGTTGGATTTCAGAAGCCGATTCTACCAGGTTAGAGGAGGCCTCGGTAGAAGGCATGGTTTCGGCTGAAGAAAGAACCGCTTGCTCGGTTTCGGCCGAAACCGAGACACTCACGGTTTGCTTAATCGCGGTTTCGGCCGAAACCGCGGACCGCGAGTGTCGGTCCTTTTCTTTACGTTTTTTGGAAATTTGCATTGTCAGAGGATCCGACGGCATAATATAGGCAAAATCAGAGCCGAAAATCTGTTCAGCAAACTCCGACCGACGTCTAAGCGTCCGTCGGTTAAAAGAAGCACAGGCTAGACAAGCTGCTACGTCGTGGTCTGGGCCTAAACAATGTATACAGTAGGAGTGGAAATCTTTATGAGGTATTTGTTTCCCACAAGATAAACAGTTATTCACTTTCTCTGACATCGGCTGAGGCAAGAAAGAGTCCCCAACGGGGTACTTAGCTTTTTATAAGTCTTCGAAGTAGTATTCGGTAGTAGTAATCTCTGGATCTGACCGACCGGCACTTGCGAACAGCTTCTGCTTCGGGCGCCACGCGGCAAGAAAGACTGAGGAAAATGGCGTCGGCTGATGCCTTTATACCCGAAAAACTGCAGCGATGACGTCGGGTGAAGTGCGACACCAGCCGAAGTCGGACCCAGACTTTGGAATCCGGCCGACCGAAGGGCTGCCTGACGACAGGACAACCCATTTGTAAGGACTGCAGATGCATCCTTGAAGGACATCTCCACAGAAGCTGTACTGGCCAAAGCACAGCCTACAATGAAAGAAGAGGAGAAATCCACCATACAAGAAGAACAGCACTAACGAAAATAAGTCAGGGAAAACAGTAGGTTTAGATGCGGTCACAGCAGATATGATTAAAATGTTGGGTGAGAAAGGAGATAAACAGTTCCTAAGGATACTCATCACAGCAGTATGGACAGAAAGGTGTATCCCAGATGACTACATAACAGGAATACTTATGCCAGTATTCAAAAACCAAATGGGGCACTCACAACTGTGGGTAGTAAAGAGGTATCAAACTCCTATCACACTGCAAGAAAGTTCTGGAAAGGGTGATCAATAAACAAATACATAGAGTAGTAGAAAGTAAAATGGGAGATGAGCAGCTCGGACTCAAAGTATGATGTAGCACAACTGACCCAAAGTTTGCAGTGAGACAGGTAGTTGAGAAGGAGCTACAGATGTGGAAAGAGTGCAAGCAGTAGCCATTCAGACAAATCCCCTCTTTGCATCATTCCAAACAAAGCTAACACTTTCTTTTCAGTAAGTTCTGCTTGATTTGCTGCTGTCTAACCTCATTTCAGAATACCTCCCTAAATACTTTATCCATAAATCATCAGGGTCTACTTATCAGTTTCTCCTCAAGTGTTTGGCAGAGCCCTGTACATAAGCAGACAACTTGAGTTGACATGTTTCCTGTAAAAGCACCCTTGAAATTTCACCAGTACTTAGTTGCACAAAGGACTAGTTTGCAGTGACAAGCACTGCTCCCACAGTTGCAAAACAGATCCTCCTAACTTTACTTTATATTCTCACTTCTACTGCTTAATCAATAAAAAGGGGCCTGTTTCAATGGATATGAACTGTCCTACTACCTCTGTTACTTGCATGGTATGGGATTTACTTGCATGGTATGGGATACGGGTAGATATGGGCATCTTGAGGCAATGTAGAAATTGCCTCATGTTTACTGTCAACCAGTTAATTTTCAAACGAAGTGATATGGTATGTGAGAGATGTATTTACACAATGTCACTGGAGACAAAGCTATCACATAAAAGCACTCCTAATGTCCATCAGGTTGTCAGTAACATGTACGCTGCACCCACCACACACACTTTAAAGCATATAGACCCACGTATGCTGAGGCACTTAAATGTAACCTTCCTAAACCCCATAGACCTCCCAGACAAAGTACATATAACAAATACCCTCAGTAGCCCTGAATGCACTCTTTCAAAACAACACCCACATCAACACATACAGCAACATCTCAAGAATCCTCTACTTCTAAGCCCATACGGCAAGCCACCACATAATCAAACATTCTGGTCATTTGAGACTTCATTGCAAGACAAACTGATGTCCTCTCACCAGGCTAAGTAAGGAGAAAATCACAGGCTAAGTAAGGAGAAAATCACAGTCCATTGCTCATCAAGGCCATGACCTGCCACATTACACATGCACTCAGATCAATGGACCACTAGTACCAGTATGACTCAGTCATAGTCCATGTGAGTGTAAATGGCCTGAGATATACATACCTCCCTAGACTACATGAAGACAGACATCATGGAGCTCTCAGAATGTGTCCCAGGCTTTTCTGAACCTAGCACTGAGGAGAATTTTACCTCCTCCACGGATGATGCCACACTACAAACAGAAAATGACTAACTCTGATAATTGGCTTAGCTTCTGGTGTCATTTTAAGGGAGTGCAATATTTGTCAGCATGTAAGGAGATGGTCGTCAGACCACACTGCTTTGTCAGGTATTGTCTGCACCTCTCTCCCCTAGGCTTTTGAATATTAGCTAAAACATTGTCCTCCCTCATATTATCTTTTTTAGGCAATGCCAAACTGAAAGCACTTCTGACACAGGAAACCAAAAACAAAAAAAATATAAAGGTGTTACTGCTCAATGCTAGGAGTCTAACCCCAAATCTCCACTCCCTACAAGCTCTCACTACCACAGAGAATGCTGATGTCTGTGCGGTCACTGAGACATGGTTTAAATCCATCAAGAACACACTGGCGGTGAAGGCAGTAATGCCTTCCAAACATTAAGACTAGCTATTACACAGACAAGCACTAAAGGTAGGTGTGTCTCGATTTACACCAAAAATAAATATACCTCAATGCTGGTCAAACAGACAATGCACTTAAGTTTCTCAATGTTCAAATCACCATAGACAAAATCCCATACCACTTCCTTGCAAGCTACAGGTCGCCCTCTATGACCTACGAAATCCATACCATGTATTTAACTTATTGGAAACACTCACCATCCAACCCAATATCATATTCATGGGTGACTAATTACCCCACTACTAACTGGGAATCATATACGACACCAAACGTACAGGCACACAGATTCCTGGATTTGGTAAACAAACTCCCATGACCAGATTGTCAGCACACCGACCAAGGATGCAAACATATCAGATATGGTTCTCACTAACATGTAAAAATGTTGCACACCCCCTAGTGTAATGTCTTCTTCAGTAAGGTCAGACCACAACATGGTCTCCTTTGAAGTAAAAATAAAACCTGGAACCCCAGCTAACCATGGAATACTCAGGAAGGAAAAGTTGTGTAAAATCTTGCCATAACCATAGATATCCTTTCTCTTCCATGTTGCAGTATTCCACGTATGGGTTTACCTTTTTTTTTTCGAATGAGTCTGGCCAGTATGCCAAAGTTTTTCAGTCCCTCCTGATGCGTCGGATGTCTGACATGGCTGACAGGAATGCGGGCCATAAAAGTGATGTTTGTGCACACCAGCCCTCAGAACAGAAGCCCCAGTCGGAGCCAGTCCTAAAAGGGCATAGCTTGTCCAGTGCCACCCGGAGGAGCAAGTGCAACCAGACAGGAGGGGAAGGAGGGTGGGGAAGGAATACTGCAACATGGAAGAGAAGGACATCTATGGTTATGGTAAGATTTTACACAACTTTTCTATGTCCTTCTAGTCCTATGTTACAGTATTCCACATATGGGTGACTGCCACAGCTCACTAAGAATGGGGTGGTGGTCTGGTGCAGCTCTCCAGGAATCCATGGAGGACAGCCCTGACAAATCCTGCTCTGGCCCTAGAGATTTGGTCCAGCTTGTAGTGTTTGGTGAAAGTGTGCACTGAGGACCAGGTAGCAGCTCCAAGGATAGTGTTATTGTCTGGTACCTTAAAAAAGGCTCCTGAAGAGGCCATAGCTTTTGTGGAGTGGGCTTTAACAGATCTCTGCAATGTTTTACCATGGTACCGGTAGCAAAAGGTAATGGCCTTGGAGATCCAGGCTGAAATGGTCTGTTTGGCCGCTTTCCCCAGAGCCCTGGGGTGGTGGAAGGAGACAAACAGCTGGCCAGATTTTCTAATAGACTTGGTTTTATGGAGGTAAAACCTCAGCTGTTTGTGAACATCCCCCTATGGGTTAGAAAATAAGGTTGGTAGGTGGATGGAGTGGTTCAAGGATATGTCGTTCACCACCTTGGGCATAAAGGAAGGGTTAGTCCTGAGACAGACCCTGTCCAGATGGAAGATCAGGAATGGTGGGTCAGCCATCAGAGCTTGTAGCTCTGAGACCCTCCTGGCTGAGGTAAGAGCCACCAATAACACAGTTTTCCAGGTGTAGAAGGAGGCTTTGGCTGCTAGCTCGAAGGGAGCCTAGGTAAGCTTTCCCAGTACATAGTTGAGATCCCATGGAGGAGGGATCAGTTTCCTGGGGAGTCTAAGATGAAGTACCCCTTTGAGAAAGAGCTTTGAAGGTAATCTGGATGCTAAGGGTGGATCCAGGGGAAGACAGGCACAGATAGCGGACAGGTGTGCCTTTATAGAAGAGTAGGCCAGTCCTGTCTGCAGTAGTTCACACAGGTAAGACAGGATTACAGGGATGTCACTTTCCAGTGGGTCCAGCTGTCTTTTGTGACACCATAAGGAAAATCTTTTCCACTTGGATAGGTAAGATTTTCCAGTATTGGGTTTCCTGCCCTCCTGCAGGTCACTGAGCACGTCCTCATTGTACAGGTGTCTAAAGCGGATCAGAATCCTATCAGCCACAGGGTGAGGTTCAAAGACTGCCACTGTGGATGTATCTGAGATCCCTTGTTCTGTATGAGCAGGTCCACTGAAGGGGGGGGGGGTAACTTGTGGTGATTGCCCTTGGACAGAAGAAGTAAGAGAGGGAACCAGTGCTGTCTTGGCCAAACGGGGTGACCATCAAGATTTTTGGGTTGTCCTGCTGAATTTTCAACAACACTTTTTGAATCAATGGGAAGGGGGATACATACAGAAATTTCCCCTTCCATGAAATTGAGAAGGCATCTGTTGCCAGTGCCTTGGGATCTGGTGTCCTGGTGCAACAACCAGGAAGTTGCATGTTGGAGGAGGCAAACAGGTCTAATTGAGATATACCCCACTGCTGGACCAGGTCCAGAAAGATCTCTGTGAAGCATCTATTTGTGGTTGTTTATGATGATCCTCAGAGAGTATGCCTGGACATTGTGAAGGGAGGGGATGTAAACTGCCTGTAGGGACATCCCTGGAAGGCGGCTAGCTCCCATACCCACATGGCGAGTCTGCAGAGTATGGTGTTCCCTCCGTTTGTTGAGATACCACAGGACAGTGGTGTTGTCCGTGAAAATCTTGAGTGGGTCTTGGTGTAGGTGAGGGGAAATGGCTTCCAGAGCAAGGAGGATCACCCTCATTTCCCTGACATTGATGTGCTCTAGTTTGTGTGGGTGTTGCCACAAACCCTGCACCTATCTTGTGCCTAGAGTTGCTTCCCCAGCCCAAGTTTGATGCATGTGTGTGCATGATCTGGGCTGGTGGGGGAGGTTGGAGAGGAAGGCCTGGATTCATAGTCACTTGCGACAGCCCCTAGTGAAGTTCTCGTTTCAGGCAAGGTAGAAGGTGGACCATGAATTCCAGGGGATGGGAGTGGTGGGTCCAGGCTGACCGAATATATCACTGTAGTTTTCTCATGTGCAGTCTTGCCAAGGGAAACATGGGTATAGTGGCTGCCATGTAACCCAAGAGCCTCAGGTATTGTCTTGTAGTCAGTTCTGATACCTGAAGGATGCCACTTTGTCTGCTGGCAGGAAGGCCTGCATGAGGTCTGTGCCAATCCAGCACCCTAGGAAAACAATGTCCTGTGTGGGCTCCACATGGGAATTGGGAAGTTTATCTGAAACCCTAGAGACTGTAAAAGGGTTAGAAGCAACTGTGTGAAGGAGGAGGGTTTTTGGATTGTCCGCTTGGATCAAGAGATCGTCTAGGTAAGGGAATACCTGGATTTCCTTTGTCTGTAATAGGTAATGACTGCAGTCAGACATTTTGTGAATATCTTGGGGCAGTGGAAAGCCCAAATGGCAAGACAGAGAATTGAAAGTGGGAAAAGCCTGCAAAAAAACTCAGGTATTTCCTGAAAGTGGGCTGTACTGGGATCTGTAGGTAAGAATCCTTGATATCTAGGGTCACCATGAACCCATGGGGCAGAAGCAGGGGGAAGACGGTGAGAAGAGAGAGCATCCTGATGGCAGGGATCCTGAGGAATGGGTTTAACAGTAAGAGATCCAAGATGGGTCTCCATGGTCCCTCTTTTCAAGGTACCACAAAAATCCTGGAGTAGAATCCTTTTCCTTCCGGAGGCACTGGTTCTATTGTGCCTTGGGACAGTAAAGTTTGTAGTACAGGTTTTAGTAGGTGGAGCTGATTTGCTTGGAGGTTGAGGAGTACCCTTTCTTACTGGAGGAGAGATCCAGGACATGAAATAGCCATTGTGGATGATGGACAGAACCCATTTGTCTGTGGTAATGTGGGACCCTGTAAAGATTTGAAGAGCTCTGTCACCTTGGAACCGAATAATGCAGCGGGATCTATGTGGGCATCAATGAGTTTCGCCCTGAAGTCATCATGCAGAGGCTGAAGACGAAGCCAGGCATACCTTCTAAGAGCAGAGGCTGATGCAGCCGACCTAGCGGAAGCCTCTGCTGCATCATAACTACACCTAATGGAATGTCTGTTCACCTGGGAGGTGAGAGCTAGGACAGAAGCTAGACAGGCTTTGGCTGGACAGTCTGGGATGTCAGAGAAGGCCACTAAAGATTTGGCTATCAGGGCTACAGAGTATTTGGCCATACGGGTCTGGTAGTTGATGGCCCTGAAGGACAGAGTGGCAGATGTGTAAATTTTCTTGCCTAGGCATTCCACAGTCTTACTGTCCTTAGCAGGAAGCAAGGTAGTGGTAGGGAGAAGTTTGGTAACCCTGTCAGTAGCAATGGAAATAGTGGCTGGGTCAACAGGGGGGCACTTAATTCCAGTTTCAGACACTTTGTACAGCCTGTCTGGTCTGCGAGGAGCAAGGGGCTGTGAGTCAGGACTGAGGGATGCAGATGAGAAGGCCGGAAGAATGGGTGGAACTGCAGAGGGACTGGGGGAGTCCATCTGTAAGAGGTCATAAAACCTCTTTTGTACTTCAGGCATGACAGAGGATTTCCACTGAAAGTGGTCTCTCATTTTCCCATTGGTTGCTGTAAAGGTTAATTCTTCAACTGGTGAGTCGGGGTCAAAGGACTCTCTCTTCCTCTGGGAAGCCATACCCCATGGGAGGGAAATATGGGTGGTGTAAGAGAGGGAGTCCTCTGAGGAATTAGAGAATTCCCTTCTTCCCTGGAAGAAGTCTGAGGCCTAGGGCAGAGGAGAGGAGAGGAGGGGCTATGGCAGGACTCCAAACAGTGGTAGGCCGTAAGGCCATAAAGGCATTGAAGAAAGCTTGCAAATCTGGGCTGCTTTCAATCAGAGGAAAAAGGTGCTTGTTTTTTTGTTTGTGTTTTTGAAGGCCTCGCAGGCATCCGAACTGGAGAGGACCTCGGGCCTGAGACAAAGCTAGGGTCGGCATGTTCTGACAAACTCGCAGAAAAGGTAGGCTTCCCCCTCGACGTCTGAAGCAGGTGTTGGTAAACCCTCTGAGGACATGCCTTTCACTTGGGATTGTGTGGCCTCCTCATGGGTACCCCTTTTATCCTGGCTGGTGACAGCAGATTCCTCTACCAGGCCGATGTCGGCCACAGGCGGATGCACAGAAGGAGAAGGCCGCTTGGTTTTGGGCCTTTTCTTAGGCAGTTCTGTCAGGGCGTAAGTGCCTTCCATCCTTAGCACGAGTTGCTTAAGACATTGGTTCTTGAGGTAAAGGTTGAGGGCCTGTAAGAGGTGACGTAGGGTTTTAGGGATGAACGCTTTACAGATAGGGCAGTTTTTGTGATAGTGTTCCCTTCCTAAGCAAAAAAGGCACTGATCGTGCATGTCTTTGTGGGGAATCTGCCAGCCACAATTACACTTGCCCCTTCCGGATGACATAAACAAACATTAGTTACTGTAAGAAGGACTGAAAGGTTCCCCAACATGGTACTTATCTGAATTATTTTATCCAATGTCAGTGGTAAGCAAGAACACCTGGCGTATGACTGACGGCTGAAGAGTTTGGAGGGCTGCTGCATGCAGATGTCACTTTTATGGGCCACGTTCCTGTCAGCCATGTCAGACATCTGACGCACCAGGAGGGACTGAAAAAGTTTGGAATACTGGCCAGACGCACGTGAAAGAAGAAGGGTAAACCCATATGTGGAATACTGCTTCACAGGAAGAGAAGGACATCTAGTCGAAGGCTAACTTCCTACTATTAAGTGATAACTTGGCAAAATTTCAAGCCTCCATAAACCCTGAAAAAACTGGTGCCTACAGCGAACTGTTCTCAGAACCCCTATACAAGCATGTTAATAGCTGCACAGAGGCAGCTGTACCCACCAGGAAGAAGTACAGTAACTCAAAAAATAATCCACCCTAGTGGAATCCCAAAATCAATAGACTATACAACAGAAGGAAGAAAATCATGGCAACAATTAAGAGGTGTAACACCCAGTAGGATAAAAGCACTCTCATCAAACAAAAAACAAACATCTCAGAGGGCAAATAAAGTCTACCAAAGAAATATCTAAGGTAAATCTGGCCTCCCTGGCCAAGGACAACGACAAGACATTATTTAGCTATGTCCACAATCTCAAAGGCCATACACAAATGTGTGCAGAGCTCATTAACGGAGCCACCTATACTGAGCCAGATGATGCAGCAAACCTACTGCCTGACAAATACAACTCCAACTTTACCCCTCTCTCTCCTTCACCCTTCCCTCAGGAAATATCAAGTAAAACTTTCCCTACTATCACTAGGAAACAGGTCCTTAATGCTCTAAGGCCAAGAACACTATCAGTGGACTCGGACAATATCCCAGATTGCCTTCTATATAGTATAAAGCATGACCAATCAGGCCCTCTGGAATTGCTATTTAACTGTAGACTCCAAACAGGCTTCATGCCTCATGAATGGAGAAAGTACAGTTGTGTACACGTACCATAAATGTAAATGTTCGAGTGTATTCACTGTTGCAGTCACAACACTTGGGTTATCTGCCTGCAGGTAGCCCTCAGTTGGCCCGAATACCAGAGTCTTGGGATTTCTGCATTGGATGCTGTCGCTTCTTCCATGACATCAGGTCGTCAGGGGGTATAAAACATGTAGCCAACGACATTACAACAGTTTTTCTTGCCCTAAATGTCAGGAGCCCCTAACATAGGAAGCTATTAAATGGTGTGGAACACCTCCAGTAAAAAGTAAATACCCTTGCCATAAAATATGGCCAAAAGAGGATAGGCAGAAAGTATAGAAAAGGCCAGGGGGCTGGAGGGAGGCAAACCAGGACTGCAACAGTGAATACATTTGAATATCTACATTTATGGTAAGTGTACACAACTGTACTATGTTCTTTGTGTTTCACTGTTGCAGTCATCACACTTGGGTTGATTCCCAAAGCTGAGGAAGGGCGGAGGGAGTCAAGAAGTGTTAGGGCCACCTAGCAGGCCTTGTAAGACTGCTGTAGCAAATCCATCTCTGGATTTAGAAAAGATAGTTAAGTGGTAATGCTTGGTGAAGGTGTGTACAGAAAGTACAGTTTTGTACCTACCATAAAAGTAGACGTTAGTGTGTTCACCCTGCTGCAGTCATCACACTTGAGTTATCCTGCAGTCAGGCGGTCCCGCAGTTGGCCCGAATTCCAAAGTCTTGGTCCGGCGTCGGTTGCTGCCGCTTTTTCCCTGACGTCAGTGCGCCAGGGGTATATAAGAGGCATCCAACGCCATTTTCTTCAGTTTTTCTTGCCCCAGTCAGGTGCCCCCAAAAGGTAGGCAATATATACATATGTATATATATATACATATATATATATATATATATATATATATATATATATATGACTATATAAAAATAAAACAAAACCCTAAAGTACAAGCAAATACACCACAGAGGTAGAATAGGATAAAGTGGTAGAGATAAGTTCAGCTAGCTCAGAGGGGATGGAGGGAGGGTAACCTGGACTGCAGCAGGGTGAATACTCAAACATCTACATTTATGGTAGGTACAAAACTGTACTATGTTCATCGCGTTACCCTGCTGCAGTCATCACACTTGGGTTGAATCCCAAAGCTAAGGAGGGGAGGTGGAGTCAAACAGGGTTAGAAGAAGCTAGTAGGCCCTGCAAAACTGCAGTGGCAAAACCAGTTCTAGTCTTAGAGTAAAGAGGTAAGTGATGGTGTTTGGTAAAGGTGTGCACTGAACTCCAAGTAGCAGCTTCCAGAATATCCTTGGTTGGCACTCCCCTGAGAAAGGCTGCTGATGTAGCTGTAGCACTGGTGGAGTGGGACCTAATGTTAGCAGGTACTGGTTTCCCATGATGTGTGTAGCAGAAATGTATGCAATGTCCTATCCATTTAGGAATGGTCTGCTTTGAGATAGCTTTTCCTTGTAATCCTGTAGCACAGGCTACAAAGAGCTGGTCAGTTTTTCTGAAAGCCTTAGTTTTATCCAGGTAGTAACATAATTGCCTGTGAATGTCCAAAGAGTGCAGGAGTCTTTCTCCTGTGTTCTGGGGATTTGGGAAGAAGGTGGGCAAGTGAATTGTTTGGTTTAGGGCCACACTGGATACCACCTTTGGCATAAAGGAAGGATTAATTCGTAGAGAAACTCTGTCTTGATGAAAAATGAGGAAAGGTTCCACTGCCATTAGTGCCGGTAGCTCTGAGACTCTTCTAGCTGAGGTTATTGCTAGTAGTAGGGCAGTTTTCCATGAAAGAAATTTTAAATCAGTTGAAAAAGCTGGTTCAACGGGCGGCAGTGTAAGCTTTTCCAGGACAAAGTTGAGATCCCAAGTAGGTGTTGGAGCTCTCCTTGGCGGTCTTAAGTTCTTAGTCCCTCTGAGGTACTGTCTTAAGAGTGGATGTGAAAATAAAGGAGGATCCGTGCTGTAATGAGCTAAAATTGCTGAAGCGCGGATCTTAATAGATGAAAAGGAAAGTCCTTTGTGTAGCATCTCAGTTAAATATTGTAGAATCTGAGGAATGTTCGGCTCCAGGGGATTTAGGCCTTTAGCCTGGATCCAGGCGCAAAATCTTTTCCATTTGTCTGAATAGGTTTTCCTGGTGCTGGGCCTCCTGGCCACCTGAATGACATCCGTAACAGCTTTGGATAAAGGTGTTGGCTGGTTGTTTAGGTAATTTGCCATGCAGCCAGGTTTAAAGTCTTGAGCTGGCTGTGTAGAATCAGATTGTCTCGCTGGGTGAGCAGGTGAGGAATTTGTGGCAAAATCCATGGTGGGCCCTGGGCCATGCTCCTTAAAACTGGATACCAATGTTGGCCTGGCCAGTCTGGTGCAACGAGAATCATTTGTGGCCTCTCTAGTCTGACTTTCAGCAGTACCTTTGCTAGAAGACGCAGTGGAGGGAAGGCATACACTGTTAATGTTTTCCAACTGAACGAGAGGGCGTCCACTTTCCAAGCTAGTGGATGGAAGGTCCTTGTGCAAAATTTTTGAAGTTGGTGGTTGTGGGGGCTTGCAAATAGATCTATGTCTGGACGTCCCCATTTATGAGCTATCATTGCAAATACTTGTGGATCTAGTTTCCATTCGTGTGGATCCATGATGTTTCTGCTTAGGTCGTCTGCCAATGTGTTTTTCTTTCCTGGCAGGAATTGTGCTTGTAATTGAACCTGGTAAGACAATGCAGTGTTCCACAAGGTCATTGCTTGCCTGCATAGAGGGTAGGAATGTGTGCCCCTTTGCTTATGTACCACATAACTGTGGTGTTGTCTGTCCTTATTAGTAGTTGTCCTGGGTGTAGAAGGTCCTTGAAAGCTGTTAGGGCATTCTGCACTGCTAGCATTTCTTTTTGATTGATATGCAGGTGTCTCTGATCTGTAGTCCATTTGCCCTGAATGCACTGTCCTGCCATGTGTGCTCCCCAGGCATAGTCCGATGCATCTGTTGTCATAGTTTGCCTGGCTGTGGGTAAGGTGAAAGGCTGACCCTTGTTGAGGTGACATGCCTGTGCCCACCATAGAAACTCCTGTTGAAGGCAGGGAATGAGTGGTATCATTGTTTCCAAGCTGTGGCTGTGCTGAGTCCATACACTTTTCAGGTACCATTGTAATTTCCTCATATGCAGTTTTGCAAATGGTATTAGTAGTATGCAAGATGCCATGAATCCCAAGGCCTGCAGAATTTTTCTTGCAGGGAGTTGGGTCTTTGTTGCCATTATTTTAAAATATTGAAACAGCTGCCGTTGTTTGTCTGGCGTGAGATAAGCCATCTGGACCGTTGTATTCAAGCTGGCACCCAGGAATAATATGTTTTGTGAGTGCACTAGTTTTGATTTTTTTTCATTTACTGTGTACCCTAGGCAACTTAGGTGTTTGACAAATGCCAGATGCTGTAAAAGAATGTCCTTGCTTTCTGCTTGAATAAGACAGTGGTCCAGATAAGGGTATATTTGAATTCCTCTTTGTCTGCAGTATGCAATTACTGGTGCCAGGCATTTTGTGAAGACCCTGGGCGCAGTAGATAAGCCAAAGGGCAGTGCAGAGAATTGATAATGCGTCGAACCTGCAATGAAGCGGAGGTATCTTCTGCAATTTTGTCTGATAGGGACATGCAGGTATGCCTCCTTGAGGTCCAAAGTGACTAGCCAAGCATTCTTGCCCAGCATGGGAAGAAGCTGCTGTAGTGTTAGCATCTTGAATTTTGGCACTTGCAGATAGGTGTTCAGAATTGAAAGATCCAGAATGGGTCTCCATGCTTTGTCCTTTCTTGGAACTAGGAAGAGTCTTGAGTAAAATCCTTGTCCTTGCCCCTGTGAAAGCACCTGTTGAATGGCTCTCATGTTCATGAGAGCTGCAATTTGTTTTTGTGCCTCTGCTCATTGATTTGGTGGCAGGTTTGGCATTCCTCTGATCCTTGTTAAGGTATGAAAGTGGAATCTGTATCCTTGAGAGACAATGTTTAGAATCCATTTGTCTTTTGTGATGATGTGCCAGTTGTCTGCAAAAAATGCTAGTTTTCCTCCCAAGGGTGTTGCCAGGAGAGATTTGCTTGGTAGTTTGAGGATAGAGTCATTGTGTCTGCCTTCTGCTAGCTTGGGGCCTGTCTTCTCCTCCTTTCTGGGTAGCAGAACCCCATTGGCGAGGTTTGTAAGGGCCCTGTGACTGACCTCTGCCCCTTGGGCGTCTGTATTTGCCCCTCTGTGATCTGTCTGAAGCTGGAAAGGACCAATTTTTTGTTGGCCTATTTCTGCTAAAGCAAGGGGGTTGTACCTGCAAGAAATCCTTGACCGTTTGCATAGATTTAGCCTTATCCTCCATTTTCTTTAAAACCTCTTCTGCTTTGACACCAAATAATACATCTTGTTGTAAAGGTGCATCTAATAATTTTGCTTTAACATGGTCAGGGAGGGTTTGCTCTTTTAACTAAGCATGTCTACAAATGACAGAGCCAGTAACAGCTGCTCTACAGGAAGCTTCCAATGAATCAAATCCGCACTGTTATGCTTGCCCACCTGTTCAGCTGCATGCAACAGATCCTACATTTCCTTGAATTCAGGCTGTTCTGAATGTGTGCTCATTTTATGTTTTAACTGAGACATCAGGAATTGTTGATATTTCAACATGTGAAACTGGCAATTTAATGCTCTCATAGCCAGAGTTGCAGAGGTGTATATTTTCCTTCCCCATTTATCTAGGGCCCTGGAATCTCTTTGAGAGAGCACAGGATTTTTAGCCATAGAAGCTTTTGCTCCCTTAGGACCCTGGGAAATGGTTTCTGGGTCAGCTATAGGGCTTTTATAAAGGAATTTGTGTGAGTCAGGTACTCTGTAGTATCTGTCTGGTTTGGCTGGAGCAGGATGTAGAGAGTCTGGATTTAAACTAGACTCCAAGTAGACATCATCCACAATATCTAAAACAGGAGGTACAGCAAGAGGTCTGTGCTGGAATAATAAAAGGAACTCTCGGAGCCTTTTCCTAGAATCTGAGTAATCCTGGCCTTCCCAGTGGAAATGTTTCCTCATGGTATGTAATGTTTCCCCAAAGGAGTAGTCTTCAGGGGGAGATGCTGAAGGAAAAGAGTCTTCAGCATCAGAATCCTCATATGGTGGAAAAGTGTAATCCTGTTCCTCAGAAGAATAAGAGGAGAGAGAAACCTGGTCAGAGGATGCATAATCCTCCTCTTGTCTTGGTCTTTTATCAGGAGGGGGATAGGAACCCCTGATAAGGGTAATTAAATCTTCAGCCATCTTAAGCATCTGTTTCTTAGGCATGGGGCCTTGACCTGTAGACTGATGAACAGTTTTCTTAGGCTTTAAAGGAGTTTTAAGCTTAGCATAAGATTTAATGGTGAGTGTAGTCGGTCTGAAGACTCCTTCTGCAACCGAAGGTGTTTCCTCTGCACCGTTGTCTAATTCTGCTCCAGTGTCAGTAGACAGCTGCGTCGGCCTAGTAGACTCCGCTTGGGAGTCAGCAGCTGTCTGGGGTTCCAGCTCTGCAGTCGTCAGGGGCTGCGTAGGCACCTCACTGAAAACCAGAGAACCGGCGACAGGCCCAGCTGAGGCCTCGGGGTCTGGCTTATTCCTAGGCTGCCTATCCTTATCCTTGCGTTTTTTATGACTGCGGTCGGCTGCTCCGACGGCATGATATAATTAAATTTCCTACCAAAGTAATGCCATGCGAAGTCAAAATGGCGTTTGATAGTGCGTTTATTAAACCTAGCACAAAACCGACAACCTGTGACATCGTGGTCTGGGCCTAGGCAAGGAATACAATAGGAATGGAAGTCCTTATGAGGTATTTGCTTCCCACAAGAAATGCAATTGTTAACTTTTTCTGACATCGGACTGAGGCAAGTAAATGTTCCCCAATGGGGTACTTAGCTTTATTGAAGACTTCGGACTGAAATTCAAATCGAAAATCTCAGGTGTCAGCCGACCGGTACTTGCGAACTGCTTCTGCTTCGGGCACCGCACGGCAAGAAAGACTGAAGAAAATGGCATCGGATGCCTCTTATATACCCCTGGCGCATTGACGTTAGGGAAGAAGCGACAGCAACCAACGCCGGACCAAGACTTTGGAATTCGGGCCGACTGCGGGACCGCCTGATGGCAGGATAACCCAAGTGTGATGACCGCAGCAGGGTAACACGATGAACATCTCCAGGTTGCAGCTTCCAGGATGTCCCTGGTAGGGATTGCCCTGAGAAATACTGTAGAGGTTGAGGTAGCCCTAGTGGAATGAGTTTCGATCCCCTGTGGGGTAGGTTTTCCATGGTGTTTGTAGCAGAAATGGATGCAGTGTGCTATCCATTTGGAAATGGTTTGCGCTGAAATGGCCTTGCCTTCTGCCCCTGTAGCAAAGCTGACTAGCAGCTGGTCAAATTCTTCTGAAAGGTTTTGTCCTGTTCAAGGTAGAACCTAAGCTGCCTGTGCATGTCCAATGAGTGCAGGATCCTTTCCCCTTTATTCTGAGGATTAGGGAAAAAGGTTGGCAAATGGATGGATTGGTTTAAAGCCACACTGGATACCACCTTTGACATAAATGATGGATTAGCCCTGAGGGAAACCCTGTCAGCATGGAAAATAATGAAGGGTTCCACAGCCATTAGTGCCTGTAACTCAGACACTCTTCTTGCTGAAGTGATGGCTAGAAGTAAGGCTGTTTTTCAAGAGAGGAATTTTAACTCTGATGAAGCAGCAAGTTCAAAAGGGGGAAGCATGAGCTTCTCCAGTACAAAGTTATGGTCCCAGGCCAGGGTGGGAGCTCTCCTAGGGTGCCTTAAATTGTTAACTCCTCTCAGGAACTGTTCGATGAAGGGGTGAGAAAAGAGAGGAGGCGCTCAGTATTATAATCAGCTGAGATGGCAGAGGCATGAATCTTAATGGATGAGCAGGATAGGCCTCTGTGGAGCAGCTCTGCTAGGTAATCCAGGATTTGAGGCAAGGTGGGCACGGCTGTGTCCTTTCCTTGAGACCGACTCCAAGAACAATATCTTTTCCACTTTTCAGAATAGGATTTCCTAGTACTAGGCATTCTGGCTTCAAGGATGATGTCCAACACCTGTTTGCGGAGGGTTTTGGGCACCATTTGCCTTGAACTGCCTGCCACGTGAGCCGCCCATGCATAGTTTGATGCGTCTGTTGTCAGGGTTTGGGCGGCGAGGGGTTGAGTGAAAGGAAGTCCCTTGTTGTGGTTGCATGCCTCTGCCCACCAAAGGAACTCTGCCCTTGGACAAAGTATGATAGGAATCACTGTTTCTAGGTCCTGAGAATGTTGACACCAGAGACGTTTTAAGTATCATTGAAGTTTCCTCATATGCATTTTTGCATATGAAGTTAGCAGAATGCATGAGGACATGAACCCTAGGGCTTGCAGCATTTTCCTTGCAGATAGCTGGGTTCTGGTGGCCATTAGTTTGAAGTAGTTTGTCAAATAGACCTGTTTTTCTGGAGTGATGAATGCCATCTGGGAAATTGTGTTCAAGCTTGCTCCCAGGAATACAATCTTTTGACTTGGCACCAGTTGTGGTTTCTTTTCGTTGATGGTGTACTCCAGTAAAGTTAGGAGTCTCTCTACAAATGCCAGGTGCTGAAGCAGCAATTCCTGACTGTCCGCCTGAATCAGGCAATCGTCCAAATATGGGTAAATTTGAATATTTCTCTGCCTGCAGTATGCAATGGCTGGAGCCAGGCACTTTGTGAATACTCTGGGTGCAGTAGATAAGCCAAAGGGAAGTGCAGAGAACTGATAGTGCACAGAGCCTGCCCTGAAACGTAGATATTTCCTGCCAGACTCCCTTATGGGGATGTGCAAATAAGCTTCTTTTAAGTCTAGGATGACTAACCAGGCATCCTTGGCTAGCATAGGAAGGAGCTGTTGCAGTGTAAGCATTTTGAATTTTGGGACCACCAGAAAGGTGTTGAGAATTGAAAGATCCAGGACAGGGTGCCAAAAGCTCTCTTTTCTGTGCATCCAGGAACAGTATGGAGTAAAAACCTTGTCCCCTTTGTTCTACTGGAACAGATTGAATAGCCCTGATATTGAGAAGGTAAAGTACTTGTTTTTGAGACTCTGCCCACTGGTTTGGAGGAAGGTCTGGCAACCCTCGAGGTTGGCGGTGAGTGGAAGTAGAATCTGTATCCCTGGGATACAATATTTAGAACCCATCGGTCCTGAGTAATGGACATCCAGTTTTTTGCATGAAGGGCGAGTTTTCCTCCTAGGGGTGCAAGTACTTGGGCATAACTGGGAAGGATGACTGAAAAGTCATTGTGAACTTTTTCCATAGGGGGATGGCTTACCACTCCCTGTTTTTAAGGCGGGAGCACTCCATTGTTTAGATCTCTGCATACCCTGAGACTGGAGTCTTGGTGGTCTGTTTGGGCTGATAAGGCCTGGGAGGGGCTGGAAAGGACCAGTTTTTAGAAGGCCAATGCCTACTGAACTTAGGTGGCTGCATCTGTAAGAAATCCTTAACAGTTTGCATAGATTTAGTTTTTTCCTCCATCTTTTTAAGAACTTTTTCTGCTTTTGTGCCAAACAATCTTGATTTAATGGAGCATCTAGTAATTTTGCTTTGACACGGCCTGGCAAGATTTGTTCCTTCAGCCAAGCATGCCTTCTCAGTACAGACCCAGTGATAGAAGCCCTGCAAGATGCTTCTAAGGCATCAAACCCACATTGCAAAGTATGTTTATTAACTTGGTTTACAGAATGCATTAACTCTTGTAAATCTTTATTTTCTGCACAATCTGGAAGTAACATTTTTTTGTTTAATTAGTTCCATAATATGTTGCTGGTACTTCAACATGTGAAACTGGCAATTCAAAGCCCTGATGGCAAGAGTTGCAGAGGTATATACTTTCTTACCCCATCTGTCTAAAGCTCTAGAATCTCTGTCTGAAGGAGGAGGGTTTTTGGCTGTAGTAGCCTTAATGCATTTAGGTCCCTGGGAAATGGTCTCTGGATCCGCAGTAGGATTTTTAGAGAAATTTGTGAGAGCCACGTACTCTGTAGTACCCGTCAGGTTTTCTAGGAGCTGGTGGTAAGGTGTCAGGAGTAGGACTGGATTCCATGAAGACATCATCCACAATATCCAGGACAGGGGGTATATCTAGAGGCCTGTGCTGAGGCAAGTCTAAAAATTCTCTGAGTCTCTTTTTGGATTGAGGATAGTCTTGGCATTCTCAGTGGAAATGCTCTCTTAAGGTATGCAAGGTTTCACCAAAAGAAAAATCCTCTGGAGGGAAGGCATAGGGAATGGAATCCTCTATATCTGAATCCTCATAGGTAGATAAGGGTATGTCCTAGTAATCAGAGTCATTGGACTCAGTCTGTAGAATCAGAAGGAAATTCCATTCTTTGTCTTTTAGTGGGGGAAGGCTGGCTTCCCCTAATTAGAGTAATATGGTCTTCAGCCATTTTAAGCATTTGTTTCTGTGGCATGGGAGCTTGAGCATGCACTTTGGTCGTCGGTTTTCTAGGCGTAGTGCGAACTCTGGGCCTGAGAAACTCAGTAGTTTTAGTCAAAAACGAAGTTGTCAGTTTGATACAAACATCGGAAGATCGGAATACACCCTCAGAAGCCGGTGCCTGAACAGCGGCTCCGGACCCATCCAAGGTAGAAGCATCCGCAGGTTCCATAGTCGAAGAAGCATCTTGCGGCAAACCGGACTCCAAATGGGTCTCAGCAGAGGCCTGCGAATCTGTAGAAGTGGGTATCAGGGGCTGCGAAGGCACCTCACTGAGTACTGGCGGACTGGCGAATAGCTTAATGGAAGCATCATCGGCAGTTTTGGACCTATGCAGTCTGTCTCTGTCTTTACCCTTAGGTTTTTCAGAAGATCGGTAGTCGGATGGCTTATTGAAGCCATTTTGGAATATGGAGAATGAGAGCGAAAGAATTTGGCAACAAAGATAGCCTGACAATGAATAGTTTGTGCGTTAAACAAGGCACAAAACCGGCAGCAAGGGACGTCGTGGTCTGGGTCAAACAGGTGACGCAGTAAGAATGAAAATCTCTGTGAGGTATTTGTTTTCCACAGGCAAGACAATTGTTAACTTTTTCTAACATCGGTCAGAGCAAGAAAAAAGGATCCCCAATGGGATACTTAGCTTTAGAAGACTTCGGTTTGAAACTCGAAAAACAAAAATTTCAGGTAACGGCCGACCGGCATTTGCGATCTGCTTCGACTTCGGGCTCCTACGCGGCAAGAAAAGCTGATGTAATGGCGTTGGCTGCATGTTATTTACCCCTGACAACCTGACATCATGGAAAAGGCGACAGCATCTGACACGGAAATCCCAAGACTCTGGTATTCGGGCCGACTGAGGGCTACCTGCAGGCAGACAACCCAAGTGTGATGACTGCAACAGTGAAACATGAAGAACATAGTACAGTTTTGTACCTACCATAAATGTAGAAGTTCGAGTGTTCACACTGCTGCAGTCATTACACTTGGGTTATCCTGCCGTCAGGCGGTCCCACAGTCGGCCAAAGTTCCAAATTCTTGGTCCGGCATCGGTTGCTGTCGCTTCTTCCCTGACGTCAGTGCACCAGGGGTATATAAGATGGATCAGACGCCATTTTCTTCAGTTTTTCTTGCCCCAGATGTCAGGTGCCCCCAAGTAGGTAGGCAATACACACTGCTAATTAAAAATATATATATAAAATAAAAGCAATACCTTCAGTTACAAGCAAATACACCACCAAGGTTGTATAGGATAGAAAGGTATAGAAAAAGTCCAGCTAGGACAGAGAGGATGAAGGGAGGGTAACCTGGACTGCAGCAGTGAGAACACTCGAACATCTACATTTATGGTAGGTACAAAACTGTACTATGTTCATCGTGTTACACTGCTGCAGTCATTACACTTGGGTAGAATCCCAAAGCTAAGGTTGGGTGGCTGGTCTATAAAGAGTTAGGATTGGCCGTGAGGCCCTGCAGAAAAGCAGTGGCAAATCCTGCTCTGGATTTAGAGTAAAGGGCAAGTGGTAATGCTTGGTAAAGGTGTGCACTGAACTCCAAGTTGCAGCCTCCAAAATTTCTTTGGTAAGTACTCCTCTGAGAAAGGCTGTTGAAGTGGCTGTTGCCCTGGTGGAATGTGGCCTAATGTTATTAGGGACTGAATTTCCATGCTGTGTGTAGCAGTAACGAATACAGTGTCCTATCCATTTGGAGATAGTCTGCTTTGAGATAGCCTTGCCCTGTGATCCTGCAGCATATGCTACAAACAGTTGCTCAGTTTTCCTAAAAGCTTTTGTTTTGTCCAAGCAGAAGCGTAGCTGCCTGTGTATGTCCAAAGAGTGCAGAAGTTTTTCCCCTTTATTCTGGGGGTTTGGCTAAAAAGTTGGCAAATGGATGGTTTGGTTAAGAGCCACACTAGATACCACCTTTGGCATAAATGTAGGGTTTGTCCTTAAAGAAACCCTGTCCTGATGAAAAATTATAAAAGGTTCCACTGCCATTAATGCCTGTAGCTTTGAGACTCTTCGTGCTGAAGTTACTGCCAGGAGCAGAGCTGTTTTCCATGATAAAAATTTGATATCTGCTGAATTGGCTGTCTCGAAAGGTGGCAGGGTCAGTTTTTCCAAAACGAAATTGAGGTCCCAAGTTGGTGTTGGTGCTCTCCGGGGCGGTCTTATGTTTTTAGCCCCTCTGAGGTACTGCTTTAGCAAGGGATGAGAGAATAAAGGAGGATCCGTGTTGTAATGTGCTGAAATGGCAGAGGCGTGGATCTTAATTGATGAGAATGATAGGCCTTTGTCCAGCATCTCAGTTAAGTATTGTAAAATCTGAGGAATGTTTGGGACAAGAGGGTTAAGGCTTTGAGCCTGGTTCCAGGCGCAGAATCTCTTCCATTTTTCTGAGTAAGCTTTCCTGGTGCTAGGTCTCCTGGCCTCCAAAATGACATCCTTAACATCTTTAGAGAGAGGTGTTGCCGGTTTGACTAATGAATCTGCCATGCAGCCAGGTTTAGGGTTTTGAGCTGACCGTGCAGGATCTGATTGTTTTGTTGAGTCAGAAGGTGTGGAATTTGAGGCAAAATCCATGGTGGGCCTTGAGTTAAGTTCTTTAAGATTGGGTACCAGTGCTGGCGTGGCCAGTCTGGAGCAATCAGGATCATCTGTGGTTTTTCTTGTCTGGCTTTTAGGAGTACCTTTGAAAGGAGAGGCAGTGGTGGGAAGGCATAAACTTTTAGGTTTTTCCAGCTGAACGAGAGAGCATCCACTTTCCATGCTTGTGTGTGATAAGTCCTTCTGCAGAATTTTTGTAGTTGGCAATTCAGTGGGGAGGCAAAAAATCTATGTCTGGGCATCCCCATTTTTGCGTTAACATGCTGAAGATTCGTGGATTCAATTTACATTCGTGAGGGTCCATGATATTTCTGCTTAGTTCGTCTGCCAGAGTATTTTTCTTTCCTGGCAGGAATTGTGCTTGCAGATGAACTCGATACGTTAGAGCTGTGTTCCACAAGGTCATGGCTTGCCTGCATAAGGGATAAGAATGAGTGCCCCCTTGCTTGTTTATGTACCACATTACTGTGGTGTTGTCTGTCTTCAGTAATAATTGTCCTGGATGCAGAAGGTCCTTGAAAGCTGTTAGGGCATTCTGAGCAGCCAACATCTCTTTTTGATTGATGTGAAGATGCATTTGGTCTGCAGTCCACTTGCCCTGAATGCATCTTCCTGCCATGTGTGCTCCCCAGGCGTAATCCGAAGCATCTATTGTTATAGTCTGCCTGGCTGTGGGTAGAGTAAAAGGCTAACCCTTGTTTAGGTGACATGCCTGTGCCCACCATCGAAACTCCTGTTGTAGGAAGGGAATCACTGATATTACTGCTTTTAAACTGTGAGAGTATTGACTCCAAACACTTTTTAGGTACCGTTGTAATTTCCTCGTATGCAGTCTGGCATATGGTACTAGAAGTATGCAGGATGCCATGAATCCCAGGGCCTGCAGAATTTTTCTTGCAGGGAGATGGGACTTTTTTGCCAGTAATTGGAAATATTGAGTTAGTTGAACTTGTTTGTCTGGCGTGAGATAAGCCATATGGGCCACTGTATTTAAGCTGGCACCCAGGAATATAATCTGTTGTGAAGGCACTAGTTTTGACTTCTTTTCGTTTTCTGTGTACCCTACATAAATTAGCAACCTTTTTACAATCGCCAGATGCCTTATAAGTATGTCCTTTGTCTCTGCTTGAATGAGGCAGTCATCCAGGTATGGATATATTTGAATTCCTTTTTTGTCTGCAAAATGCAATTACTGGTGCCAGGCACTTTGTAAAGACCCTGGACACAACAGATAAGCCAAAGGGCAGTGCAGAGAATTGGTAGTGCATTGTACCAGCTTTGAATCTGAGGTATCTTCTGCAATTTTGTCGGATAGGGACATGCAGGTATGCCTCTTTGAGGTCCAGAGTTACAAGCCAAGCCTTCTTGCCCAGCATGGGTAGAAGCTGCTGTAGTGTCAACATTTTGAATTTCGGAATATCTAGGTAAGTATTTAGAGTTGAAAGGTCTAGTATGGGCCTCCAGGCCTTGTCCTTTCTGGGGACCAGGAAGAGTCTTGAGTAAAATCCTTGTCCTTGTTCCTGTTGTGGTACTTTCTGAATAGCTCTCATGTCCATGAGGGCTGAAATTTGTTTTTGTGCCTCTGCCCATTGATTTTGTGGCAGGTCTGGCATTCCTTTTAGCCTTGGTAAAGTGTGAAAGTGGAACCTGTAACCTTGAGACACAATATTCAGAACCCATTTGTCTTGGGTGATTGTTTGCCAGTTTTGAGTAAAAAGTGCTAGTTTCCCCCCTAGGGAAGTGCTTGGCGTACGAAGGGGGAAGTCATTAGAACTGTTTCCTGTAAGGTTGAGACTTGTTCTATCCTCCTTTTGGGGTTGAGGAGCTCCATTGTTGTTGTCTGTTAGAGACTTGTGGTTGAAATCTGCCTCTTTGGCATCTGTATCTGCCTCTCTGTGGCCTGTCTGACACTGGAAAGGACCAATTCTTTGTTGGCCAATTTCTGCTAAATCGAGGTGGCTGTACCTGTAAAAAAATCCTTGACTGCCTGCATAGATTTAGCTTTATCCTCCATTTTCTTTAACACCTCTTCTGCCTTAACACCAAACAAGGTATCATGCTGTAAAGGAGCATCCAATAATTTTGCTTTAACATGATCAGGTAAACTCTGTTCTTTTAACCAAGCATGTCTTCGAATCACAGAACCTGTAACTGCGGCTCTACAAGAGGCCTCTAAAGAATCAAAACCATATTGCAGAGTATGTTTTCCCACCTGTTCAACTGCATGCAATAAATCCTGCATTTCTTTACAGTCAGGAGCTTCTGAACTTGCAAGAATTTTCTGTTTTAACTGAGCCATTAAAAATTGTTGGTACTTAAGTATGTGAAACTGGCAATTTAAAGCCCTTATTGCTAAAGTTGCAGACGTGTAAACTTTCTTCCCCCATCTATCCAAAGCTCTGGAATCTCTGTCAGAGGGTACTGGATTTTTTTTTGCAATGGAAGCCTTAACCCCTTTTGGACCCTGGGAAATAGTTTCTTGATCAGCAGAAGGGTTTTTATAAAGAAACTTGTGAGAGTCAGGGACTCTATAGTACCTATCTGGCTTGGCTGGTGCAGGGGGCAAGGAATCAGGAGATAAGCTGTATTCAGAGAACACATCATCCACAATATCTAGCACAGGTGGAATAGCCAGGGGCCTGTGCTGAGGCAATAAAAGGAAATCCCTGAGCTTTTTCTTGGATTCTGAATAATCCTGACTTTCCCAATGGAAATGCTCCCTCATGGTATGTAAAGTTTCCCCAAAAGAATAATTCTCAGGAGGAGAGGCTGAAGGGATAGATTCTTCAGCGTCAGAGTCCTCATAGGGGGGTAGAGAGTATCCCTGGTCTGAAGAGGAATCAGAGGAAATGGAAACCTGATCAGAGGAATCATAGTCTGTATCCTGCCTAGGCCTTTTCTCAGGAGGGGGATGGGAATCCCTGATTAGAGTAATGAGGTCTTCGGCCATTTTAAGCATCTGTTTCTTAGGCATGGTGGACTGTCCAGGAGAATGCTGTACTTGCTTCTTTGTCTTTAATGGTACTTTTGTCTTGGCTGCTGCTTTAATGGTAAGTTGTGACGGCCTGAAAACACCCTCAGAAGCCAATGCCTGCTCAGTGGCTCCGGACCCATCTGAGGGATTAGTTTCCGTAGGCCCAATACCTTGAGTTTCCAGAGGCCTAGTTGTCTCCACGTGGGAGTCTGAGGCGGCCTGTGACTCTGAGGTAGCGGGTGTCAGGGGCTGCGAAAGGGCCGCACTGAGAACTGGCGACTGGCCTAGAAGAGGTTTTGTCGTCGGTTTTGGACCTCGGATGCCTGTCTTTATCCTTGTCCTTGCGTTTTTTCGGAATTGCAGTCGTCGGTTGATCCGACAGCATAGTATAACTAAACCTTAGGCCGAAGTAGTGCAAAGCAAAATCAAATTGTTATTTTATAGTGCGTTTGTTAAATCTAGCACAAAACCGACTAGTGACGTTGTGATCAGGGCCTAGGCATGGAATACAGTAAGAGTGGAACTCCTTATGAGGTATTTGCTTCCCACAAGAAATACAATTATTAACTTTTTCTGACATCGGTCTGAGGCAAGAAAAAAGTTTCCCCAACGGGGTACTTAGATTTATTGAAGACTTCGGATCTGAAATTCGACTTCGAAAATCTCAGGAGTCAGCTTCTGCTTCGGGCACCGCGCGGCAAGAAAGACTGAAGAAAATGGCGTTGGATGCTTCTTATATACCCCTGATGCACTGACGTCAGGGAAGAAGTGACAGCAACCGATGCCGGACCAAGGTTTTGGAACTCTGGCCGACTGCAGGACCGCCTGATGGCAGGATAACTCAAGTGTAATGACTGCAGCAGTGTAACACGATTAACATCAGAAATAGTAATCCCTCTACACAAAGGTGGGCCATCTACAGACCCACAAGACTCACTAGTCTCATATGCAAAGCCATGGAAAGAGTTATCATGGAAATGATCAATAATGACATAGGAAACCTTCAGGCACTGGACCCAAGCTTTGTCAATGGTAGGTCATGCCTACTGAACCTGGTGGACTACTTTCAGAAGGTCACCAAAGCAATGGTTGACGGCAAAATACTTCAAACTGCCTACCTTGACCTGGCCAAGGCATTTACTGTTGACACACTCAAGAGGGTAGGTATAAACCCTTATGTCACCTGATGGATAGCCAGCTGGCTCACAGGCAGGACCCAGGAAGTTAGAACTGGGGAGTCCACCTCTACAAAGAGACTAGTCATAAGTGGGATCCCTCAGGGATTGGCCCTGAGACCGCTTATTTTTGGCACTTACTTATCTGAAATCAAGGCCAATGTCAGTGGTCTCTGGCTGACCACATTTGCAGATGATTGCAAATTACGTGCAGTCACAGAATCCCCCACTGACACAAATGTTCTCCAGGAAGGGCTGACAGAGACAAACAACTGGTGTGAGAGCCATGGACTAAAACTAAATACCAAGAAATGAATAATACTATCCTTGAGGAAGTCATCCATTCCGAGTAACTATCATAGTGACAACACACGCAAGAGTTGACCCAGTAGTCAGGGGCTTGGACAGTAATCTAGCATTTGATCATCATGTGTCTACAGTAATGTGAAAATCATTCTATGTTGTGCAACTAATAAACAAAGGCATGTCATCTCGGTCCAAGGAAGCTATTGTTCCATTGTCCTCAGCATTCGTCAGACCTATCGCAGAGTACAATGCCCCCTTTGGTATGTACCTAACCAAGCACATCCAACAATTGGAACGTCTACCGAGGCTCCTCACTAAAAGAATATAGGGCATAAGTAACATGTCCTGTGCAGACCGCCTCAAGATCTTATTCTTGTATTCTGTCTCCTACAGGTTGTTGAGGGGAGTTCTATGCCTGTCATACAAGGCATTGTCAGACCCCATCCTGAAGGACCTCCTGCATAGTTGCAAAACAAGCAGCATCAGAATTACCTATTCTAAAGACTTAAACCTTGCCTGTGATATAAATAAGACATGCTGGAGAGACAGGTATGTATCCCAGACGCTATCCCTTCTCTGGAACACGCTCCGCATCTATGTGAAGCAGAGTTCCTCCCTAACTCAGTTTAAGTGCAACTTGCACAACTGGATGGGGAACAGGAAATTCATCCTTAGTTTGGCACCTATGTCTCTAATGGAGACAGGCAGCTTGCAAATGGCGTCTCCCTCAGGCCCCCGCCTGTAAACATTTCATCTCCCAAGCCCCCACTTACACTTTTCAAGGGAATGAGAACTTGTCAGAGATTTGGGATGCGTGGCTAGGCTTAAAAAGGCCCTTATGGTCATCAGCCTAATAAACACTTATGAACTGGGAATTCCGAGACTTGTTGAAAGCATATGACAAGATCCCAAGAAAGCTGATTTGGGCAGTCCTGCGGTGGTTTAAAGTCCCAGAAACACTGGTAGAATTAGTGTAGGCTATGTACAAGGCCCCAGTGACTTGAGTACAAACAGTATTCAGTCTCACAGAGGGGTTCCCAGTGGGAGTGGGTGCACATCACGTTTCGGCTCTAAACCTACTGCTGTTCTTACTGGTGATAGACTACATTAGCAAACAGGTCAGAGGGGTCAGATCAACAAAGTTGCTGTATGCAGATGATGTGGCATTACAGACAGACTTTGAGCAAAAACTTTAGCAAAGGACAGGAGAATGGAATGCAAAACTGAATCACATGGCATGAAACTAAGTATAGATAAGACAGTTGTAACAGCAGCAAATGTAGGAAATCAGAAGCTGAGACTTCAGATAGAAGGGAAGACAGTGGAACAAGTTAACAGCTTGAAGTACCTGGGAGGGGTGGATGAGGAGAACAGAAGTCTAAATGAGGAAGTCAAAGGTAAAATTAGAGAGGCTGCAGCCAACTGCCACAGTGTCAGATGAAGTGCGTGACAGAAGAATGCCAAAGAAGCTGCAAAGTAATGTGTACAAAACAGTAGTGCAACAAGTACTACTGTATGGTACAAAAACCTAGGTAGTAAAGGCAGAGCAGCAGAGGAAACTACAAGTGATGGAAATGAAGTGCATGAGACTGGTGGTAGGATGCACACTGTGGGACAAATGAAGAAATGAGGACAAAGCAGCAGAAGCCAAAGCAGCTCCAATTACAGACAAAATCGAAGAAAACAGATTACGGTGGGGTTCAGGCATGTGTGCAGAAAAGCAGAAGACAATCTAGTGAAGAATGATTTGGGACAGACATGAAGAAGGTAAGACGAAACGAAGGCATCCAGCAAAGAGTAGGATGGATCATGAGAGAAGACTTGCTACAGTCAGTCAAGAATGTCGAAGAAGATACGAGAATGGCACTGAACAGAGAGAGATGGCGACAGTAGACACAAGTTCCCATGTAGAAAATGAAAAAAATGGCGTCAATGATGAACCAATGTGCAATGGTTTGCTTACAGACAAGCTGACTCTTCTTTGAATGTGTAGGAAATAAAAAAGCCTTTTGGCCTTCTTCACATACCTGAGTTGCTGATGCACATTCAAAGTATAAAGCATCTTCTTCCCCTTACCCTCTTATTCTTAGGTTCTGGGAAGAACACAGGGAGGTTAATGGACTGACTGAGGGTGAATTCTGTGATTGCTTTGGGCATGAAAGAGGACTTAGTGTGCAATACAACCTTATCCCTGTGGAAAATTGGGTAAGGTTGTCCAATCATGAGAGCTTGCAGCTCAACAAACTCACCTTGTTGATGTCAGAGCAATAAGCAAACTAGTTTTCTACATAACTGCAGATCAACCCGAGTGGCAGATTCAAACAGTGGTAAGGTCAATTTCTCCAAAACACAGTTGAAATCCCACGAAGGAAAAATTTGCTTGTGAGAGGGTTGCATATGCAACACTCCTTTCATGAAATGTTATACCAAAAGAACAGAAGAAAGGGGGATCCATTGGCAGACAAGCAGAGATGGCTGCTAAATATACTATAATGAAAGTATATGATAAGCCATCCTGAAGTTTTCACACACATACTTCAAAACCAGAGGAATACTAACCTCAAGGGACCCTCTATTCTCATTTAGGCATCACTTAGAAAACCTTACCCATTTGTTAACATAAGATTTTCTGGTACTTGCGTATTATTGTAACCAGATTCCACAATGGCCATGTGTCTACCTTCTTAGTTGTGCACTGCAGAGCAGCTCCAAAAATATATGAGCAACTGAGAATGGGGGGCTACAGACACAGACAAACAAAGAACAGATGAGAAAATTCAGAAAACTTCCTGACAGGGTGCATTACTTACTTTTCATGGCGGCAAGACAGCTGATTCCTGTCATTGGCCATGGTATGTCATTGCGTTCTGAAAGCCGTTACTGCCGAGGAAGGAAAACTTACACCATGGAGAGTATTTTCAACTGGTGAGGTGATCTTTAACTATTAGAAGTGTGACATGGGTCTGAGGCCATTATTTATCTCCCTGTTGGAAGGAGTCACACATCAAGAGTCCTGTGCACAACACCTCAAAATACGTACGGGTTAGAATGCCAAGCTAAGCGGGAGAATGACGACTGTAAAAAGGCTTCCACCTGATCAAACTGGCTGTAGCCCTGTAACTTACACAGGGATGTTGTTCCCTGAGTTTTTGAACCCAAGACATGCTTTTATAGTGAAGTAGTACATTACTTACCTAAAAATACTAGATAATATGCAAGTCTATCTCGTATACCTTACAACTTCATTGCAAGTGACACAAAGGAAGCATTTATGAATGCCCGGCCATAAACAAAATGCCACTGTTTGCAAAAGTGAATTGTTTCCTTTTCTTTAAAATCACAAAACAGTCGGGCCCCAGTCTGACAAACTGTTACTTACTAAACCTACTTAACCCCCTGCACAAACCAAATGAGTCCTTTCTACATTACATAACGAATTATGACACATTTGAAACCTGGTTGCGTTAATACGCAAGTACCAATTTTCTATTAGCAGGTTTTCCGGTCTCCTTTAACACCTACTGCACATCCTCATAACAAAGGTGCTAAACGATATCAAGACTGAACTATTCAGACTGTCGGCTGTAGTTGCTCCAAACTAGGGTGCACCAGTTGCCCCTGAGACTGTCTGAACAAATCCAGAGTTTGAGGAAGTCTTAATGGTATTGGCCAGGGGCAATTACTACAAAGGGTGAACTAAGATTGCTTGGACCAATAGGAGGTCAACCACAATGAACTTTGGCATTTCTTTCTTACTCTTCAGAAGTACCCTGCAAATCAGTGGATAGGGTGGCATGCATACAGTAACACTCCTGTCCAAAGGAAAGAGAATGCGCCTGTCCTCCAAGCATGACTGCAAGAATGTCTGGAACAGAATTTCCATCTGTTTTGAAAGGAGGCAAAAGGATCCATTTAAGGCATTACCCCACATCTGAACTAGATCCTTGAAAACTATAGCCTTGAGCTTCTACTCATGCAGGTCTGCCCAGAATTTGCTACATCTGTCACAACATTCTGCTGTGATGGGATCTATGATGCCTGAAGGATCAGAGAATGCTGTAAAGCCAGCTCCCAGGACATCACTGCCAACTGGCACTGAGAGTATGACCTTGGATCCCCCCCCCCCCCGAGTTTGATGAGGTACCACATTACTGTGATGCTGTCCTTAACCACCAGATGAAGACCCTGAGTCCATAGGTGGTGAAAGACTTTCAAGGCATGGAACACTGCCATTATTTCCTTGATATTGATGTGCTTCCATGTGTCTTTAGGAACCCCAAGTAGCCTGGACTTTCATGTCCACTGACACAGCTCCCCAAGTGAAATCAGATGAGTCTGTCAGGACAGATACAGAACAGGGGTGGAAGAAGGGAAGCTCTGGACTGATTCTCAGCTGTGTGCTCTCTATCACTAACTCTCACCTGATAAAGGACAGCATTGGTAACAGATTCTAGAAAATGTGGGTGCTGGGGTCCAACAGTTCTAGACAAGCCACTGAAAATTCCACACGTGGAGAAGTGTTAGTGGCAACATGAGAATCATGGGAAACCATAAGTCCTAGAATTTTTAGGAATTCTCTTGCAGAGACGAAGTTCCTCTTGAATAATTCCTGAAATGCCACCTGGTAAAGTTAGGACCCTGTCTTTGGGAAGAAAAGCCATTCTTTTGTTGAAGCTGATGAAGCACACTAGGAAGAAAAGTCTTTGCAAATGTGTCAGGCATGACATCTGAAGGTTCAACTTAAACCATAGCCAGAACTGTAAGATGGGAGACCTTCTCTAGTGATTCGAGATACCTGGGTACATACTCTGCTCAGATCAGGAAGTTGTCCAAGTAAGGAAAAAGGTGAATGCCAGGAGTCCAACAGTGAGCTACTATGGGAGCAAACATTTGCTAAACACTTGAACCAGTGAACAGCCCAAGGGCAAGCCAGAGAACTGCAAACCAAACACAACAAATCTCAAACATCTTCTGAAGCAATGAGCAAAGGGTATAAAATGATACACATCCTTCAGGTCCAAAGTTGTCATGAAGCAGCAGTCCAACAGCAGAGGAAGCATTATCTGCATGGTAATCACCTTGAACTTGGGGACCTTGACAAAGTATTGAGGAAGGATAGGTCAACAGCACCTCTCATTTGGCACCAGTAAGATTCTGGAGTAAAAAACATTCATTCTCTCTGCAGGACAGACTTGTTCTATGACCCATAAGTCCAGCATTTGCAGTCAGGTCCAATAAATAAGGGGAGAAACTCCCTAGGATGGAGGCGGATGTTCCTTCCTCTTCTAACCTCTGCCAGAGAAGTAGAGCAAACATTTATTGTAAACCACTTACAGAAAGGCCATCTTGTTGAAAGCTAACTATTAAACTGGGCTACCCAAAGGGGAATTTAAGAATGACAGGTGCCGTGCCTTGGCAAAGGTGTTAACTGGAAGGGGGGGGGGTATCCTTTGAGGGAAAGTGACCCCTCTCGTTGGGTTTGGCAGAAATCATGTCCTGCCATTTACTCCAGGTGTCTTGGTTGTTGTACAGCTAAAATTTCTGATAGATAAGACTGCAGAAAATTATCTCACGAACTGCAGGCAAATTTGGTAAGAGACTGACACCCCTTGCATCAGTTTATCTCTGTCATCCCTGTCTTTAGGGAGCTGATTAACTGCTGAACCAAACACATAATCAGAATCAAGTGAAGTATTCCAAATCTCATTTTTTAAATTCATCAGAAAGGCTCTGGCAGAGTAACCAAGTGTACATCCCTACCGTAACTAATGTCACTGCATTTCTAGAAACAGTGTTGGCCCCCTCCAAGGCACTTAAACCATGCATAGACACTTAAATACTGGAAACAATATATTTCCCATAGAACTTTTGCTCAACAGGTAATTATTCAGCAAACTCCTCTAAACTGCACATATACCTCAACATAAACTTTCACAAATACACTGGTAGTTAACACCTTAGAAACTTCCCAACTGGCCTACACCAGCTTCTTTCCCAGGGATTCTAGCCAGTTGCTTAGAATTTCTGAAGGGACCGGGTATGGAGAAGAACTAGTTTTTATTTGGCAGAGAATCAGTAAGCAGGATAGAATTGGCAAACTTACTTAAAAATATCCTCCATCACAGTGATCAAAGGAGGAAAGGTGGTCCATGTCTGAGCCCTCATCCTCAAAAAGATCATATACCCTTGCTGATGTTGGGGGCAGTCGATGATTGGTCCCAAAATAATACCTCCTAAAGCTAGTCAGCATATGGGAAAAAGAAAACATCTGTTTGGGTTACTGAAGCTGTTCGTCTTCAGAGGAAACAATGATCAGACTGTGACCCCTCGAAAAGTACAGTTTTGTACCTACCATAAATGTAGATGTTCGAGGATTCCATTGCTGCAGTCCTTACTATTGGGTATAGTCCGCATCCAGTCGGCCCGAATACCAGAGTATAAGGCTGACGTCGGTCAGGGCGCATTAGACTGACGTCAGTACGTCAGGGTACTAATGCGCATGACCGGCGTCATATCCTCAGTCTTTTCTTGCCCCAGATGTCAGAAGACCCTAAAAAGACAAGGCCCAAAATACCTGCACCAAAACATGAACAATATATACAAAAATATAAGCAGGTAAATCACCTACACAACCACCCCTAAACACAGAGGGAAGGAGGGAGGTAAATTGGTCTGCAGCAATGGGATCCTCGAACATCTACATTTATGGTAGGTACAAAACTGTACTATGTTCTTCGTCTTCCATTGCTGCAGTCCTTACTATTGGGTAGAATCCCAAAGCAGAGGAAAGGGAGGCTGGCAAATCAGAAAGAAGCAGGAGCTGACAACATGCCTTGCAAAACAGCTGTGGCAAAACCAGCCCTAGACTTAGAGTAGATAGGAAGGTGATAATGCTTAGAGAAAGTATGCACTGAACTCCAAGTAGCTGCTTCCAAAATATCCTTAGTTGCCACCCCGTAGAAATGCTGTTGAAGTGGCAGTAGCCCTAGTGGAATGAGGCCTAATCCCAGCTGGAACCTCCTTGCCATGATGGGAATAACAAAATGCAATGCAAAAGCCAATCCACCTAGAAATAGTTTGTTTTGACACAGGCTTGCCCTGAACTCAAAGCAAAAGAAACAAACAACTGCTGAGACTGCCTAAAATCCTTAGTCCTGCTTAAGTAATAACGCAATTGCCTGTGAACATCTAAAGTATGCAAAATCTTTTCCCCTTTATTTTGGGGGTCTGCATAAAAGGTAGGCAAATGAATAGTTTGGTTTAAAGCCACACTAGAAACCACCTTAGGCATAAAGGAAGGATTAGTACGTAATGATACCCTATCCTTATGGAAAATCAAAAAGGGCTCGACTGCCATAAGGGCCTGCAACTCAGACACCCTTCTTGCAGAAGTAATAGCCAATAAAAAAGCAGTCTTCCATGACAAATATTTCAATTCAGCAGTAGCCGCAGGCTCAAAAGGTTGTAGAGTAAGTTTTTCCAACACAAAATTGAGATCCCAAGCAGGAGTAGGAGCTCGGGGTCTTATATTCTTAGCCCCTCTAAGAAACTGCTTGAACAAAGGATGCGAAAACAATGGTGGGTCACAATCATAGTGAGCTGAGATTGCTGCAGCATGAATCTTGATGGAAGAGAAGGACAGACCCTTGTCCAGTAACTCAGTAAGATATTGAAGAGCCATACTCAAATTAGGCTCAGAAATCTCCAAATTCTTTGCTTTACTCCAAAATAAAAATCTCTTCCATTTTGCTGCGTACACTTTCCTTGTACTAGGTCTTCTAGCTTCCATAATCACATTTAAAACTTGTTGAGGAAGTTGAGACCTGCTGTGTTTCAACACAGAATAAGCCAGGCTGTCAGATGAAGAGAGTGAAGCTTGACATTGAGCAGATGACCGTCCTGCTGGGATAACAGATGTGGAATCAAAGGTTAAGGCCATGGAGGCTTCTTTACCAGACTCCGTAGTAGAGGGTACCAGTGTTGCTGAGGCCAATCTGGAGCTATCAAAATCATCCTTGGCCTGTCCTGTCTGACCTTTAACAGTACCTTTGGAAGAAGAGGCAGAGGTGGAAAGGCATACAGATGAAGGTTTGTCCAACTGAAAGACAGAGCATCCACTTTCCAAGCTGTGTGATGAAACCCCTTTGTGCAAAACTGTGGCAGCTGGTGGTTTAGTGGAGAAGCGAACAGATCTATGTCTGGAGTTCCCCATGACACTGTCAATTTCTGAAATACATGAAGATCCAGTTTCCACTTGTGGGGATCCATGATTTGTCTGCTTAACACATCTGCTAAGGAGTTCTGTGCTCCTGGCAGAAACCTTGCCTGAAGAGTTAGGTGCAAGCGTGGCAGTCTCCCATAAAATCATTGCATGCCTGCATAGAGGATAAGAATGTGTTCCCCCTTGTTTGTTGAAGTACCACCTGACAGTTGTGTTGTCTGTTAGAATCAACACCTGCCCTGGAAGAAGTAACTCCTTGAAAGCCAGCAACGCGAACTGGACTGCTAACATCTCCTTTATGTTGATATGTAGATGCTGTAGTCTGGCAGGCCACTTGTCTTGTATCCACTTTACATTTAGATGAGCTCCCCAAGCAATGTCTGAGGCATCTGTCGGTAAAATCTGACTCGCCTCTGGCCGGGTCACAGAGAGTCCCTTGATTAGGTGACATTCCTGAGCCCACCACAAAAATACTCTTTGAAGGCAAGGTATTATCTGAATGACAGTGTCTAAATCCTGGCAGTGCTGTGTCCATACATTTCTGAGATACCATTGTAACTTCCTCATATGCAGTTTGGCATTGGGAAGCACCCGAATACAAGATGCCATGAACCCTAATGCTTGAAGGACTGTCTCTGCAGTCAGCACGGACTGATGAGATAGTTGATGGAAGTAAAGTGACAGACTCTTTTGTTTGTCCGGGGTTAAAAAGGCCATCTGGGCTGCTGTATTCAGTCTCACACCCAGAAAGCACATGTCTTGAGAGGGTACTAGACTGGACTTTATTTCGTTCACAGAATACCCTAGGCATCTTAGCACTGCTATAAGATATTCCAGATGCTGTAGAAGGTCTTCCTTTTCTTGAGCCAGAATCAGGCAGTCGTCTAAATAAGGATAGATTTGAAGTCCTTGTAGCCTGAAGTAAGCTATCACTGGAGCCAGAACCTTTGTGAATACTCTGGCAGTAGATAAGCCAAAGGGCAATGCAGAGAACTGATAATGAGAATCTCCAGCTTGAAACCGCAGATACTTCTTGTAACTTAGCCTGATATGCACATGAAGGTAAGCTTCCTTGAGATCTAAAGTTACCATCCAGTGATCTTTGCCCAGCAGGGGTAAAAGCTGTTGTAACATCAACATCTTGAACTTGGGAATGTTCAGATAAGTGTTGAGGAGAGATAAATCCAAAAGCAGTCTCCACGTGTTCCCTTTCTCTGGTACTAGGAACATGCGAGAATAAAATCCTAGGCCCCTTTCTGACACAGGGACAGGTAGAATGATGTCCAACACCCATCTGTCTTGAGTAATTAAATCCCAATTTCCTTTGAAAAGAGACAGTTGTCCTTCCAAAGGAGCTGCCAGACGAGAATCTACTGGCAGTTGAAAAGGCAGGTCATTGGGTCTGTTTACGAAAGGACTGACCCCTGCCCTCACCAGAAGTCTGAGCAGGTGAACTCCCTGTTCTAGGCCTAAAAGAACCTTGAGCCCTGCCCCTACCACGTCTAGACCTACCCCTAGACTGGGAAGCATAAGCAGGATATGTCCACCCCTTAGCAGGCCAATTTCTACTAAACTTGGTGGCTGTACCTGCAAAAATCTTTAACAGTTTGCATAGACTTAGCTTTGTCCTCCATTTTCTTTAAAACTGCTTCCACAGGTGAACCAAACAACACATCAGACTGTAAAGGAGCATCCAAAATCCTTGTCTTAACATGCTCAGCCAAATTTTGATCCCTCAACCAGGCATGCCTGCGAAGAACAGAACTAGTGGCAGCCACCCTCGAGGAGGCCTGCACAGCATCAAAACCACATTGCAAAGAATGCTTGCCCACTTGTTCAGACACAAACTAAATCCAGCAAGTCTTTACAATCAATACCTTCCGCCAAAGCATCCACCTTAGATTTCAATTGTGAAAGGAGATAATTTTGATATTTCAGCATGTGAAACTGACAATTCAAGCTCTCATGGCCAGAGTGGGAGAAGTTTACACTTTCTTACCCCACCTATCTAACGCCTTGCCTCTTTGTCAGTGGGAACAGGATTTTTAACCACAGAGGCCTTAACACCTTTAGGCCCCTGAGAAACAGTTTCTGGGTCGCCCTAGGACTCTTAAACAAATACTTATGAGCTTCCTATAGTACCTATCAGGTTTAACAGGAGCAGGAGGCAAAGAATCAGGGTTCAGGGAAGCCTCTGCAAAACATCTTCCACCACATTCAACACAGGAGGTATAGCTAAGGGCCTATGCTGGGGTAAAACAAGAATTCCCTAAGCCTCTTCCTGGAATCAGAGTAATCCTGGCCTTCCCATTTAAAGTGCTCCCTCATGGAATGCAGAGTCTCTGAAAATGAAAAATCCTCAGGAGGAGAAGCCGAAGGAGTGGCATCATCCACATCAGAATCAGAATAATGAGGATACTCCTGCAAATCTTCCACAGAAGATTCAGAAGCCCCTGAACCCTGTTCAAAACTGTCAAACTCTGGTTCCACTCTAGGCCTCTTATCAGGAGGGCCCATAGAACCTCTAATCATAGTAATCAAATCTTCTGCCATTTTAAGCATATGTTTCTTAGGTACAGAACCGAAAGGCTAGGAGAAGCCCCTACTGAAGCTGAAGTTGGCCTACCTCTAAAAGAAGTTTTGGCAACAGAAGGAGAGGCTCTAACTACTTTGGGAAGAGAGGGAAGAATAGTTACTTGAGAAGCCCCCTCAGCCTGGCCTGCCTCCTGAGAGGGTACATCCTGTAACAGTAAAGTTTCTGCCTGAGACTCTATAGAAACTCCTGGCAAAACCTCTGGCTCCACTGAGCCATCTAAAGAACAGACGTCCGGGACTGCCGGTTCATCAACCCTAGGCTTCGCTGTTTTGTCCTTACGCTTCTTGGATGAAGCGGGCGTCGGAGCATCCGACGGCATTTTATAATTGCAACGCTTCCCAAACACTAATCTGGCACAGTCTAACCTTCTCTTAATAGTGCGTTTGTTAAACTTAGCACAAGAGCGGCAACCAACAACGTCGTGCTCAGGCCCTAAACAAGGTATACATAATGTATGGTAATCCCTATGAGGTATTTGTTTCCCACAAGAAATACAGTTATTCACTTTTTCTGACATCCGGTTAAATACTGAGGCAAGAAAAACCAAAATGTTCCCCCAACTCTGATTCGGTCTGAAACTCCGGTTTGAAATATTTCAGAACGCCAACCTGCACTCGCAAAACTGCTTCTGCATCGGATCAAAAGACTGAGGATATGGCGCCGGTCATGCGCATTAGTACCCTGACGTACTGACGTCAGTCTAATGCGCCCTGACCGACGTCAGCCTTATACTCTGGTATTCGGGCCGACTGGATGCGGACTATACCCAATAGTAAGGACTGCAGCAATGGAAGACGAAGAACATCCTCAGATTCCAGATCACCTACAAAATCAGGACCCTAGGGTGACTGAATGGGAGTGAGTGCCATTGTTGGTTAAATCCTGGTTTTGCACCTTGTAATCAGTGGCCTGAATAATGGCTCTAACCATAGCCAACAGCTCTGATAAAACAGTCTAAGACTGTTGCCCTGACATGTGGTAGGTCATCTGTCTCTTTTGTGCATGTACTACACTAGTGGGAGAATCCCCCGGTGGAGGGGAACTCATCAACACTGGCAATGCATTTTATACCCCTGATTTCCCTTACCTCCAAACAGTTTGGTTCTCCCATACCTGAATGGTACAGCCCAGATGATGTGTCTCACCCTCATGTCATGCAGAGCTGAAGCTCCACACCAGGGCACCTACACGTAAAAGTAGGCGAATGGTTCAATAAGCCTTCCATGAGCTAGACTACTTGGAGTCGCAAGTTGTAGGCTCAGGCATATTTCTTGATCTAATTCTGTTTTTAGGTGCACAAGGGGTAGACAGTGAAGTGGGGATGGGGCACCTTACTAGAAGCCATCAAGTCAGAAGGGACAAGAAACTAGCTAGCTCAATATCAAAAACTGGCTGCACGGTCAGCTCACTAAAAAGATGGCCAAATCCCACTACTCTCCCTCTAAACATCAATCTAAAGACTACTTCTATATTCTATTCACTGCACTGAAAAAATGACAGTATTTTCAGTAACACAGTTTAAAGCGCAAAATACATGTGCAAATGTCCCCTGATGGTGTAAAAGAAAAAAAAGGACTAATTTCAGTCCAAATGAATGGATACAACCTAAAACAGTATTTAGTAAGAAATAAATCACAAACTGATGAATAATTCCTTGTCAGAAATGTTTAACATACAAAATGGCACCAAAAGCAATTTAAAGTTTACTTCTGCAGGGTTTACTACTCTAAAGGTACTAATCTTTAAGGTTAGATTGCAGGAACACATTTGAGATATTAAAAATAATAAAATGGAAAGTCCTATTGCCTCCCACTTTAATTTTGTACATGGGGGAGTTTATTCAGAACTGAGAGGTTGTATTCTTGAACAAGTTAAGGCAACAAATATAACTTGTTTAAAAAACAAGTTACTGTTTAAAGAGGCAGTTTTTATTTTGAAGTATAACACTGACACCTGGTGGATTAAATCATGAATGTAATTGGAAATATTTATTGTAAAGAGTTAATAGCATTAGACTGTTTAATTGTTTTATTTGTTTATTGTAATTGATGCACCTTTATAAGAGGTGTTTTTTTTCTACTATTGTTATCTCCTGGAAGACTTTTTTGCCGAGGCGCTAGAGAGGTTTTTGTGTTTTTAATAAAGGATATATTACTGGCTTTTGTCGTCTGGATAATTTTCGTTCTACTTTTGTGGTTTTGGGTTACTACTCTAAAGACTGCAATGAATAAAATGGTGGTTTCACCAACAGAATTCTAAGCACATAATGCATGCACAAAAGTCCCCAATTTCATACAAAAAGGGTAGTTTCTGTCAAAATTAACTGATGAACACCTGTAAAAAATGTTTAAAATACAAAATGTTGTAATCCTTCTTAATTACCTAAAATCATTATAAGCCCCCCCCCGAGAAAAAAACTGCAACATCAGCAAGTTTTCCTGTCAAAACTTCCAAATGAAACTTCAAATCAACAGGCCTTACTGTCAAAGTAAAAACAGAATCATATACAAAACTTCTAAACAGTCAAAATAGCAGAAAGAATACACTAAAGCACTGAGAAAAGACAGGGAGGAAATAAAAACCCAAAAGGGTTTCTTATCGGAACTCGGCAGCTATACAGTCCAGAGTAAGCAGCAGTCTTCTTAGAGATCCTTCTCCTACTACAACACTAGAAAACTGAATGGGTCCTGTCTGTTCATCTTAAAGGTAGCTCCTGTCCTTGCAGGTTATTGGTCCATCACACCCACAGATAGACAGGCAGGGGGAAAGGTTCTGAGCTTTGATACACTGCCAGAGATAGAGTAAAAGGACACTACTACCTATTTGCAAGTAAGACAATGTGTTTGTTGAACATTATAAAGTACAAAACAGACAAGCAGCAAATAAAACAAGAATAGAAGACACTTAAAACTGTCCTTAAGAGAACAGAAGTGTTATACGTTAGTTACAAGGATGTAGGAAGCAAAGATTCTAAATAATCTGTCAAGAAAAGAGGAGGGAGAGTTAAGATAAACTGGAAAGCAAAATCATCAGAATCCAAGAAAACAAAATGAACAGATGAAGAAGGACATTGTTTCACGGAAAACAGATGCTTACCGAGAAACAAAGGGATAAAGGGATGTTACAGTGAAATGCGCAGGTTATTTCTTGTAAAGGAGAGAAATAGTAATAGACTGAAATAAAGCAATAATTAAATACAAAGAAATAAGCTAAATACCTAGGAAAGCTAAGGAGCCATGTGCGTAACATACTTGCTGCATTGCAAAACAATGCCATAAGGGCAAAAAGATTTAAGTGAACAAACACTTTACCTTAAGAACTTTGTGGCGACGATGAGATGCTGTTATTGAGCTACTGCCGACATTGTTCTTAAAAGGCGAGTCATCTTGAGATGAAGCCACATCAACAAGAGTTTTGTCTGGACCAAGACAAGTCACCTCCAGATGCAGTGAGATGTCTTCTGGGTCTGCATCACTGCCTGTGCTTGGGGATACTCCATCAGACCTAATGATGTAAAGAACAATTCTTTAATAAATGCCATGAAGCACTTAACAAAAAGATCCAATCAACATAAATGTTAACTTTTCTATCCCTGGAACATCGTTTCACTGCACTGTCCCAAACAGCTCTGAACCTCTCTGATAAACTTTTTATCAAGCAATACATTTCAAGGCCCTAGAATCCTCTCCATGTACAGCAGACTCCCACTTATCAATCCAAAGAGCAAGAACACTTTTGCCTTCTCTGGCTAAATGATGACAGACATTTGAGTTTTAGACTTCTATTAATTAGAAAAATGCATACTAACACAAATCTTGTTACTCTAGCTGTTTTATAACCTATAAATGTTATTTTGTATGCATTTTCTGATTAACCAGCCATTCATTTATCTAGGCTGAGGTCCAGCCCCAGCGAAACTGGATACAGTACAGTTGTGTACACTTACCATAAATGTAGATGTTCGAGTGTCTTCACTGTTGCAGTGATCACTGTAGGGTTCTTCCAAACAGACCATTTCTCCACTAGTGATAAAAGCAATATTAAATTTGACCAAGGGTTAGCACACAAGTGAAAACAGCAGGCATTATCAACTGCCACGGTAGCAGCTGCAAGTAAAGTCTGACATGAGGTGATTGCTAAGCATATCTAAACTTATTAACAGCATCTTGGTTTTTAATTTTGGTATGTATGTAGTTCCAGAATTGCAAAAGTTCTTTCTCCTATTGATACTCTGAATGTTGGGTTTGAGAGGCAGAAATAATTGCCTTTTGAGCTACAGAGGTTATATGAGTTACTGTGAAGTGGCAGTGTGACTTTCAGGGGGGGGGGGGATAGCTTATTTTCATGACCTTCTAATCAGTAGAAGTATTAGTGATGGATAGCCAATTCATTTGTGTGTGTGTGTGTGTGTGTGTGTGTGTGTGTGTGTGTATATATATATATATATATATATATATATATATATATATATATATATATAAAAAAAAAACGTGTATGTATATTTTTTGTATATATATATATATGTATATAATATACATAATTTGATGTCACATTGTACTTAGTTTTATATATATATATATATATATATATATATATATATATAATTTCTTTGTGTCATACTGATACTGATTGTATATACAGATTTGTTTCTATTTTGCCATTGCTGTAAATGTTCTCAAATTATTGCATGTTCGAAGTGTGTAGATGAAAACAGTGCCTTACTTTTACTTGTGAAAATGGTTGTATTGATCTCGGATCATGGCTGAAAAGGTTCAGTAGACCAGCTCTTTTACCTAGTAAACAAATGGCAGTAAATAAATATATTATAATGGCTAGAGCACAGTTAAATGCGTTCTAAGTCATATTTGGTGGAGAGAGTAATGGAGGGGGTTAATGATGTTGATAAATTGGAAAGAAAAAAGGGAAGTAGGGGAGGGGGTTTAGTATGGAGGAGTCTGGAAATAATTGGTTGTATCCTTGGTTCTGTCCAGGTAAAAACAAAGCTGCCTGTGCACGTCCAAAGAATGTGCATTCACTGCCCTCAGTCGGCCTGATTAACAAAGTCTTGGGTCCTGCGTCGGTTGCTGTCCCTTCTTCCATGACATCAGGTTGTCAGGGGTATAAAACATGCAGCCGACGCCATTACATCAGTTTTTCTTTTCCCAGATGTCAGGTGCCCCCCCAAATGGGGAGCAAAATAAAAAAAAAATATATATATATATATATATATATATATATATATATATATATATATATATATATATATAGACACACACAATTTAAAACTCAAAAAATATACCTCCAAACAAAAGAAAATACACCCAAAAGGCTTTTAAGCATAGTAAAAGAAAGGAGAGGTACAGTAAGAGAAAAACTGGGGGCTGGAGGGTGGGTAAAGTACAGTTTTGTACCTACCATAAATGTAGATGCTCGAGTACTAATACAGCGGCAGTCATAACAGATGGGTTCTCCTGCCGTCAGGCAGGTCCTCGGTCGGCCGAATTACCAAGTCTAGGTCCGGCGTCGGTTGTCGTCACTTCTTCCCTGACGTCAGTGCGACAGGGGTATAAAGGAACCAGTCAACGCCATTTTCTTCTGTTTTTCTTGCCCCAGATGTCAGGTGCCCCCCCAGAAGGAAGGCAATACATAAATTTGTGTAATAATGCAGTGCAATATAATCAAAATACAGTAGTTGCAAGCAAATACATCATAAATGAATACCCCAATCAGGTTGTATGAGGATGTGTTAGCCTATAGGCCTGTCCCAAGAGGGGAAGGAGGGAGGGAAACCTGGACTGCAGCTGTATTAGCACTCGAACATCTACATTTATGGTAGGTACAAAACTGTACTATGTTCATCGTGCATACAGCTGCAGTCATAACAGATGGGTAGAATCCCAAAGCTAAGAAAGGGGTGGTAGGCACTAGGTGGAACTAGGAGGAGCCAAAATGCCCTGCAAGACTGCAGTGGCAAAGCCTGCTCTAGATTTTGAGTATAATGGTAGGTTGTAGTGCTTGGAGAAGGTATGCACAGAACTCCAAGTGACTGCTTCCAAAATATCCTTGGTAGGAACTCCTCTGAGGAAGGCTGCAGAGGTGGCTGTGGCCCTGGTGGAATGAGTTCTAATGCCTGTAGGTACAGTTTTGCCATGAAAGGAATAGCAAAAGCGTATGCAGTGGGCTATCCATTTTGAGATTGTCTGTTTGGAAATTGGCTTTCCTTGAGCTCCTACAGCATAGGACACAAAGAGCTGTTCTGATTTTCTGAAAGGCTTTGTTCTGTCCAAATAATAACGCAGTTGTCTGTGGATGTCCAAGGAATGTAGTAATCTCTCCCCTTTGTTTTGAGGATTAGGATAAAAAGTAGGTAAATGCATGGCCTGATTTAAAGCTACCCTGGATACCACTTTAGGCATAAAGGACGGGTTGGTTCGCAAGGAAACTCTGTCCTGATGGAAGATGATAAAAGGCTGGACAGCCATGAGAGCCTGTAGTTCTGAAACTCTACGAGCCGAGGTGATAGCCAGAAGGAAAGCTGTTTTCCAGGACAAATATTGCAAATCTGATGAGGCAGCTGGCTCAAAGGGTGGCAAGGTCAGTTTTTCCAGAATGAAATTAAGATCCCAAGCAGGTATTGGTTGTTTCCTTGGAGGTCTTAAATTCTTTGCCCCTCTGAGGAACTGTCTTAAGAGAGGGTGAGAGAATAAAGGTGGATCAGTGTTATATTCTGCAGAATTGGCTGAGGCATGGATTTTGATGGAGGAGAATGAAAGTCCACTGCTTAGCAGCTCAGCCAAATATTGTAGTATTTGAGGTAAATTCAGTTTTCCGGGATCATGGCCCTTTTTCTCATTCCAGACACAAAACTGTTTCCATTTTGTGGAGTAAGCTTTTCTAGTTGATGGCCTTCTGGCCTCCAAAATGATATCCTGCACTTCCTTGGAGAGTAGGGCCTGTTGTGATGCTAAGGAATCTTCCATGCAGCTAGATTGAGAGTTTTTAGCTGGCTGTGAAGAGTTTTGAAGCTGTGCTGAGTCAGAAGAGGCATTAGAGGCAGGGTCCATGGTGGGGAATGCGTCAGGCTCCTCAGGAGTGGGTACCAGTGTTGCCTTGGCCAGTCCGGAGCAATGAGAATCATCTTTGGTCTGTCTGCTCTGGTTTTCAATAGAACTTTGGGCAGCAGTGGAAGAGGTGGGAAGGCATAAACTGTCATTGAAGTCCAACTGAAAGAGAGAGCGTCCACTCTCCAGGCCTTTGGATGGAAAATCCTTGAGCAGAATTTTGTCAATTGATGATTTTTGTGGGAGGCAAAGAGATCTATGTCTGGCCTTCCCCATTCTTGGATTATTTTTGTAAAAACTTTTGGATGCAATTTCCATTCGTGTGGATCTGTCATATTCCTGCTTAGGTTGTCTGCCAGCGTGTTTTCCTTGCCTGGCAAGTACTGTGCTTTTAGTTCCATTTGTAAGTCCATGGCCATGTTCCAAAGTGACATGGCCAGTCTGCATAGGGGGTAAGAATGTGTTCCTCCCTGTTTGTTTATGTACCACATAACTGTGGTGTTGTCCGTTCTTATCAATAGTTGACCTGGTTGTAGAAGGTCCTTGAAAACTATAATAGCATTTATTACTGCTAGCATTTCCTTTTGATTGATGTGAAGGTGTTTTTCTTTTTGGAACCATTTGCCCTGAATGCACCGATCTGTCATATGCGCCCCCCAGGCGTAGTCCGAGGCGTCTGTTGTGATGACTTGATTTGCTTGAGGCTTGCTGAATGGAAGACCTGTGTTTGTTTGACATGCTTGAGCCCACCACAGAAATTCCTTATGCAGACATGGAATTAGTGGTATTATTGTTTCCAAACTGTGGCTGTGTTGAGACCATATGTTTTTCAGGTAACATTGTAGTTTCCTCATATGCAGCTTTGCACATGGGATTAGTAAGATGCAAGATGCCATGAATCCCAGAGCCTGCAGGATTTTTTCCTTGCCGTCAGCCTGGTGCAATTTGCTAGTGTTCTGAAATATTGAATTAGTTGCCCCTGCTTCTCTGGTGTGAGGTAGGCCATCTGGGTGTTTGTGTCCAAATTGGCACCCAGGAAAATTATCTTCCGAGAGGGTATTAGCCTTGATTTCTTTTTGTTGACTGTGTATCCCAGAGAGTTCAACAACATTATTAAATAAGCCAGATGTTTCAGAAGAATGTGCTTGCTGTCCGCTTGGATCAGGCAGTCATCCAAATAGGGGTATATTTGTATCCCTTGAAGTCTGCAGTAGGCAATTACTGATGCCAGGCATTTTGTGAATACTCTGGGCGCAGTAGATAAGCCAAAGGGCAATGCAGAGAATTGATAATGGGTTGAACCTGCAAGAAATCTGAGGTACCTTCTGCAATTTTGTCTGATTGGGACATGCAGGTATGCCTCCTTGAGGTCCAATGTTACCAGCCAAGACTCCTTGCCCAGCATGGGAAGAAGTTGCTGTAGAGTGAGCATCTTGAATTTTGGTACGAGTAGAAATGTGTTTAGGGTGGATAGGTCCAACATAGGTCTCCAATCTTTTCCCTTCCTTGGTACCAGAAATAGCCTGGAATAAAAACCGTGACCTTATTCGTGCGTAGGTACCTCTTGAATTGCTTTCATGTTTATGAGATCTGTAGTTTGCCTTTGTGCCTCTGCCCTTTGATTGTGTGGCAGGTTTGGCATGCCTCTCATTTTTGGAAGGGTGTGAAAATGGAATTTGTAGCCTCTGTTTATAATGTCCAGGATCCATTTGTCCTTTGTGACAATATGCCAATTTTTTGAAAATAATGCCAGCTTTCCTCCTAAGGGGGCTGCCATTTGAGACTTGGTTGGCATGCAAAGGGGAAAGTCATTGGGTTTGCTTTCTGAAAGATTGCGAGTTATCCTCACCACCTCTTTGTGTAGGAGCTTGCCATTGTCTGCCTCTAAACAATCCTTGGGATTATCCTCTGCCCCTCGGGCGCCTGTATCTGTCTCTTTGGGGTCTGTCCATGGCAGGAAAGGACCAGTTTTTGGAAGGCCAATTCCTACTAAAACGTGGGGGTTGTACCTGTAGAAAATCTTTCACAGTTTGCATTGATTTAGCCTTTTCCTCCATTTTCCTTAATACCTCCTCAGCATTAGCACCAAATAGTACATCCTTTTGGAGAGGGGTGTCTAGTAATTTAGCTTTGACATGATCAGGCAAGGTTTGTTCCTTGAGCCAGGCATGCCTACGTATGACTGATCCTGTAACAGCAGCTCTACATGAGGCCTCTAGAGCATCAAAACCACATTGTAAGGTATGCTTACCCACTTGTTCTGCACTATGCATCAAATCCTGCAACTCCTTAAAGTCTGGTTGTTCAGGTTGTGACATTTTACTTTTCAATTGTGATAACAAAAACTGTTGGTATTTTAGCATATGGAACTGACAGTTTAAGGCCCTCATGGTTAAGGTAGCCGAGGTATATACCTTTTTTCCCCACCTTTCTAAGGATCTGGAATCTCTCTCGGAAGGTAATGGATTTTTAGCAATGGAGGCCTTAACTACCTTGGGGCCCTGTGAGATAGTTTCTGGGTCAGCAGCATGGCTTTTGTATAGAAATTGGTGTGAGTCAGGAACCCTGTAGTACCTGTCAGGCTTAACTGGAGCTGGAGGTAGAGAGTCCGGGTTAAGGCAGGCCTCCGAGTAAACATCATCTAGGATGTCCAAGACAGGAGGTATAGGCAGAGGCCTGTGCTGAGGTAGCAAGAGAAATTCCCTAAGCATTTTCTTGGAATCTGAATAATCTTGGCCTTCCCAGTGGAAGTGTTCCCTTAAGGTATGCAAGGTTTTCCCAAATGAGTAATCCTCAGGCGGGGATACAGAAGGGATGGACTCCTCCGCATCAGAGTCTTCAAAAGGGGAGTAAGAATGTTCCTGATCATCAGAGTGCTCTGAAATAATGGAGCCCTGATCAGAGGAGGGGGAATCTTCCTCCACTCTGGGCCTTTGTCCGTGGGGCTGAGAACCTCTGATAAGAGTAATTAAATCCTCAGCCATTTTAAGCATCTGTTTCTTAGGCATGGGGCCTGGAGATGGGCCCTGTGTAGCTGGTCTCTTAGAGTGCATGGCTGCTTTAGACTTAGTGAAAGCCTTGATGGAGAAAGAAGAGGAAGGTCTGAAAACACCTTGAGTGGAGGTGGACCTGTCCACATTCTGAGTTTCAACGCCAAGAGTGGCTTCGGTATCTGTAGTCGGGGTATGGGCCGAGGATCCTGCGACCTCGGGCACAGGAGACACCATCAAAGAAGTGTCGTCGGTAGTCAGGGGCTGCGAAGGCGCCTCGCTGAGAACCGGACCACGTGTAGTCGGCTTTGGCGTGGTGTCGGTAGAGGCCGCGGACCGCGTGTGTCGGTCCTTATCTTTGCGTTTTTAGACAAAACTGGAGTCGGAGTATCCGACGACATAATATAGTTAAATGCTTTCCCAAAATAATGCTGGGCGAACTCCGCCCGACGCTTAATGGTGCGTTTGTTGAATGTAGCACAAAAGCGACAGACCGAGACGTCGTGGTCTGGGCCTAAACAAGGTATACAGAGGGAATGGCAATCCTTATGCGGTATTTGCTTCCCACAAGAAATACAATTATTAACTTTGTCTGACATCGGTCTGAGGCAAGAAAAGTTTCCCCAACGGGGTACTTAGCTTTCAAGAAGACTTCGGTTTCTAAATTTTCGTAATCTCAGGAGCTGGCCGACAGGCACTTGCGAACTGCTTCTGCTTCGGGCACCGCGCAGCAAGAAAGACTGAAGAAAATGGCGTCGGCTGGTTCCTTTATACCCCTGTCGCACTGATGTCAGGGAAGAAGCGACGACAATCGACGCCGGATCTAGACTTTGGAATTCGGCCGACCGAGGACCCGCCTGACGGCAGGAGAACCCATCTGTTATGACTGCAGCTGTATGCACGATGAACATCCATGACTGCAACAGTGAATACACTCTAACATCTACATTTATGGTAAGTGTACACAACTGTACTATGTTCTTCGTGTTTCACTGTTGCAGTCATTACATTTGGGTGGAATCCCAAAGCTATGGTTGGGAGGATGGGTTTATACAGCATTAGGAGCAGCTATAAGGCCCTGCAGGACAGCAGTGGCAAAGCCAGCTCTGGATTTAGAGAAGAGAGGTAAATGGTAATGTTTGGTGAATGTATGAACTGAGCTCCAGGTAGCAGCTTCTAGAATGTCTCTGGTAGGAATCCCTCTGAGAAAGGCTGCAGAAGTAGATGCAGCCCTGGCTGAATGTGATCTTATCCCCTGTGGGGTAAGTTTTCCATGGTGCTTATAGCAGAAATGAACGTAATGGCCTATCCACTTAGAAATGGCCTTCCCCTCTGCCCCTGCAGCAAATGCAACCAGAAGCTGTTCAGATTTCCTGAGAGGTTTAGTCCTGTCCAAGAAAAATCCAAGTTGTCTGTGCACATCCAAGGAGTGCAGTATTCGTTCCCCTTTGTTCTGTGCATTAGAAAAGAAGGTTGGCAAATGAATGGACTGATTCAGGACCACACTGGATACCACCTTGGGCATGAAGGAGAGATTGGTCCTGAGGGACACCCTGTCCGCATGAAAGATGATGAAAGGCTCCACTGCCATGAGGGCCTGTAATTCAGACACCCTTCTTGCTGAAGTGATGGCTAAAAGAAAGCTGTTTTCCAAGAAAGGAATTTCAACTCTGCAGTTGCAGCTGGCTCAAAAGGAGGTAGAGTGAGCTTTTCCAATACAAAGTTAAGGTCCCAGGCTGAAGCAGGGGCTCTCCTGGGTGGTCTTAAGTTTTTGGCCCCTCTGAGGAACTGCTTCAGCAGTGGATGACAGAAGAGGGGTGGTTCTGTACTGTAATGAGCTGAAATGGCTGAGGCATGAATTTTGATGGAGGAAAAGGAAAGGCCCCTAATGAAGCATCTCAGTTAAGTATTGAAGAATATGAGGTAAATTGGGCGCTGCTGTGCCCACCCAGAGTTTGGTTCCAAAAACAGAAGCTTTTCCATTTTTCAGCATAGGATTTTCTAGTACTAGGCCTCCTTACCTCCAGAATGACATCCATCACTTGCTTACTGAGGGATGGTAACGGAGAGATCAGGTAATTAGCCAGGCTGCCAGGTTCAGGGTTTGAAGCTGTGGGTGCAGAATCTGGCCCTCCTGCTGGGACAGAAGGGCAGGGGTCTGAGGCAGGTGCCAGTGACGCACTGCGCAAGAGGGGGTACCAGTGTTGGCGTGGCCAGTCTGGTGCAATCAGAATTGTCCTTGGGTTGTCCTGTTTGATCTCTAGTAGTACCTTGGAGAGGAGAGGCGGTGGGGGGGGGGTATTTTCCAGGCGAAGGACAGGGCATCCACTTTCCAAGCTTGTTTGTGGGGAGTCCTTGTGCAGAATTTATCCAATCGGTAGTTCTGGGGGGAGGCAAACAGGTCTATCTCTGGGCTCCCCATTTGTTTCTCAACATGTTGAATATCTTTGGTTCCAGTTTCCACTCGTGTGGGTCCATGAGATTTCTGCTTAGTTCATCTGCCAGTGTATTTAGCTTTCCTGGCAGAAATTGAGCCTGTAGGTGCACTTGGTTAGCTCAAGGCTGTGTTCCACAGAGCCATGGCTAGTCTGCAGAGAGGGTATGATGGGTTCCCCCCCTGCTTATTTATGTACCACAACAGTGGTGTTGACCATCTTTACCATTAATTGTCCTGGAAGAATGCGATCCTTGAAGGCTGTCAGAGCATTCCATACAGCTAACATTTCTTTTTGACGGACATGCAGGTGCATTTGACTTGGGTTCCATTTGCCCTGAATGCACTTCCCTGCCAAGTGAGCCCCCCATGCATAGTCCGATGCGTCTGTTGTTAGGGTTTGGGTAGCAGGGGGTAGAGTGAATGGCAGTCCCTTGTTTTGGTGGCAGGCCATTGCCCACCAAAGGAACTCTACCTGTAGACAAGGAATGATAGGAATCATTGATTCTAGATCCTGAGAATGTTGACACCATAGGCTTTTTAGATACCATTGTAGTTTCCTCATATGCAGTCTTGCATATGGAATTAAGAGAATGCAGGAGGCCATGAACCCCAGGGCATGCAGTATTTTACTTGCAGATAGCTGGGTCTTTGTGGCCAGTAGTTTGAAGTAGGCTGTCAAGTGAACTTGGTTTCTCTGGCATGAGGTAAGCCATCTGGGAAGTTGTACTCAAGCATGCTCCCAGGAATACAATTTGTTGGCAGGGTACAATATGTGATTTCTTTTTGTGTATGGTGTACCCCAGAGAAGTTAGCAATCTCTTTACAAATGCCAGATGATTTAATAGTATGTCTTGGCTTTCTGCCTGAATTAGACAATCATCCAGGTATGGGAATATCTGAATATTTCTTTGCCTGCAAAATGCAATGACTGGAACTAGGCACTTTGTGAATACCCTGGGCGCAGTAGATAAGCCAAAGGGCAGTGCAGAGAACTGACAGTGCATGTAGCCTACTTTGAAGCATAGGTATCTTCTGCAAGATTACCTTTATTGGGATGTGCAGGTAAGGCTTCCTTTAAATCCAGTGTTGCCAACCATGCATCTTTGCCTAGCATAGGAAGCAGCTGATGAAGAGTTAGCATCTTGAATTTTGGGATCATCAAAAATGTGTTAAGGATAAACAGGTCCAAGATAGGACACCAGGAATCGTCTTTCCTGGGCACCAGGAAAAGTCTTGAGTAGAAACCTTGTCCCCTTTCTTCTTCTGGGACAGGTTGAATAGCCCTGATGCTTAACAGAGAGTGGCCTTGCTTTTGAGCCTCTGCCCACTGATTTGGGGGTAGATCTGGACAACCTTTTGGGGTTGGTAAGGAGTGGAAGTGGAATCTATATCTTTGGGAAACTATATTTAAAACCCATTTGTCCTGAGTAATGAGCTCCCAATTTTTTGCCTGCAGGGCAATCTTTCCCCTAAAGGAACAGCCAGTTGTGCAGGGCATCGAAGTTTTAAAATTAAGTCATTGAGACAGTTTACCATACGGGAGAGTCTTACTACTCCCTGCTTTGGAAATGGGAACCCCCCACTACTTAGTCCTGTGAGTACCTTGGGACCGAAGCCTGGGTGTTCTGCTGGTTCTGGGTTTGGACTGAGAAGGCCTGGAAGAGGCAGGAAAGGACCAATTCTTAGAGGGCCAATGCCTACTAAATCTGGGAGGCTGTACTTGCAGAAAATCTTTAACAGTTTGCATAGATTTAGTTTTTTCCTCCATCTTTTTAAGTACTACTACTGCTTTGTTGCCAAACAGACAGTCTTGGTTTAAGGGAGCATCCAGCAATTTAGCTTTAACATGATTTAGCAAAGTTTGCTCCTTAAGCCAAGCATGCCTTACAGACCCAGTGACAGCAGCCCTGCAAGATGCCTTTAATGAATCAAAACCACATTGCAAAGTACGTTTTCCAACTTGTTCAGCAGAATGCATAAAATCCTGTAAATCTTTATTTTCAGCACAGTCAGGAATCAACATAATTTTCTGTTTAAGCAATCCAATAACATGCAGCTGATACATCAACATATGACACTGGCAGTTTAAGGCCCTAATAGCCAAGGTTGCAAAAGTGTATACCTTCTTTACCCCATCGATCCAGCGCCCTGGAATCTCTATCAGAGGGGGTAGGATTTTTGGCAGTAGTAGCCCTTGGGTCCCTGTGAAATGGTCTCAGGATCCGCAGTAGGATTTTTAAAGAGGAACTTGTGAGAGTCAGGGACCCTGTAATACCTTTCAGGTTTTCTGGGAGCAGGAGGTAAAGAGTCAGGGGTCAGGCTAGATTCCGAGAAGGCATCATCAATGTCCAGTACAGGAGGGATAGCTAAAACCCTGTGTTGGGGCTGGAGTAAGAAATCCCTAAGCCTCTTTTTGGAGTCAGAGTAATCCTGGCTTTCCCAGCGAAAATGCTCCCTAAGATTATGCAAGGTTTCACCAAAAGAGGAAATCCTCTTGAGGGGAAGCAGAGGGAATGGAGTCCTCTGCATCAAAATCTTCATAGGTAGATAAGGGTAAATCCTGGTCATCAGATGAAACAGAAATTTCAGAGTCCTGATCAGAAGAATCAGAAGGAAAATCAGTCCTAGGTCTCGTGGAGGGGGAAGGGTGGCTTCCCCTGATTAGAGTAATAAGGTCTTCAGCCATTCTTATCATTTGTTTTTTAGGCATTGGGCCTGACAATGCAGTCTGGACGTCGGTTTTCTAGGCATGGATCGAGTTTTAAACCTTGAAGAAGAAGATGGTATTGGTTTAATATGCAAGTCAGTAGGCCTGAATACACCCTCAGAAGCGGGTGCCTGCACAGCAGCTCCGGACCCATCCAAGGTAGAGACATCCGCAGGTTCCACAGTTGAAGAAGCATCTCACGGCATACCGGACTCCAAATCGGTCTCAGTAGAGGCCTGCGAATCTGAAGTAGTGGGTATCAGAGGCTGCGAAAGCACCTCACTGAGTACCGGCGAACTGGTGACTAGCTTAGGAAAAGAGTCGTCGGCAGCTTTGGACCTATGAGGTCTGTCTCTGTCTTTATCTTTGCGTTTTTTCGGAATGTCGGTAGTTGGGTGGCTTACTGAAGCCATTTCTGGATAATTGAACAGAGTACCAAAATATTTAGAAGCATAAATAAACAGACAACGGATAGTTCGAGGTTTGAATAAGGCACAAAACCGACAGCGAGGTACGTCGTGGTCTGGGCCTAAGCAAGAAATGCAGTACGAATGAAAATCTTTATGAGGTATTTGCTTTCCACAAGAAATACAATTGTTAAAACTTTTACTGACATCGGTTTAGAGCAAGAAAAGGATTGCCCAACGGGGTGTACTTAGCTTAGTCGAAGACTTCGGTTCTGAAACTCGAAATTGAAAATTTCAGGAGTCGGCCGACCGGCACTTGCAAACTGCTTCTGCTTCGGGTATCATACAGCAAGAAAGACTGATGTAATGGTGTCGGCTGCATGCTTTATACCCCTGATGTCATGGAAGATGAGACAGCAACTGACGCAGGACCCAAGACTTTGATAATCAGACCGACTGAGGGCTACTGCAAGCAGATAACTCAAATGTGATGACTGCAACAGTGAAAGACAAAGAACATCTATTGTATACAAAACTGTGTAAAAACAACTCATCAAAAGCTACGTCTACCATACAGAAAAAAAAATCCCTTACTCCATATAGTAGAATCACCCTAGGTAACACTTTTCATTTGCCCTCTCTTCTCTATGTCTCACCTATTCTGATCAACATCAAGATCTCTCTGAAAATTCACAACTGAAGTAATGCTATAATAAAATAGCTATATTTGCCACTAACCTGTCACACACACCTCATATGTGCTCTCAACTGGTTAGAACTCCCACATCAACTAGCCCATACGCAACTTCTGCTGACCCATAAAATACTATACAACCCCTCTACTTGCTCTTTTATCACCTCGGTATTTCATCACTATCTCCCAAATTGCCCTCTGCACTCTCAAGACAAGAACTTGTTTGAAATCTATAAAAATATGGGGCAAAATTTATACTCCCATAACATCCAAACTATAAAAACAAAACAAAAAACGAACTCGCAATACAAACACACGTGAAATAAATACCAAAACTGAAAAACAAACCACGTCAGAGCCATCCAGAACATGACAAATTGAACTTTTAATTACTACTAAAATAAAAAACATGTGAAGCACACTGATCACATTAAATATACAAGTTTAAAATGTATTATATGTGGTTAAGCACTTTCATCTAAATAAGACATCAGAACCGCATTCGTTAACCAAAAGTTCCTTTAAATACCCTGAAAAACAGCTGATGAAACACACCCACAAAATTAGCCAATCATCTTTTCTCAAAGCATGAAGGACCGGAAAAGTAAAAAAGTAATGAAACAACCATTAAACATTGAAGGACATGTCCAAAAATAAATATTTGCTCATATACTTGTCCAAAAAATTCAACAGTACTGAAACAGATTTAAATCATATTTGCCCTTCTTTTCAATTCGCTCATGACTGAAATATTTATGTTCAAACCAGGATAGTTCACCAGATCGCAGTGGATCTGCCAGTACAGTTCTCTCTGTAATAAGTAATTCATCCAGTCACCAGGGGAAAAAAAGAAGTTATGTACTCACCATAACATTCCATGCTCGTAGTCAATCTCACCCTTCATTTTTACATATGGGTTCGGAGCCAATCCTCGGCTCTGACTTGGCCGATTTACAAGCTGGAAGTCTTCTGGTTGGCTCGTGGCTAAGCAGGTATCCCCATGATGCACCAGTACAATCCCCAGATCTTGTTTGATACTCACTATAACAACAACCATAAAAACAACCAATACTAAAGGGTCTCCAACCAAGGGCAACCAAATTATTACTTCCAGATCTTCCAGGATGGAGGCAGGAGGGCGGGTTGGTAAAAATGAAGGGTGAGATGGACTACCAACATGGAACGTTATGGTGAGTACATAACATCTTTATGTTATGTAGTCCTAGCTCACCTTCATTTTTACATATGGGACAGCGTCCCTAGCACCTTATTCTTGGGTGCCTCATTGCAAAATACTCGAGCACCATGGAGCCAAAGGATGCTCTACCCCTGGATGCCAAATCCAATTTGTAATGTGTAATAAGTGTGTGAGGGGTAGCCCATGTAGCTGCTGCACAAATACTATCAAGTGGTACCCTGGCTTGAAAGGCTGCAGAGGTAGACAGCGATCTGGTAGAATGAGCCTTGATCCTGTAAGGTAAAGGTTTGCCTTCTGAGCTATAGATAAAGGCTATATACCTGGAAATCCAATTAGATAGTGTCACTTTAGAAACTCGTAAGCCCAATCTAGAGTCAGAAAAGGAAATGAACAACTGATCTGATTTCCTGAAAGCCTTAGTCCGCTGTAGATAAAAACGTAGTTGTCTATGAACGTCTAGCCGATGAAAAAGATATTCAGCTGCATTACAGTGGTTAGGGAAGAAAACTGGGAGTTCTATTGACTGGTTTAAAGTAGCATTAGAACAAACTTTGGGGACAAAGGAGGGATTAGTACATAATGACACCCTGTCTTTGTGAAAAATCAAATACGGTGGCTTAACAGACAAGGCCTGTAGCTCCGATACCAGTCTAGCTGATGTGATAGCTACCAAAAACAAGGTCTTCCAAGGCAAAAAATTTAGAGAAGATGAGTGGGAAGGAAGGGTGGAAAAGTCAATCTGGACAACACAAAATTTAAATCCCAAGAAGCCACTAGTTCTTGCAGAGGTGGTCTCAATAGAGTGGCCCCTTTCAAAAAGGTCTTGCATAGCTTATGAGACATTAAATTGGTAACTGGAAAACCTAAATGAAAATGAGAAATCGCCACCAATTGGACTCTAACAGTGGCAGCGGCAGATCCTTGTTGAAAAAGCTCAGAAAGAAAATCCAGAATCACAGGGATAGAAGCAGTGTATGGATCTACATTCATTCTCTGTGCCCAAATAGAAAATCTTTTCCATTTACTGCCATACAGCCTCCTAGTTGAAGGTTTATGGGAGGACATAAGAATATGAGACACTGAAGATGATACATCATGAAGCCTGACTATGGATGTCACTGGAGCAGCCATGCTGTCAATTTGAGGGTGTGGATTGAGGGGTGTAGCGAACCCGACACGTGAGTCAATAGATCTGGAGCTGGGTCCAGAATCCAAGGATCGTCCAGGAGGAGAGGCTTGAGGAAGGAGAATCAGACCTGACGAGGCCAGTAAGGCGCAATGAGGATCAACTTGCTTCCTAGCCGTCTGGCTTTCCGAATCACTTTGGAAATGAGAGGGATTGGAGGAAAAGCATACAGAAGTCCGATGGGCCAATCGTGAGCCACAGCATCTCTGGGAGACCCCCTCCCGGAGGGGGAATGAGGGAAAAATAGCTGCTGCATTTGGTATTGACTGGGCTGGCAAAAAGGTTGCAAAAGGCTGTCCCCATTTCCGGAAAATCCGATCCACTGTTTCCCATTTCAGAGACCATTCATGAGGCATTAGGATTGCCCGGCTGAGCTTGTCTGCTATCACGTTGGTCATCCCTGGAATGTGCGTTGCAACCAGAAAGCGCTGGGAAGAATTTTCCCATTCCCAAACTCACATGGCCTCTGGACAGAGTGGGCAAGATCTCGTTCCGCCCTGTTTGTTAATATACAAAACCGCCAACATGTTGTCTGATTGTATCGCAATTATCCCTAGAGGAAGAAGGTACTGAAGTGCTTGCAACGCCAGAAGCACCGCCCTCGTCTCCAGAACACTGACATGTAGATTAGCCTCATGTTCTTGCCATATGCCTTGGACAGTCCTGTCAAGATAATGCCCCCCCTCCATTCTGGGAGGCATCCGTGGTCACAGTGGCAACGTGTTGGGCCGGAACAAAGGGGGCACCCATGATCAGTTGACTGGGATCTATCCACCAACGGAGGTCCTTCTTGCATGATTCCGTCAGCAGGATAGGATGACTCAGTGGGAGAAATTGGAAGGACCACTGGGAAAACAGACGCCACTGGATAATTCTCAAGCGCAACCTGGCTAATGGTACCAATAGAATTGTGGAAGCCATAGTCCCGAGGAGCTGAAGAACCCACTTTGCTTTGACTTTTTGCAACGGGAGAAAAAGCTGAATTTGGGAGATTAAGTTCTGTGCCCTTCTGGCGGGGAGACGAGCTGTCATGTTCACTGTGTCTACCACTGTGTCTATTAAAATCACAGATTGAGAGGGCAATAATGCAGATTTTTTTCCAATTTACGGAGATCCCTAACCGAGCACAAAGTTGAATCGCGGCGTCCCTGTTTTAGATGAGTAGATGCCTGGTGGGGTTGGTCTGGAGGAGTCGCCCAAATACGGAAACACCTGGAATCCCTGACGTCTCAGGTGAGCTGTCACTACTGCCATGCATTTGAACACTCTGGGGGCTGTGGTGAGACCAAAGGGCAGAGCACGAAACTGATAGTGACTGGCTCCCAGCCGGAAGCGTAGATGGCTTCTGGATGCCTTGTCCATTTTTATGCGGTAATAGGCGTCCTGAAGATCCAGACAACACATCCAAAAGTCTTTCCCTAACAACGGGAGTATAGACTGCAACGTTACCATCCGAAACTTGTCCTTCTTCACTGATTCGTTCAATCTGCTGAGGTCCAGTATTGGCCTCCAATCTCCGGTTCATTTTGGAACTAAAAAGAACATGGAGTAAGTTCCGGATCCTATCTGGTCTGGTGGGACGGGCTGGATGACTCTCTCTGCGAACAACTTGTTGATCTCCACAGTTGCCTGATCCCTGTGATTGGGTGGTACATCTGGGATCCTTTTGGGAACAAACGGTGATAGGGAAAAGGGTATGATATAGCCTCTGGTAACAACTCTTTGTACCCACTTGTCTTGGGTGATATTTAGCCAGGCTTCTTGGTACAAAGCAATGCGACCCCCGACCATCCCCAGAGAAGCACAGTCGGGCTCCACATCGGGAGCGCTGATAAGGCCGGCCTAGATAGGAATCATGGCCTTGTTGGTATTGCGGACCACCCCTGCCTCTAGGGCGTCTGCGGTTTCCTCCTCCTCTGCCTCTGAAGGACAATTCACCCTGTGTGTCAGGAAAGACCCTCTGGTACTTCTTGAACCACATTTTACCACCCTTTTGACCCTTGGGGTATGGTCTGGAAGGGACAGTAAAACGCACTCCCATGGCAGAAAGCGTCTTTCCTTCTTGCTCACATCGAGTGAGTGTATCTTTCACCTTGGAACCAAACAATGAGGAACCATCAAACGGGGCGTTGGTAAAAGTAGACTTGAACGGTTCCGCAAAATTACATAAGCGCATCCAGGAGTGGCGCCTCAAGGCAACTCCGGAACCCACTGCTCTACTCGCTCCATCCACAGCATAAGATACAAGTCGCATGGAGGAGTTAACCGCAGAATTTAAGGTGGACAACTGAGTAGAAATTTTTCAGGAACTCCCTCAGTACACGCACCTTGTATGGAATCTCCTAACTCCTTGAGGAGATCCCTCTGCAACCTCGTGAAGTACGTGAGATAGTACAACGAACAAAGGATAAGGCCGCTGAACTAAAAATATGCTTCCCAAATCTGTCCATTTGCCGAAACTCCTTGTTTGGCGGATGAACAGATGAAGAGGTCTCCGCTAACTCCTTCTTCATGGCTGCCGCCACCACCACCATGGCATCTACGGGAACACCCTTGGACATGAACTCTTTACCAGGAGGGGCAGATATGAACTTATTTGGTCTCCTGGGGACTGGCTCCACGGTGTCAGGAGTATCCCACACCTTCCAACTGACTAGATCCATTAGTTCGTCAAAAGGTGGAGACACCCAAGAGGCAGAAGTTTGACACCCGAAACCCTTCAGGTACACCGACCCCTCATCAGAAGGGTTAATAGTGGGCCAGTCACACCACTGCCTAAGGATCTCTAAAATGTCCACAAAGGAGACATCATCAGAGGACGACTTGGGGGACCCTTCCGACTCCTTCAGGTCAGTGTCCGATGTCAAAGACTCATCCTGGGAGTCAATATGTTTCCTCTTACATAACCTCTTTAGGGGAGGCTCCTCGGAAGGATATACCGGGGAAGCCTTGGAAGGGTGGGGCCACGAGCCGATGGCTCCTGAGGCTGCGGGTCTCTGCTGTCTCCAGAGAGAGTAGGGGCTGAGACTGAAGTGGGTGCTCTCGGGAGAAAAGTGCTGGTGCCAGTGGTAGGATCTGGAGAATAAGACAGCACGCTCATCATTTCAAAGGCCGACCTCTCCGGCTCCAAAGACCTCCCCCGCTCCAAAGAGACGCGTGTCAGTGCCGGAGCCAGAGCTGTCGGCTCTGAGATAGATGCAGGGTCCGAGCTCACCCTGGCCGACGCATCAAGAGGAAGGCTCAGAACCGAAGATAGATTCCAACCCTCCCTGTTGGTGCCAACAGGACAGCTTCGGCCCCTGGACACGATGGACGGCACCAAGCGTGTCGGAGCCGAACCCGGCAGCAACAAGGTGAGTTGGAGCCGGCATTTCCCCCGTTGGCACCAAGCACTCCTTCTCCGAAAGGCCAGTATGGCTTGAAGGAAGAATAGCAGAAAAGGGCAAAGCTGGGCCAATTGGCTCTGGAGCAAACTGGGTCGGAGCCAACAATAATTTTAGCAAGGCAGACGACTTCAGGAGTCTCAGCACTACCCTCTCCACATCTTCTTCTGAAAGGATCATGGAAGACCTAGTTGGGGATCTTGACTTGGGGGGCACTGGATACTTTAAAGTTACGGAAACTCGTAGGGAGCTTACAGACCGGCACCGAGCAGCAGAGTCAACAGCTACATCAACTGTTTCAGAGATCGGTTCTGAAACCCCTGCAACCGACTCTGACACCACCATGATGCTCTCCTTCAGCTCCGAAGGCTGAGTTGTCAAGGAGGCAGATTTGGATTGTTTTGACTGTTTAGGAGGTGGCTCCGAAATACCAGCCGGTGCCGCAGAAGGCCTTTTTGAGGATTTTGATTTCCCAGACTTCGAGGAAGCCAAAGAACTGGATAGTGCTTCCTCAAAGCATGGTTTCAAATAGACCCTTGAATATGAGTTTGTTCTTCCTCTCCTGTAACACTCTAGGAGAGAAAGCATGGCAGAACAAACATGACTCCTGTTAAGTAGATGGCCCCTAGGCAGTAGACAGCTACTGTGGCCATCTGTTAAGGGCATCTTTTGGGAGCATTTCATACACTTTTTGAACCCCGACGGTTTATGCTCCTTACTTTCCTTAGACATATCTCACACACACACACACACACACACACACACACACACACACACACACACACACACACACACACAGACTGAAAAGAGAAAGGGAAAGGAAGACTAGGTCCTCTAACTAAAACGGGACTAGCCCTAAGAAGGAATTACACGAGGACTAGGTCCTCTAACTTAAACGGGCCTAGCCCGGTGTAGTGAAAGTAGGTCTTCTAATTTACACAGACCAGAAAGGAAAGCCCATGCACACAAGAGAAACTGTAAATGACACAATAACTTTCTATTCTTAAGAAAAAACAGGTAATAAACTTGCAAACTTAGTAACTTCACAAGTGGATCCCTGCCAAAAACAATGTCAAAATAGCAGAAACCAACTGCTAACGGTGACCAAAAAAGGTCAGAATAACAACAGACAAGACAACAGGAGCCCCTGTTGACTAAGAATGGAAAACTGCCAAAAACACTACCTAATAATCAAAAAATGTGCAACAGCGCCTAAAACTAAATGGCACACAGGACACCAATAAACAACTAGAAAACTAAGTTGCACTCAAAAAAGGCAAGCAAAGCAACTGCCTGATATATTAGCAATACTAAATATACAATAATAAAGCAGTGAACACTATACAATATGAAAAATTTTGAAAAACTTAGCCAGAGCCAAGAGAAGCACAACCAAACTCGTTGACGCGGCAAACGAGATCTGGGGATTGTACTGGTGCACCATGGAATACCTGCTTAGCCACGAGCCAACCAGAAGTCTTCCAGCTTGTAAATCGGCCGAGTTGGAGCGGAGGATTGGCTCCGAACCCATATGTAAAAATGAAGGTGAGATCGGACTACCTAACATCTTCAGTTTTAATCTGCTGCAGTACTAAAAATTTAAATCGTCTGAACCCAATGCAGCTTACAGAACATGTCTTTGCCAGGACACTTTTATTATCATTACAACATATACTGTATAAATGTTGGTATATTCTCTTATTCAGAGAATTGACAATTTTGCCTATATAGAATGCTGTACAGGTATCGCATAATGCGAGATATACTACCCTTTGTAAGCCACAACAAAATTTCCCCCCATTTCTAATATCATTCAATTTAGTTTGCCAAATACCCTCTGGGCTAGTGCAAATATATGAACATTGATTGCATCGCCCATATTTTCTAGTAACTGGTGGCCCTTTCTTCTCAAACACCGGCATCTCTAAAAGTGACTTTATGTTTCTTTTATTCTTGAAAGTGAACTTAGGAAAAGGTAAAAAGTTTCATTTCACTTCCAAACTAAACTGCACTACCCCAGAATTAAGTAACACCAGAAATAATTAACTTGTGCTAGTTTAGTCCCCCCCCCTCCGAACTGTACTGCCACTTACTTAACTACAGTTCATCTATTCTCTTGGTAATCTCTCCACATCACTTACCTGCCGTTCGAGTCAGTTGATTGTTTTTGTTTGACTTGCCCATCCTCCAGAATCTGGCTGAGAGACCTGCCAATCACTCCCACAGGACTCCTCCTGCAATTAGTGCCTACCCTTCTCCCCCACTAGGAATGCATAGGACAGAAGTTATAAAAGGGCCCGATAACGGCGCCATCTTTAAAACACACTAATACTTCTCCTCTGCAGTCATCTCCCCTCTCTGTGAAGTGTGCTCACTGCAAACAAGAGCGCAGTCTGGCTTGGTGCCTCGGTTCGATCGGCTCATTCTGCTCCCCTACCCCCATATCCCACCCGGCCCCACACCTACTTTTATTTTTAACCCCTCATCACCTGAACACTACCTACTCCAATCACCTACCTCTTAACATTCTCTCCATCATGCCCCCTATCGGACTCCCTGCCTGACAAACACACATATTAGCAACTGGCCACACCCTCACACCCACCTGTCTACTTCAACCACTCTGCTGCTTACATCCAAGTACCACTACTATACAATATTCTAATCACACTAGCATATCTCTCGTTAGCTCTCAACTCTAGCCTACATCACATCCACACATACCAACACAGCACTGGACAACGCTACATACCATACAATTAATATTTACACACTTACAAAAACCCACATAAATTTTGCTATCAACTCTACAATATTCAATGATAGCACAATACACATACACAGAACCTAAATGCCGAGATGCTACACTAGAAAAACATCACTTAGATCCAACATAGACATAGCTCTCAAAATTAAACGTATACTATTTATTGCAAAGAAACTACTCATCTCAGGAGACATACACCCTAACCCAGAACCATTCAAAACAATACTCTCAACCAGACAGACATCTGACCTACTGATTCTTAATCATCAACACCACGAGTATATCTAACAAACTTCCTGAACTACGTGCATTCATAAAGTACAGTTTTGTACCTACCATAAATGTAGATGTCCGAATTGGATAGCATCTGCAGTCATAACAACTGGGTTGTCCTGTCGTCAGGCAGCCCTTCAGTCGGCCGGATTCCAAAGTCCGGGTCCGGCTTCGGCTGATGTCGCACTTCACCCGACGTCATCTCTGTTGGTCTTCGGGTATATAAGCATCAGCCGACGCCATTTTCTTCAGTGTTTCTTGCCCCAGATGCCAGAAGCCCTCTAGAAGGCTAAAAATTTTGGATAGATGCCAATGTTTCCAAAAGATAGAGGTAAACACAAAAATAAGCATGTATGTACATAAATACAAACAAATACACCATGAAAGAAGTCCCCCTAGCTAGCTATTAGAAGGGTAAACACCCTAGGAGTACCACAGAGGGAAGGAGGGAGGGTAATCCTGACTGCAGATGCTATCCAATTCGGACATCTACATTTATGGTAGGTACAAAACTGTACTATGTCCTTCATGGATGCATCTGCAGTCATAACAACTGGGTAGAATACCATAGCCAAGTAGGGGAGGAGGATAAAGGTAGATTATGGTGTGTTTAGGATCCCTTGCAGAACAGCAGTGGCAAACCCTGCTCGGGATCTGGAATATAGAGGTAAATTATAATGCTTGGCAAATGTATGCACGGAGGTCCAAGTAGCCGCATCAATAATGTCTTTGGTAGCCACTCCTCATAAGAAGGCTGTGGTAGTGGCTGTTGCCCTTGTAGAATGAGGTCTTATGTTCTGTGGAATTTGCTTTCCATGGAAGGAGTAACAGAATCGTATGCAATTTCCTATCCATTTGGAGATTGTCTGCTTGGAAATAGCTTTTCCTTCCCTTCCTGTTGCATAGGCTACGAAAAGTTGGTCAGTCTTTCTGCTATTTTGTGTTCTGTCCAAGTAGTAGCGTAGCTGTCTATGTACATCCAAGGTATGCAGTATTCTTTCCCCTCTGTTTTGTGGGTTGGGAAAGAAGGTAGGTAGGTGGATTGCCTGGTTTAAGGACACTCTGGATACCACCTTAGGCATAAATGTAGGGTTAGTCCTCATGGACACTCTATCTTGGTGGAAGATTAGAAAGGGTTGCACTGCCATTAAGGCCTGTAATTCTGAAACCCTCCTTGCTGAAGTAATTGCCAGTAGGAAAGCAGTTTTCCATGACAGGTGTTGCAGGTCTGCTGTTGCTGCTGGTTCAAAAGGTGATAGAGTCAATTTTTCTAGCACAAAGTTCAAGTCCCAGGCTGGTAATGGTGGTTTCCTTGGAGGTTTTACATTCTTGATTCCTCTGAGGAACTGCCTGAGCAAAGGGTGTGAAAAAGCAGGTGGATCAAAGCTGCATTCTGCTGAAATAGCTGATGCATGCATCTTGATGGAGGAATAGGACAGGCCTGAATGAAGTAGTTCGCCAGATACTCCAGAATGTTGGGCATATCTATGTTTGATACATCTTTACCTCTTTCTGAGCTCCAAATGACAAACCTTTTCCATTTCCCAGCATAGTTTCTTCTTGTTGAAGGTCTGCGTGCTTCGAGAATAATGTCTTTAACTCTTTGTGAAAGCTGTGGATTAGCAGCTGCTATGTGATGTTCCATGCAGTCAGTTGCAACGTTTTTAGGTTTGGATGCATGGTGCTGTAGTTGTTCTGAGTTAGCATCAAAGGCATCAGGGTATTGGCCACATATTGTTCCGAGACATGCTCCTCAGCAGTGGGTACCAATGTTGTCTTGGCCAGTTTGGAGCTATCAGGATTATCCTTGGACGTTCCTCCTTGATTTTTAGTAATACTTTGTGTATCAAGGGAAGAGGTGGGAATGCATATGCTGTTAGTCCTTTCCAGCTGAAGGAGAGCGAGTCCACTTTCCATGCTAGTGGGTGGAATGTCCTTGTGCAGAATTTTTTTTTTTTTTTTTTTTTTTTGAGCTGGTGATTGAGAGGTGATGCGAATAGATCTATCTGAGGCATTCCCCATTTCTTCGAGATGGTCTTGAAGATGTCCGGGTGCAGCTGCCATTCGTGGACATCCGATGTAGTCCTGCTTAACATATCTGCTAGAGAGTTTTCTTTTCCTGGTACAAATATTGCCTGTAACTGGATGTTGTAGCTGAGTGCCAGGGTCCACAGCTCCAAAGTCATTCTGCATAGGGGGTAGGAATGAGTGCCTCCCTGTTTGTTGATGTACCACATGACTGTGGTGTTGTCTGTCCTTATCATCAACTGGCCTTCCTTGAGAAATGGTCTGAACTTTTGGATTGCCAGTTTTACTGCCAGCATTTCTTTTAGGTTGATGTGCAGGTGAAGTTGGTCCTGTGTCCACAATCCTTGCATGCATTTGTCCAGCATATGTGCCCCCCATCCCAGGTCTGAAGCATCTGTTGTGATGGTCTGGCTTGCTTGACCTTTGCGGAAGGGCAGGCCTGGGTTTGACTGGCATGCGTGAGCCCACCATAGGAACTCCTGTTTTAAGAATGGTATTAGTGGGATTTCCGTTTCTAGGCTGTGTCTGTGTTGGGACCATAAATTCTTTAGGTACCACTGAAGCTTTCTCATATGTAGTCTGGCAAATGGAACCAAGATTAATCATGATGCCATGAAACCCAAGGCCTGCAGTACCTTTCTTGCTGTTAACTTGTTCAGATTTGTTAGTGCCAAGAAGTAAAGAGGGAGTTCTTTTTGTTTTTCTGTAGTTAGGAATGCCATTTGTCTTACTGTGTCCAATTCGCCCCAGGAAAGTCCTTGTCTGGGATGGTATCAGCCTTGACTTTTGTAAATTGACTGTGTATCCCAGTGCTTGAAGCAAGTAAATGACCCTTTGTAAATCTGTTGTCAGCTTGCTTTTGTTGTCCCCTTGTATCAGACAGTCGTCCAGGTATGGATAAATTTGAATTCCTGTAGTCTGCAATGGGCGATTACTGATGCCAGGCATTTTGTGAATACTCTGGGCAGTAGATAAGCCAAAGGGCAATGCTGAGAATTGATAGTGCTCTGATCCTGCAAGAAATCTGAGGTATCTTCTGCAGATAGGTCGAATGGGGACGTGCAGGTATGCCTCCTTGAGATCTAGAGTTACCAGCCAACACTCCTTGCCCAGCATGGGAAGAAGTTGCTGTAGGGTCAGCATTTTGAATTTTGGGACAATGATGTAAGTATTTAGGGTAGACAGGTCTAGAATTGGTCTCCAACTTTTTTCCTTTCTTGGAACTAGGAATAGTCTGGAGTAGAACCCCTTTCCTTGCTCTGCTGTTGGCACTTTTTCCACAGCTCTCATGTTTGCTAATTCCATTATCTGTTGTAGAGCCTCTGTTTTTTGATTTGGAGGTAGGTTTGGCATTCCTCTTTTGACTGGTAAAGTGTGGAAGTGGAACCGGTAACCTTGATCTATGGTTCGTAAAATCCACTTGTCCTTTGTTATGTGGTGCCAGTTTTTTGAAAATAATGTGAGCTTTCCGCCTAGAGGAGCTGCTATTTGTTCCCTGGTTGGCGGATTTAGGTTTAAGTCACTGTGGCTGTGTTGATGTAGAGGCAGGTGTTGATTCTGTGCCTCTGTTGTTACCTTGCCACTGTCGTCCTCTGTAGGCACCTCCTCTGGATTGGTTTCTGCCTCTGGAACGCCTATTCCTGCCCCTTTGAGGTCTTGTGGAGTCAGGAAAGGACCAATTTTTGGCAGGCCAGTTCCTGCTAAACCTTGGGGTTGAACCTGCAAGAATTCTTTAACTGTCTGGACTGATTTTGCCTTTTCTTCCATTTTCTTCATAACCTGCTGGGCAGGTGTACCAAACAAACTTGATTTATCCATAGGAGCATCAAGCAATTTAGATTTAACATGATCCGGTAAAGCTTGCTCCTTTAGCCATGCATGCCTTCTAATTACTGTGCCAGTCATGGCTGATCTAAATGAAGCCTCCAGTGCATCATAGCCACATTTTAAAGAATGGTTACTAACCTGCTGTATGTTATTTACCATTTCTAATACATAATTCTTATCAAGAGATTCATCAGAGGTTAGCTTTTTAGTTAACTGATCAAGCATAAACTCTTGGTATTGTATCATGTGAAACTGACAATTTAAAGCTCTAGCTGAAAGAGTGGCTGAAGTGTAAACCTTTTTACCCCATCTGTCTAATGACCTTGCTTCCCTTTCAGAAGGAACAGGGTTTTTAGCTATGGTCGCGGCTACTGCCTTGGGACCCTGGGATATAGTTTCGGGTCTGCAAGAGGCGCCTTGTAGAGGTGGTGATGAGTATCTGGCAGCCTGTAGAATTTGTCTGGTTTGGCAGGGGCTGGGGTAAAGAATCTGGAGCGGAGCAGGCATCATTGAAAGCATCATCCACCACAGAAAGAACAGGAGGGATAGCTAAGGGCCTGTGCTGTGGTAGGTGCAAAAAAGTCCTAAGTCTTTTCCTGGAGTCTGAAAAATCCTGTTGCTGCCATTGGAACTGTTCTCGCATGGCATGCAAGGTTTCCCCAAAGGAGAATTCTTCTGGAGGGGAAGCAGCTGGAATGGATTCTTCAGCATCAGAATCCTCAAAATTGGAGAAAGGAGCCTCTGGCTGTTCAGTTATGTCTGATTCATCAGCAGAATCATCAGAGGACACTGGCTCAGGGGGCTCTGCCCTAGGTCTCTTTCTGGGGGCTGAGAGGCCCTGTCTGGGTGAGATTGAGATCCTCTAATTAATGAAATTAAATCTTCTGCCAAGGTAAGCATTTGAGAACTGGCAGAGGGCCTGGTGGAAGGGGTTTAACAGGCACTGTTTTAGTAGTCTTGGCTGCTTTAGCCCTGGCGAAGGCCTTAATGGACATGGTTGCTGGAGGCCTAGCAGCACCACGTGCTGGGGTAGAGACATCCAAGGGAATGGTGTCTGATAAGTCAGTGGTAAGCACCGTAGTGGGTAAAATTTCTGAGGCCGATTCAAGAGTGTTAGCAGGGACCTCAGTTGTAGTGATAGTTTCAGGTGTAGTTTGATCAGTTTTCTCGGTTTCGCCGAAACCGAGACACTCATGTTTGCTTAACCATGGTTTCAGCCGAAACCGCGGACCGCGAGTGTCGGTCTTTTCTTTCGTTTTTGGCAGAATTCAAGTCGGAGGGTCCGACGGCATAATGTACGCAAAGTCAGAACCGAAAAACTGTTCTGCAAACTCTGACCGACGTCTAAGCGTTCGTCGGTTGAAAGAAGCACAGGACGAACAAGCTGCTACGTCGTGGGCTGGGCCTAAACAGGGCAGGCAGTAAGAGTGGAAATCTTTATGAGGTATTTGTTTCCCACAGGTTAAACAATTATTAACTTTTTCTGACATCGGCTGAGGCAAGAAAGAGTCCCCAACGGGGTACTTAGCTTTAGAAGTCTTCGAAGTAGTATTCGGTAGAAGTAATCTCTGGATCCGACCGACCGGCACTTGCGAACAGCTTCTGCTTCGGGCGCCACGCGGCAAGAAAGACTGGAGAAAATGGCGTCGGCTGATGCTTATATACCCGAAGACCAACAGAGATGACGTCGGGTGAAGTGCGACATCAGCCGAAGCCGGACCCGGACTTTGGAATCCGGCCGACTGAAGGGCTGCCTGACGACAGGACAACCCAGTTGTTATGACTGCAGATGCATCCATGAAGGACATCCCACTACTCTCCTGACATACTGACCATTACAGAGACATGGCTAAAACCAAGCACCCAAAATGAAGAAATCCTCCCCCCAGGTTAGAATATCTTAATACTAGACAGCGTAGGCAGGAAGGGAGGTGGGGTCGCAATTCTCTAAAAACACACCCAATGTCCAACCTCCACAAACTCCTCTACCTAAATTTCATAACGCGGAAACCTTAGCCTCAGTCTTATACTTAAACAGCAAAAAAAGAATGGTAACATCCCTCCAGGAAATAACTCTCCCATAATTTAAAAAATCTTATACTGGGCTAATGACAACCTTTCACAAAAACACTATCCTACCAGGTGACCTAAATACTGATTGGTCAGAATGTAACTAACAACCCCACTAACCATATTAACCTCTTCGGATTTTCTCATCTCATTCAAGAACCCACTAGAGTAGATAAAAAAAAATCCCAAAAACAATCTATTCCCCATTGGACACTGACCAGTTTCCCAAAACAAAGCTACCATACAGGCTGTCTTATCTGATGGTCTTAGTGACCACCTTCCCACATTTCTCCTATGCAAATGCACTGACTTACCCAAGCCCACAGCCTATAGACAAATCAGAGGCGACCACAACCTAAACCCTCAGGAACTTAACACTATTTTAAAACAATGTTAACTGGAAGCCACTATGAACCCTAGGATTAGACCAGGCAGTCTACTACTTCAATAGTACCTTCACCAATGTCCTGAATATTGTTGCACCCATCAGGAAGTTAAGAATTGAGACTAAATATGCACCATGGCTAAGCAGGGACACAGGAGCCCTACTAAAGTCCAGAGACAAGATTTGGAAAATATGAGAGAGAGAGAACACTACTACCCTAGCCAGACAAAACAACCAACAACTTAGAAATCAGGCCAAGAAACAAACCAAACTTGATAAACAAAACTATTTCCTTGGTGCCCAAAGCAAATACTCAAAAAAAAAAAAACAATCCTCAAAAGGTTTGGCAAATTGTCAACTCCATATTAAAACCAGGCAAAACCACCACTCCAGCTCCTAGCTCCATCGATAATAGCAAGAGCATAGCCTCCCAATTTAATCACCATTTCACCAAATCTATTCTAACATAATCGACCCAACTATCCAAAAACAACCCCAACCAAATGTCCAGATAACATTCCTTCCTTTGCCCTCTCTCCTGTTCCCACCTCTACAATTAAAAAACTGCTCCTAAAATTGAAACCTACCACCCCTGCAGCTGATAGTATACCTGTTCAACTTCCTAAAACTAGCCTCTGAATCCTTATCTTATCCTGTCTCTACCCTTAACAACCGCTCAATACAGGAAGTCTATATCTCCCCATCTATGGAAAGTTTCATATATCATTCCACTTCATAAAAGTGGAAACTCTTTCGACTTCTCAAATTACCACCCAATTGCCATACTATCTCCCTTATTTAAGCTACTTGAGAAATGTATTCATTTTCAGGTTATGCAATTCCTGAACACACACAAACTTCTTTCCACCACAAAACATGGATTCCAGCCATACCACAGTACAACTACTGCCTTTTTCTCTCTTACTAATTTGGTCAACCAACACAGAAATGACAATAACTTTGTAACCGCTATATTCTTAGATCCCTCCAAAGCTTTTGATATTCTCACACTCCTTATTACTAGATACTCTAGCCTCCCTATCCTTTGCACCCTCTACTGTGGCCTGGTTCAAAAAACATCTATCAGACAGGCAGCAATCCGTCCAATGGCACGACACACTATCTGCCTTACTACCTACTACCACTGGAGTGCCACAAGGCTCACTACTGGACCCACTTTTTTTTTTCGATTTTCACTAACAATCTGCTTACCTCCACCCAACATGCAACACTCATCCAGTATGCAGATAATTCAACTCTAATCTGCTGCCCCATCTCTCACCATTCTATAACAACTCACTCAGGAAACCTTTACCTCTGTTGAGAAATGGATTACTGATGTCCAACTCATTCTAAACCCCAACAAGACTAAATTGCTCCTATTCATCCCCAATAAATCGAAAACTACCCCCCTTTCCTTTACCATCACTTGCAAAAATGGCACTACCATCTCTCCTTCAACTCGTACTAAACTCCTTGGTGTAGAAATTGACAAAAAATTCCTCTTTGATGTCCATATTTCCCAAACCATTAAAAAAGTACACAAAAAATGGTAACACTATACAGACAAAAATTTCCTTTCAGATCAGGCATGAATCACCCTAGCCCAAACATACCTATTGTCCACACTAATGTACGCAGCACCAATTCTTACCCTGACCAGAAAACTTTGATCTTGAGAAACTTGAGTCATGCTAACTCCTCCTCTTTCAGAACCCACCACTATCAGGCTCTAAGGGACCTACAATGGCTACAATTTCCTCAGCTACTCAGTTACCACCAACTAACCATTGCCTACAACATCCTGATAAAATCCCTGCACTAAGTCAGCTTCTCACTCACTACAAAGCTAATCGCCCTCTCCGTTCTGTTGACAAATCACTACTCTGTATCTTGAGGGCTAACAATAATGCTGGGAAAGACCTATTCTCCCACACCATATCTAGAACCTGGAATAGCCTCCCCCTTCTCTTGACTTCTGCATCCACTACCACACTGTTCAAAAACTCACTTAAATCACATGTTATGAACACCTGGCTATGTCCATGCATTAAATAACATTTATTTTGCTTCTTCATATACCTTCCTTCCTAGTATACTTACCATATATATGCTACTGTACCACAACTCTTTCTTTATCTCTAGCATGACATTTCCCTTGGTAACCATACTGCTTTTTTTTTTTTTTCTTTATTACTTCACATATTGTTGATATTCTCTTTGTCTGTTTTACATTTCTGTCTGATTGTTATGTAAATGTGCAGCTTTTCTCCCTGGGCCTCCACTGTAAATGGACCTGGTCCAGTCGGACTATCCCGGTAAACAAATGTAAAATAAATAAAAATAAATTTTATGCTATCATCACACTGGACTAAATGCTAGTTGCTCCAAATAACAGCTTGAATATCACCAGCATCTAAATAATGTAAAAATCATATTGTCTTTAAAGATATAGGAGAATGTAATCCTAACTCATCTCCCTCCATATATCTAAGCTCTGAAGTCAAAATTGGAGAATATCGGTTGCATCTATGGGCCCAGACTTCACTTTGCAGTTGTTCAAGTAAACCAGGCGGATAACCCCTATTGAAAAACATGGTCTTCAAGATTTCAAATTGATTTAAGCACATTATATCATCAGCTGTTAACCTCAAAACTCTAATAAGTTGACTTTCGACCACTCCTTTCTTTTGATGAAAGGGGTGGCTACTATTAAAAGACAGGAAAGCATTGCAAAAAGTGGATTTCAACACACCTGTGTTGAAATCACTCCTGTAGGTACTGTAAAGATTTCAACATCCAAAAAATGTATTTTATTCTCACCGACGACAGATGTAAACTTCAAAAATGTACTACTTGATTGTAAAGCCTCTAAAAATTCTCTAAAGGTTTCTTTACTACCTTACCAAATAATAAATAGATCATCCAGGTAACAAAAGTAACCTCTTTAATTTATAAAACATGGGCTTTTAAATACAACATCCAATCCCCATCAAAGCAGTAAACAATGGGGCATATCCAAACTATGGGACTCTATCCCAAATTAAATCAGAACTACATCGACCCTCCAAGTATTTAAGCTGTCTTTCAAATAATTTCCCACCAACTCCTGGCTATGCCCATGTATCTCACCTGTATGATCTATATTAATAGATGCTTTATATTTTTACTAAACAAACCTCTCATCATACTGTATAGCTATACATTTTGACACCTGCCCTCTCCCCACTCTTAGGGTGCACTTTTATATTTTTATTTCCTAGCATAGTAGACTATACTTCTAATACCTTTGTATATACTGATTATCGTATTTAATCATCTTTATTTTTTTACATTTGTACTTGTGTTTTATTTGTTGCTGTTTAACTCTCTGGAGCTTTTCTCCCCAGGTCTCTGCTGGAAATTTGTATTCATTAGCCAGTCAGACTTCCCCAGTAAACACACGTCAATAATAGCACTAACTTCTTGTAGCAACAACTGCTAATGGCTGTTATGTACCTCAAAAACAGATTGTATAAATTGTTCATTGATGAATCTTAACTACATTTGTAACCATGTTTAGTACATGTCACCATATTTTAAAATTGTACTACGTTCTACAGCTGTTTCACATCTATGTTTTATTCTTCTCTTACGTCCTCAGCTGGACTAATGTCTATATTTTAAATGTTATGTTTTTTAACTGTATAATGTAAGTAATACTTAATGTGGAGCGTTTCTCCCAGAGCCTCCGCTGAAAACGGGCCTGTGTCTAGTCGGACTCTCCCGGTCAACAAATGTAAATATAAATAAAATAATAAAAATAAAATAAAATAAATAAATGCATTAATAGACCTTTATTGAAAAATGTAAAGTATTTGAAATTAAGAAATCTTTTGAAGACAGAGGTTTATGAAATAGGGTTTGGGAAACTGATGCATGTTTAAGCAATATTGAAAGGAAATTACATTTATTCAGTGTTGTCATTATAAACAACAGAAAGAGTATGCTTAAGCATTGGGGACAACCAAAAAGTAAAGCTGTGTGTACTTACCATAAATGTAGATGTTCAAGTGTATTCACTGTTGCAGTCATCACATTTGGGTTATCTGCTTGCAGGTAGCCCTCAGTCTGCCTGATTATCAAAGTCTTGGGTCCTGCGTCAGTTGCTGTTTCATCTTCCATAACGTCAGGTAGTCAGGGGTATAAAGCATGCAGCCAACGCCATTACATCATTTTTTCATGCCCCAGATGTCAGGTGCCCCCATAATGGGAAGCAATTATATACAAGGTTACATCTCCAACAAAAAGCAAATACACCAGAAAGCTTTAAGCATAGTAAACAAGAATAGAGGTATAGTCAATAGAAGTCAGGGGGCTGGAGGGAGGGTAACCAGGACTGCAACAGTGAATATACGCTAACATTGACATTTATGTTAAGTGTACACAACTGTACTATGTTCATGTTTCACTGTTGTAGTCATCATATTTGGGTAAATTCCCAAAGCTAAGGAAGGGAGGAGGCAGTTATATAGAATTAGGACCAGCTATAAGGCCCTGCAAGACTGCAGTGGCAAAGCCAGCTCTGGATTTAGAAAAAAACTGGCAAGTGGTAATGCTTGGTGAAGGTATGTACAGAACTCCAGGTAGCAGCTTCCAGGATGTCCCTGGTAGGGACACCTCTGAGAAAGACTGTAGAGGTAGATGCAGCCCTGGTGGAATGAGGTCTTATCCCCTGTGGGGTAAGTTTTCCATGGTGCTTATAGCAGAAATGAATGCAATGGCCTATCCACTTAGAAATGGTTTGCTTTCAAATGGCCTTCCCCTCTCAGCCCCTGCAGCAAATGCAACCAGCAGCTGTTCAGATTTCCTGAGAGGCTTAGTCCTGTCCAAGTAAAATCTAAGTTGACTGTGCACGTCCAAGGAGTGCAGTATTCGTTCCCCTTTGTTCTGTGGATTAGAAAAGAAGGTTGGCAAATGAATGGACTGATTAAGGGCCACACTGGATACCACCTTGGGCATAAAGGAAGGATTGGTCCTGAGGGACACCCTGTCCGCATGAAAAATGATGAAAGGCTCCACTGCCATGAGGTCCTGTAATTCAGACACCCTTCTTGCTGAAGTGATGGATAGAAGGAAGGCTGTTTTCCAAGAAAGGAATTTCAACTCTGCATTTGCAGCTGGCTCAAAGGGAGGTAGAGAGGGCTTTTCCAATACAAAGTTAAGGTCCCAGGCTGGAGTAGGGGCTCTCCTGGGTGGTCTTAAGTTTTTGGCCTTTCTGAGGAATTGCTTCAGCAGTGGATGAGAGAAGAGGGGTGGGCTCTGTATTATAATGTGCTGAAATGGCAGAGGCATGAATTTTGATGAAAGAAAAGGAAAGACCCTTGTGAAGCATCTCAGTTAAGTATTGAATAATGCGCGGTAAAATTGGGCACTGTTGTGCTCATCTCCTCAGTTTGGCTCCAGGAACAGAATCTTTTCCATTTTTCAGCATAGGATTTTCTGGTACTACACCACCTTGCCTCCAGGGTGACATACATCACTTGCTTACTGAGGATTGATAATTAGCCAGGCTGCAAGGTTCAGGGTTTGAAGCTTTGGGTGCAGAATCTGGCCCTCCTACTGGGACAGCAGGATCGGGGTCTGAGCAGGTGCCATGGGTCCAGCAGTGACACACTGTACAAGAGGGGGTACCAGTGTTGGCATGGCCAGTCTGGTGCAATCAGCATTGGCCTTGGTTTGTCCTGTTTGATCTTTAGTAGCATTTTGGAGAGGAGAGGCAGGGGAGGAAAGGCATAGACTGATAGGTTTTTCCAGGTGAAGGACAAGGCATCCACTTTCCAAGCTTGTCTGTTGGGAGTCTTTGTGCAGAATTTGTCCAATTGGTAGTTCTGAGGGGAGGCAAACAAGTTATCTCTGGGCTCCCCTATTTGTTTCTGAAAATGTTGAATATCTTTGGTTCCAGTTTCCACTCGTGTGGGTCCATGGGATTTTGGCTTAGATCGTCTTCCAGTGTATTTAGCTTGCCTGGCAGGAATTGAGCTTGTATGTGCACTTGGTAGCTCAAGGCTGTGTTCCACAGAGCCATGGCTAGTCTGCAGAGAGGGTATGAGTGGGTTCCCCCCTGCTTGTTTATGTACCACGTAACAGTGGTGTTGTCTGTCTTTACCAATAATTGTCCTGGAAGAATGTGGTCCTTGAAGGCTGTCAGAGCATTCTGTACAGCTAACATTTCTTTTTGATTGATATGCAGGTGCATTTGACTCGGGCTCCATTTGCCCTGAATGTACTGCCCTGCCAAGTGAGCCCCCATGCATAGTCTGATGCATCTGTCGGGGTTTGAGCAGCAGGGGGTAGAGTGAATGGCAGTCCCTTGTTGTGGTGGCAGTCCTCTGCCCAATAAAGGAACTCTGTCTTTAGACAAGGGATGATAGGAATCATTGATTCTAAGTCCTGAGAATGTTGACACCATTGACTTTTTTAGATACCATTGTAGTTTCCTCATATGCAGTCTTGCATATGGAATTAGCAGAATGCAAGAGGCCATGAACCCCAGGGCTTACAGCATTTTCCTTGCAGATAGCTGGGTCTTTGTGACCAGTAGTTTGAAGTAGGTTGTCAAATAAACATGTTTCTCTGGCATGAGGTAGGCCATCTGGGAAGTTGTATTCAACCTTGCTCCCAGGAATACAATTTGTTGGCAGGGTACTTGATGTGATTTCTTTTCGTTTATGGTATACCCCAGAGAAGTTAGCAATTTCTTTACAAATGCCAGATGATTTAATAGTATGTCCTGGCTTACTGTCTGAATTAGACAATCGTCCAGGTGTGGGTATATTTGAATATTTCTTTGCCTGCAAAATGCAATGACTGGAGCTAGGCACTTTGTGAATACTCTGGGCGCAGTAGAGAAGCCAAAGGGCAGTGCAGAGAACTGACAGTGCATGTAGCCTGCTCTGAAGCATAGGTATCTTCTGCAAGATTCCCTAATTGGGATGTGCAGGTAGGCTTCCTTTAAATCCAGTGTTGCCAACCATGCATTTTTGCCTAGCATGGGAAGCAGCTGATGAAGAGCTAGCATTTTGAATTTTGGGATTACCAAAAAGGTGTTTAGGATAGACAGGTCCAGGATAGGATGCCAGGAAATGTCTTTTCTGGAAACCAGGAAAAGTCTTGAGTAAAAACCTTGCCCCAATTCTTCTTCTGGGATAGGTTGAATAGCCTTGATGCTTAGAAGAGAGAGAACCTGCTTTTGAGCCTCTGACCACTGATTTGGGTGTAGGACTGGCCAACCATTTGGGGTTGGTAAGGAGTGGAATCTGTATCCTTGGGAAATAAGAAGTTATGTACCTACCATAACGTTCTATGTTAGTTGTCTTCTCTCGCCTTCTTTCTTGCTTGATGGGTTCGGAGCCGATCCCTCGGCTCCGACTCGGCACTTGCTAAGCTCGAGAGTCACTTTTACCAGCTCGAGGCAGCCCCATATCCCATGATGCAAGGCGGTAAGTACCCAGATCTCGTTTGATGACAAATGGCAATAGCACCAAGCATAAAATACTTCCCAAAGGAAGAAAGAAAACTTACAGATGGAAGAAGGACCAGGTTGAATGGTCTTCAGCATAACAGTTTCTTATAACAAGGTCTGTCCAGGCCAGGGGAAGGAGGAGGGTCGCAAGAAAGAAGGCGAGAAGACAACTAACATGGAACGTTATGGTAGGTACATAACTTCTTAATGTTAAGTTGTCAATCTCCTTCATTCTTGCTTGATGGGACCGCCCCTAGCACCTCTATCCTGGGTGGCACAATGGAACAAACTCTTGAGGACTGTAGAGCCAAAACTGGCTCTGTCCCTGGAGGCCAAGTCCAATTTGTAATGGGAAACAAAAGTGTGAGGAGTGGCCCAAGTGGCGCTGCACAAATAGTGTCTAAAGGAAGTCTAGCTTGAAAAGCTGTAGAAGTAGCTAAGCTCCTAGTTGAATGTGCTTTAGGTTTTGAGCACAGCTGTTTTCCCCTGAGCAGATAAATTTCAGAGATGACCAAGAAAGCCATCTAGACAAAGTCACTTTAGAAACAGGAAGGCCTTTTTATTATCCGCATAGGAAACAAAAAGTTGATCAGATTTTCTAAATTTTTTGTTCTGTCCAAATAATATCTAAGTTGACGGTGGACATCAAGATAATGTAGCTTTTGTTCAGCTCTATCTGAATAGTTGGGGAAAAATACAGGAGATCAATGGATTGATTCAAATTGTTCTTTGAAGCGACCTTAGGCAAAAAGGTTGGGTTAGTTCTCAAAGATACTCTGTCTTTGTGAAAACCAAATAGGGTCGAACCGAAAGAGCATGAAGTTCAGACACCCTCCTGGCCGATGTAATAGCCACTAGGAATAAAGTTTTCCAAGAAAGATATTTCAGGGAACAAGAAACAGCTGGCTCGAAGGGGAAGAATCAAGGATGTCAGCACTAAATTTAGATCCCACTGAGGAGGAGGATTCCTGATTGGAGGCTTTAGTAGGAAAATTCCTTTCAAGAAGGCCCTGCAGAGCCTATGGGACATAATATTATGATCTGCTATCCCGACATGAAAATTGGAAATAGCAGCCAATTGAACTCTGACTGTGGAAGAAGAGGAGCCTGCATGAAAAATCTCTGCTAAGAAGTCCAGGACTGCCTGAACAGGGGCAGTAAAAGGATCAATATTCTTGGCCTTAGCCCAATAAGAGAAACGTTTCCATTTGCTTGTATAAATCCTCCTGGTAGAGGATTTTAGCGAAGCTACTATGATGTCTCTAACTGGGTTAGAGATCAAAGGAAGCCTGGCTAAGGAAGGAAGTGGAGCAACCATGCTGTGAGGTTGAGAGAAGGGATTGACCGGTGCAGCTGACCCGATTGGTGAATCAGAAGATCTGGCACTGGGTCCAGATGCCACGGCTGCACCAAAAGGTGATGATGGAGGAACGGGAACCAAACTTGTCAAGGCCAGTAAGGAGCAATGAGAATCAATTTGGCTCTCAAAACGGTAGCTTTCTGGATAACCTGAGGGATCAGAGGAAATGGAGGGAAGGCATAAAGAAGTTCCTGGGGCCAATCCTGGGTCAGAGCGTCTCTGGGGGGATGGCCTGATGGAGGGAAGAGGCAGAAGAAGTCTGGACATTTGCTGTTTTGGGGAGTAGCAAAAAGATTGCAACATGGACGACCCCATTCCAGAAAAATCTCTTCCGCTATAGATTGCTTGAGAGACCACTCGTGAGGCATGAGAATAGCTCTGCTCAATCTGTCCGCTATAATGTTGGTTTTCCCAGGGATATGCGTTGCTACCAGAAACCGATGAGAGGAGATCGCCCATTGCCATAGTCTGAGCGCTTCTCGACACAAGGGGTAGGACTTGGTTCCGCCCTGTTTGTTGATATACCAAACTACAGACATGTTGTCTGTGTGGACTGCAATTGTCCCTACGGCAGAAAGTCCTTGAGGCCTTCCAACGTTAAAAGCACTGCTCTCATCTCCAGGACATTTATGTGCCGATGGTACTCGAACGGCTGCCACGTCCCATGAACCATCGTGCCCAGATAATGACCCCCACCCGATCAGGGAGGCATCCGTGGTGACAGTGGCTATCGGGGATGGGGTACAAAGTACCTGCCTTGGTGAACCTGAGGAGATGTGATCCACCAAGCAAGATGCTCTTTGCATGTCTGTGTCACCAGAATCTGGTGACGCATTGGAAGTTGTTGGTATGACCATTGTGTGAACAGCATCCACTGAAGAAGGCATGTAGAATCGAGCCAGGGAAGAAGAGTAATGGCCGCAGCCATGAGACCTAATACCTTTAGAACCATTCTGGCCTGTACTTTCTTGTTGGCCAGAATGATCCTGACATGACTCTGAATGTCTGAAACTCTTTGATCTGTAAGGGTAGCTGACATCCGAACAGTGTTTAAGTTTGCGGCTATGAAGGTAATAGACTGGCAGGGTGATAAGGATGACTTTTGAAAGTTGATCGAGATGCCCAAATGAGAACAAAGGTTTATTGTGTAATCCCTGGCTTGTATAAGCTGATGCCTGGTGGTGGCTGACAGGAGCCAGTCGTCGAGATACGGAAACACCTGGAATCCTTGACATCTCAGGTGAGCCGTGACCACTGCCATGCATTTGGTGAACACTCTGGGGCTGTAGTGAGACCAAAGGGCAGGGCTCTGAACTGGAAATGACTGGACCCCAGCCGAAGCGGAGAAATCTCCTGGAGCGTCTGTGAATTTTGATGTGATAGTACGCATCCTGAAGATCTATTGAGCACATCCAGTTGTCCTTCTGTAAGAAGGGCAGAATTGACTGAAGAGTGACCATTCGAATCTTGTCTTCCTGACAGACTTGTTGAGTCTGCTGTGATCCAATATTGGTCTCCAGTCTCCTGTCTTTTGGGGACCAAAAGAACCTTGAGTAGATTCCGGGCTCTGAATGGTCTGTTGTAACTGGCTGAATGGCTCTTTTTTGCAGTAGTTTTGAGACTTCTAACTCTGCAATTTCCCATAGACCGGGTGGTACATCTGGAAGGGAATTTGAGGGGAAGGGACTTTCCTCGAAAGGAATTATGTAACCCTTGGATATGATCGACTGTACCCATCTGTCTTGAGTGAGGGAAAGCCAGGCTTCTGGGTACAGTGATAATCTTCCCCCGACTGCCTCCAAGGAGGGACAGCCGGGCAACATCTCAGGGATGCTGAAAGGGCTTGTCAGAGAGAGGCTCTCTGTTTCCCTGGTTTTTCGGACCCCTCTGCCTCTAGAGCGCGTCTGTTGTTGTTACCGCCTCTCCCTCTAGGGGTAAACTGACCACGTGAATCCGGTGACTCCTTGGGATTTGGAACCACATTTTCCCACCTTTCTGTCCTTTGGGATAAGGTCTAGAAGGGGTGGAAAACGGACTCCTACAGCAGAAAGAGTCTTGCCGTCCTGTTCGCACCTGGTCAAGGTTTCCTTCACCTGAGGGCCAAACAAAGCTGACCCATCAAAGGGAGAATTTGTGAAGGACGCCTTAAAGGGATCCGCAAAATCACATAGCCGCATCCAGGCTTGGCGTCTAAGAGCCACACCTGTACCTGCGGCTCTACTCGCTCCATCAGCAGCATAAGATATTAGCCGCATGGAGGAGTTTGCAATGGAATTGAGGGTTCCTAGCTGCGAAGCAATTTTTTCTTGAGCCCCGGCAGCTGTAGGATCCTGAACTACTTCGCCCAGCTCCTTAAGGATATCCCTCTGGAGTCTGGTGAAGTGACATAGGTAATTCAGCTTAACGATAGCAAAGGTCGCTGAGGAAAACATCCGCTTACCGTACCTATCCATGGTCCTAGAGTCCTTATTAGGAGGATGGACGGCACGGAAGGATCTGCAAGTTCCTTTTGGTGGCCGCAGCCACCACCATGGCATCAGCGGGACACCCTTAGTGAGGAATTGCTTGTCACACGGGCAGTGATAAATTTTGAAGGCCTCCTAGGGACTGGCTCTACAGAGTCAGGAGCTGCCCACGTGCAATAACCTGCATAAGGGGTCGAAAGGCGGAGACACCCAGGAGGTGGAGGGCCGAGATCCAAACGGCTCTAGGTATACTGACTCATCCTCAGAGGGATTGTTGGTGGGCCAGTTTCCCTCTGTTTAAGGAGTTCTAGGATGTCTGAGAAGGAGACATCCTCAGAGGGGATCTAGGGGATCCCTCTGACTCATCAAAGTCAGTATCCAGTGACAGACTCGGGGAGTCTACATGTTTCCTCTTACAAGTCCTCTTCCTAGGAGGATCTCCCGAAACATCAGGAGAATCCTCGGAAGAGGGGGAAATTCCCAATGGGGAAACCTGAGGCGGAGGATCTCTGGGTCCTGTAGCAAGAGAAGTGGCAGAGATGTCAACAGGTACTATAGAGGGAGGAGCTAAGGGAACAGACTGCTGACTGATACCAGTGGCCAGCACACTCTTCATCACCTCGAATGCTCCCTCCCAGGCAGGTCCGAGAGAACCCGTTCAAGAACTAGGAACTCCAGGGACCACCGAAAGGGAAGCCTCCGAGGCAGATGTCGGAGCCGAGCTCACCAAGGCCGAGGCTCCAAGGTGAAGAGCGGGTTCAGACAAGGGTCCGATTCCACTCACCCCCTCGGAGGAGACCATGGAAGCCCGACCACGAATCCCTCTAAGGAAGGTCTCGAAGAGGAGATAAGAGTAGAGGCTGAAGGAACAGAAGGGGGTATCCGTCCTCCAGCCGTAGCAGTAACCATTCCCGAAGACTCCAACTCCAAGCTCTGGGGTAGAGTTGAAGGAGGAACTGTAACGGGGTGTGGACCAACAGTCGTCTGTTGAGACGGACTATGTAACATTTGGGCCAGTACCTGTGACTTAAGTAATCTGCTGACCACTCTCTCTAGGTCATGGTCTGACAGTCTGGATGACCTTGAAGATCGGCTCCGATGGCTCCGTTCCGAAAGAAGAGGTGAAGCCGGAGCCGAAGTATCGGCTCCAAGGAAGGAGACCTCGACCTCTTCCTGGAATGAGCCATCGGAACCGATACTATAGATCCTGTCGGAGCCGAAGACTTATCGGAGCCGACAGGAAGCTCGATGTATCGGCTCCAGCCGGAGCCGATACAGCCACAAAAGTAAGGGTGTCGGACCCGACCGGACCCGACACCGATGCCTGTGCCACATGGGTGTCGGAACCGATCGGAGCCGACACGAAGGTCGATGAGATTCGGCACTGATAGTCATCGGTGCCGAAGGCTTTGTGAAGCCAGAATCGGCTCCAGCCGAGCCGATCTCGACTCGAACGAAGTCGAGCCGAGGCCGCAGGCTTAGACACAGAAGCCTGGGCCTTGGAAGATTTAGCTGATTTTGATGGAGCCGACTTAGCCGGAGAGCCCTCCGGCTTAAGAAGGCCCCTAAGTATCAGCTTGTTGCGTCTTTCCTGCAGGACTCTCTGGCTGAAGGAATGACAAATAGCACAGGAGTCCTGCAGGTGAAGAGGCCCCAGGCAATACAGGCAAGAAGTGTGACCGTCTGTCAGAGACATCTTCTGACAGCACGAGTCACACTTCTTAAAACCTGAGACCCTCTCCTTTGACATGGTGCTTTACAAAACACACACACACACACCAGTCAAAAAATTAACTTAAATAAAATACCAAAAGGTATTCCTATAACAAACACACACACCCTAACAGGGAGGGGATGGGATGGGTAAAGTTTGACTAAAAAAAATTAGAACAGACAGGGATTTTCTGTCAGAAAATGTAAATAATTAACTTATAACTAACAATTAAGGGTTTTTTTACAAAAAGGGGCTTAAATATCAAAAAAGTGAATCACTTACCAGGAGCTGGTAAAAGGAGGACCTCATAAGCGAAGCGGCAAACGAGATCTGGGTACTTACCGCCTTGCATCATGGGATATGGGGCTGCCTCGAGCTGGTAAAAGTGACTCTCAAGCTTAGCAAGTGCCGAGTCGGAGCCGAGGGATCGGCTCCGAACCCATCAAGCAAGAATGAAGGCGAGATTGACAACTTAACATCTATATTTAAAACCCATTTGTCTTGGGTAATGAGCTCCCAAATTTTTTGCATGCAGGGCGATCTTACCCCCTAAAGGAACAGTCAGTTGAGCAGGGCTTGGAAGGTTTAAAGTTAAGGAACCACACAAAGGAAACCAACGGCCTGTAAACTCCCGAAGGAAATCCAACAGCAAACTCAGCTGGAGTACACCCAAAGTAAGCAGCTATACAAGCAGATAAATCCAATAAGCGAAAAACTGAAAGCTGAAAACTGGAAAAACTCTGGCAAAACTGCTTTATTTAAGCCTTAAAAATATAGTTTTTCGTCAGTCCACAGACTAACTTCTTCAGAAACAATGTATCCAAAACAAGTTTCAACAGTACTCTTGGCTTTAAAAACTCTGAGTAATGACATCACTTCCTCAAATTGACTTAAAGGGATAGCACACCCACTTTCCATCACTATGATCATCACACTCAAGTATTCATACAATAATATAATTCCACTTAAAAATTAGATGAATGGAATTAAAAATACAATGATAAAAGAATATATATATATAAAAAATAATATTATAATGAAGTCAAATATAAACATTTTAATTATAAATGTACATATTCTAACTAAAAACCTGATGCAGCAAGTACAAATTCCCAAACTGCATAAATTTTACTACTCCGTTTCTATATGTGACTCTCCTATTAACCAAGTGTGATGGGGTTCAACATCTAAAAAATTTTTTATAAAAATTATCTAACATTTATGTAAAATTTCTATAAAATTTTATTCATGTAAACATGCATAAATATAAACTCATTAAAATACCCCATATTGAATTTAACTACCTCTCCAGGCTCTTTAACTTTAAAATGCATGAAATGGACAACATGCCATTGAGACCTGGAGAAGCAAATGCTCTGAGTCTCAATTGCCAAAGCAATTCCTTCCTTTCTAATAATAATGAATCCTTCCCTTTTCCATGTCTGGTATTTATATGATCAATAGCCATAAAGCCAAATCCATGCTCAGGATGCTCTTGAATGTGTTTAGCTAGGGCATTTTCTTCCTTGTTCTTTTTTATAGCATAATCATGTTCATATATGCGTTGGCACAATTTCCTGTCTGTTTTCCCCACATAGAAACACGGACAGGAAAGACATACCGCCACATATACAACATGAGAACTTTTACAGTTATATCTTCCTTTTACTGTATAGATGTTGTTCCGGATAGAAAAATGAAGCCCCGTTTTGACAAATCTGCAATATCTACATGAATTGCATGTATACATACCAGCCCTTATATTTGTACCTCCCAACTGGCCTTCTAAAATGTTCTTTAGGCCAGGGCCCTTCCTATATGTAAACTGGACTAGAGGACCCAATTGCTGCAGCCCAAACTCACTGATAGCGACTGCCCAAAATCTTTTTATAATAGAGCTGATTTCTGGGGCATCCAAACTATATGTCATTACATACCTCATGGACTGATTAACAGACTGAGGATTCTCATCTGTCCCCTTATATACATTCAGTGACCCCTGATGGAAATTCAATAGTGGTTGGTAAAATCCAACCCTTCTCTTCTGCTGTACCTCCATTATTAGCTTGCAGTCATTACATTTGGGTAGAATCCCAAAGCTATGGATGGGAGGATGGAACTAAACAGCATTAGCAGCAGCTATAAGGCCCTGCAGGACTGCAGTGGCAAAGCCTGCCCTGGATTTAGAGAAGAGAGGTAAATGATAATGCTTTGTGAATGTATGAACTGAGCTCCAAGTAGCAGCTTCCAGAATGTCTCTGGTAGGGGACCCCTCCGAGAAAGGCTGCTGAAGTAGAGGCAGCCCTGGTGGAATGGGATTTGATCCCTTTGGGCACAGGTTTACCATGGTGCAAGTAGCAGAAATGAATGCAATGGCTTACCACTTAGAAACAGTCTGCTATAATATAGCCTTCCCCTCTGATCCTGCAGCAAATGCTGTCTCCTCTTCCATGACGTCAGGTCGTCAGGGGTATAAAAAACATGCAGCCGACGCCATTTTAATTGTTTTTTCTTGCCCCAGATGTCAGGTGCCCCCTGTTGCTCAGACTTTCTTAGAGATTTTGTCCTGTTTAAGTAGAATCTTAGTTGTCTGTGTACATCCAATGAATGCAGTATCCGCTCCCCCTTGTTCTGCGGATTTGGGAAAAAAGTTGGCAGGTGAATGGTCTGGTTAAGAGCCACACTGGATACCACCTTAGGCATAAAAGAAGGATTGGTCCTGAGAGGCTCCCTGTCGGGGTAAAAAATGAAAGGCTCCACTGCCATGAGAGCCTGTAGTTCTGAAACTCATCTAGCTGAGGTGACTGCCAAAAGAAAAGCTGTCTTCCAAGAAAGAAATTTTATATCCGCAGTAGCTGCTGGTTCAAAAGGAGGCAGGGCGAGTTTTTCCAGCACAAAATTGAGGTCCCATGCAGGAGTTGGCACTCTCCTGGGGGGCTTAAATTTTTGGCCCCTCTGAGATACTGTTTTAGCAGTGAATGAGAAAAGAGGGGAGGGCTCTGTGCTGTAATGAGCCGAGATGGCAGAGGCATGGATTTTTATTGATGAAAAAGATAGGCCCTTGTCAAGCATCTCAGTTAGGTATTGTAAAATCTGAGGAATATTGGGCTTTGCTGTGATTATTCCTTGGGCTTGGTTCCAAGCACAAAATCTTTTCCATTTATCAGCATAAGATTTTCTAGTACTAGGCCTTCTGGCTTCCAAAATGACACCCATCACAGGTTTACTGAGAGATGTGGTTTGAATAGTTAGTTGATTAGCCATGCTGCCAGATTTAGAGTTTGGAGCTGGGTGTGCAGAATTTGATAGTTCTGCTGAGACAATAGATGAGGTGTCTGAGGCAAGTACCACGGATGAAGGTGTGACATATTCCTTAAAAGCGGGTACCAGTTTTAGCGAGGCCAGTCCGGAGCAATTAGAATCATTTTTGTTTTTTCCTGTCTGACTTTTAGTAAGACCTTGGAGAGTAGAGACAGAGGGGGAAAGGCATAGACTGATAGTTTTTTCCAGCTGAAGGATAGAGCATCCACTTTCCATGCTTTTTTGTGATGAGTTCTTGTGCAGAATTTGTCCAACTGATAGTTTTGGGGAGAGGCAAATAGATCTATGTCTGTGCTCCACTATTTCTGTGTTAACATGCTGAAGATTTGTGGATCCAGTTTCCATTTGTGCAGGTCCATAAGATTTCTGCTTAGGTCGTCTGCCAGAGTATTTTGCTATCCTGGCAGGAATTTAGCTTGAAGATGAATTTGGTAAGTCAAGGCTGTGTTCCACAAGGCCACGGCTAGTCTGCAAAGGGGGTAGGAATGGGTACTCCCCCCTGCTTGTTTATGTACCACATAACTGTGGTGTTGTCCGTCTTTATCAGTAGTTGTCCTGGATGAAGTAAGTCCTTGAAGGTTGTCAGTGCATTCTGAACAGCTAGGAGTTCTTTCTGGTTGATATGTAGATGCATTTGGTTTGCGCTCCATTAGCCCTGAATGCATCTCCTTGCCAGGCGGCCCCCCCAAGCATAGTCTGATGCGTCTGTAGTTAGGGTTTGGGTGGCAGGGGGTAGAGTGAATGACAATCCCTTGTTTTGGTGATATGTCTCTGCCCACCAAAGAAACTCCTGTTGTAGGCAGGGAATGAGAGGAATTACTGTTTCCAGGCTGTGACAATGTTGACTCTATAAGCTTTTTAGGTACCATTGAAATTTCCTCATATGCAGTCTCGCATATGGAATTAGTAGAATGCAGGATGCCATGAACCCCAAAGCCTGCAGAATTTGTCTTGCAGATAACTGCATTTTTGTTGCCATTTGTTTGAAGTATGTTGTCAATTGTATTTGTTTGTCTGGCATGAGGTAAGCCATCTGGGCAGTTGTATTCAAGCTTGCACCCAGGAATGTAATTATTTGAGAGGGTACCAGTTGTGATTGCTTTTCGTTTATGGTGTACCCTAGGCATGCTAGAAGCCTTTTTACAAACGCCAGATGTTGAAGTGTCCTTGTCCTCTGCCTGAATGAGACAATCATCCAGATAAGGATAAATTTGAATGTTTCTTTGTCTGCAGAATGCAATTACTGGTGCCAGGCACTTTGTAAAGACCCCGGGCACAGTAGATAAGCCAAAGAGCAGTGCAGAGAAATGGTAATGCAAAAAACCTGCTTTGAAGTGGAGGAATCTTCTGCAAGATTCCCTTATAGGGATATGCAGGTATGCCTCTTAAGTCTAGAGTTACCAACCAGGTATTCTTGCCTAGCATAGGCAGAAGCTGTTGTCAAGTCAGCATTTTGAATTTTGGAATGTCCAGGAACGTGTTCAGAATCGTTAAGTCCAGTATTGGACGCCATGATTTGTCTTTTCTGGGTACCAGGAAAAGTCTTGAATAAAAACCTTGTCCTTTTCCCTTTCCTGATACTGGTTGAATAGCCCCCATATCCACGAGGGACATGACTTGTTTCTGGGCCTCTGCCCACTGGTTTTGTGGCAGATCTGGCCATCCGTTTGGAATTGGCAAAGTATGGAAACAAAATCTGTACCCCCTGGGATACTATGTTTAATACCCACTTGTCCTGGGTTATTAACTGCCAATTTTGAGCATGAAGTGCTAGTTTCCCCCCAAGGGGGCTCCCAAAAGACAAGTGCTTGGAAATGGCAAAGGAAAGTCATTGCGACTGCTTACTGTAGGGTTGTGCTTTGTTACCTCCAGATTTGGAGGTGGAGGAACCCCATTGCTTTGACCTGTGAGATCCCTGTGATTGATATCTGGAGCCTTTGGAACGCCTGGGTTTGCCCTGAGCAACTCTGTTGGATACAGGCAAGGACCAGTTCTTAGTAGGCCAGTGCCTACTGAACCTGGGTGGCTGCACTTACAAGAAATCTTTTACAGTTTGCATAGATTTAGCTTTGTCTTCCATTTTCTTTAAAACCTCTTCTGCCTTATTACCAAACAGACTATCATGCTGTAAAGGGGCATCCAACAATTTAGCTTTAACATGATCAGGCAGATTTTGCTCCTTGAGCCAGGCATGCCTTCTTATCACAGATCCAGTTACTGCGGCCCCGCAAGAGGCCTCCAAGGAATCAAAACCACATTGCAAAGTATGCTTTCTAACCTGCTCTGCTGAATGCAGTAAATCCTGTAACTCTAATTTCCACACAATCAAAAATCAGCATCATTTTCTGTTTCAGTAAGCCCATAACATGCTGTTGCTATTTAAGCATATGAAACTGGCAGTTTAAAGCCCTGACTGCCAAGGTTGCAGACGTATAAACCTTCTTACCCAATCTATCCAGCGCCCTGGAATCTCTATCAGAAGGGGTAGGATTTTTGGCTGTAGAAGCCTTAACACCCTTGGGACCCTGGGAAATGGTCTCAGTGTCAGCAGCAGGATTTTTGAAAAGAAATTTGTGGGAGTCAGGAAAGTACAGTTTTGTACATACCATAAATGTAGATGTCCGAGAGGAATGCATCTGCAGTTCTTACAAATGGGTTGTCCTGTCGTCAGGCAGCCCTTCGGTCGGCCGGATTCCAAAGTCTGGGTCTGGCTTCGGCTGGTGTCGCACTTCACCCGACGTCATTGCGGCAGTTCTTCGGGTATAAAGGCATCAGCCGACGCCATTTTCCTCAGTGTTTCTTGCCCCAGATGCCAGGTGCCCTCTTGGATGGCTAAATTTGGATAAATGCCAAATATTCCAAATAGTAGAGAGCAAACACACAAAATAAGCATGTATGTACATATATACAAACAAATACACCATAATAGATCCCCCCCAAGCTAGCTGAAGATTGGTAAGTACCCTAGGAGTACCTCAGAGGGGAAGGAGGGTGGGTAATCCTGACTGCAGATGCATTCCTCTCTGACATCTACATTTATGGTAGGTACAAAACTGTACTATGTCCTTCAAGGATGCATCTGCAGTCCTTACAAATGGGTAGAATACCATAGCTAGGCTAGGGGAGGAGGAATGAGAGAAGATTATGGTGTAGCTAGTATCCCTTGCAAAACAGCAGTGGCAAAGCCAGCACGGGATCTAGAGTATAGAGGTAAATTATAATGCTTGGCAAATGTATGCACGGAGGTCCAAGTAGCAGCCTCTATAATGTCCTTGGTAGCCACTCCTCGTAAGAAAGCTGTGGTAGTGGCTGTAGCCCTTGTGGAGTGAGGCCTGATGTTCTCTGGAGTTTTCTTTCCATGGTAGGAGTAACAAAATCTAATGCAATTTCCTATCCATTTGGAGATTGTCTGTTTAGAAATTGGTTTTCCTTCCCTTCCTGTTGCATATGCTACCAGAAGCTGGTCAGTTTTTCTATTGTTTTTTGTCCTGTCCAGGTAGTAGCGTAATTGTCTGTGTACATCCAAGGTATGCAAGAGCTTTTCTCCCCTGTTCTGTGGATTGGGGAAGAATGTAGGAAGGTGGATAGCCTGATTTAAAGAGACTCTGGATACCACCTCAGGCATAAATGTAGGATTTGTTCTCAAGGACACTCTATCTTGATGGAAGATCAGGAAGGGTTGTACTGCCATTAATGCCTGTAGCTCAGAGACCCTTCTTGCTGAAGTTATTGCCAGCAGGAAAGCAGTCTTCCAGGATAAGTATTGCAATTCTGATGTAGCTGCTGGTTCGAAAGGAGGTAGAGTCAGTTTTCTAGCACAAAGTTCAAGTCCCATGCTGGCAATGGAGGTTTCCTGGGAGGTTTTACATTTTTAATTGCTCTCAGAAACTGTCTGAGCAGAGGATGAGAAGACAGGAGGATCCAAGCTGTATTCTGCTGAAATAGCTGATGCATGTATCTTGATGGAGGAATAGGACAGGCCTGTATGAAAAAGCTCCGCCAAGTACTCCAGAATGTTGGCTATGTTCACCAGTGTCACATCTTGGCCCTTTGCAGTACTCCAGATGAGATATCTTTTCCATTTTGCTGCATAATTCTTTCTTGTTGAAGGTCTACGAGCCTCCAGGATTATGTCTTTAACCCTTTGGGATAAATTTGGGTTAATTGCTGTTATGTAATGTTCCAGGCAGTTAGCTGCAGAGTTTTTAGGTTTGGATGCAGGATGTTGTAGTTGTTCTGTGTCAGCAGTAATGGGATCAGGGGCAGTGTCCATATTGGTTCCCGAGACATGCTCCTCAGCAGTGGATACCAATGTTGTCTTGGCCAGTCTGGGGCTATCAGAATGATCCTCGGACGTTCCTCTTTGATCTTGAGAAGCACCTTGTGCATCAAAGGAAGTGGTGGGAATGCGATGCTGTCAGGTTTTTCCAACTGAAGGATAGTGAGTCCACCTTCCAAGCAAGTGGGTGGTAAGTCCTTGTGCAGAATTTCTTCAACTGGTGATTGAGTGGGGATGCAAACAAGTCTATTTGTGGTAATCCCCATTCTCTTGTGATGGTTTTGAAGATGTCCGGATGCAGCATCCATTCGTGGGCATCTGTTGTAGTTCTGCTTAATATGTCTGCTAGAATGTTTTCCTTCCTGGTACATAAATTGACTGTAACTGAATGTTGTAGCTCAGAGCCACATCCCATAGGTCCAGTGCCAACCGGCATAGAGGGTATGAGTGTGTGCCTCCCTGTTTGTTGATGTACCACATAACTGTGGTGTTGTCTGTCCTTATCATCAACTGGCCTTCTTGGAGAATAGGTCTGAATGCCTGGATTGCCAATTTTACTGCCATCATTTCTTTTTGATTTATGTGCAGATGCAGCTGGTCTTGAGTCCATAGGCCTTGAATGCACTTGCCCATCATGTGTGCCCCCCAACCGAGGTCTGAGGCATCTGTCGTGATGGTTTGACTTGGTTGACTTTTGCAGAAGGGCAGTCCTGTGTTTGATTGACAGGCCCGAGCCCACCATAAGAACTCTTGTTTCAGGCATGGGATCATTGGAATTTTTGTTTCTAGGCTGTGCTTGTGCTGAGACCACAAATTCTTTAGGTACCACTGTAGCTTTCTCATATGCAGCCTGGCATGAGGGACCAGTATTATGCAGGATGCCATGAAGCCTAGAACTTGTAGCACTTTTCTTGCAGTTAGATGGCTCTGCTTTGTTAATGCCAAGAAGTAGAGAGAAGTTGCTCTTTCTTTTCTGTGGTTAGAAATGCCATTTGTTTTGATGTGTCCAATTCTGCACCCAGAAAGGTTATTCTTTGGGATGGAATCAGTCTTGACTTTTTTGTATTGACTGTATATCCCAGGGCTTGCAGCAGGTAGATGACTCTTTGTAAGTCTCCTGTTAGTTTGTTTTTGTTGTCCGCTTGTATCAGGCAGTCGTCCAGGTAGGGATAGATTTGAATTCCCTGAAGTCTGCAATGAGCGATTACTGATGCCAGGCATTTCGTGAACACTCTGGGCAGTAGATAAGCCAAAGGGCAATGCTGAGAATTGATAATGCTCTGATCCTGCAAGAAATCTGAGGTATCTTCTGCAAATTGGTCTTATGGGGACGTGCAGGTATGCCTCCTTGAGATCTAGAGTTACCAGCCAAGACTCCTTGCCCAGCATGGGAAGAAGCTGCTGTAGGGTCAGCATTTTGAATTTTGGTACAATGAGGAATGTGTTTAAAGCGGACAGGTCTAGAATAGGCCTCCATTTGTTTTCCTTTCTTGGTACTAGGAAGAGCCTGGAGTAAAATCCCTTCCCTTGCTCCGAAAATGGTACCTTTTCTACAGCTCTCATTCTTAATAATTGAGATATTTGTTTTAGAGCTTCTGTCCTTTGAGAAGGTGGTAGGTTTGGCATTCCTCTCTTTCCTGGTAGTGTATGGAAATGGAACCTGTAACCTTTGTCTATAGTCTGCAAAATCCATTTTTCTCTTGTAATGCAGTGCCAGTTTTTTGAAAATAATGATAGCTTTCCGCCTAAGGGTGCTTCTAGTTGTTCCCTGGTAGGCGGTGCCACCGCCAAGTCACTGTGATTGAGTTGTTGTAGTGGTGGTGGCTGTATCGGTGCCTCGTTGGTTGTTACCCTGCCACTGGCGACCCCTGTAGGCACCCCTGGATTGGTTTCTGCCTCTAGAGCGCCTATCCCTGCCTCTTTGTGTCTTAGAGGAGTCCGGAAAGGACCAATTCTTGGAGGGCCAGTTCCTGCTAAACCTTGGAGGTTGAACTTGTAAGAAATCTTTGACTGTTTGCACAGATTTTGCTTTCTCTTCCATCTTTTTTAGTACCTGCTGTGCGGGGGCACCAAATAAATTGACCTTGTCCATAGGTGCATCCAAAAGCTTAGATTTGACATGGTCTGGTAAGGCCTGTTCTTTCAACCATGCATGTCTCCTGATAACTGTGCCAGTCATGGCTGATCTAAAGGAAGCATCCAGTGCATCATAGCCACATTTTAAAGAATGGTTACTAACTTGCTGTATGTTATGTAACATTTCTTGAATATACTTTTTATCTAAAGATTCTTCAGAGGACAGCTTTTTAGTCAACTGGTCAAGCATAAACTCTTGATATTGAATCATATGGAATTGGCAGTTCAAAGCTCTAGCTGACAAAATAGCAGAGGTGTAAACTTTTTTACCCCATCTCTCTAAGGACCTGGAATCCCTTTCAGAGGGGAGGGGGTTTTTAGAAGAAGTAGCTGCTACAGCTTTTGGGCCCTTTGAGATGGTCTCTGGATCTGCAAAAGGAGCCTTATATAAGTGGTGATGAGTGTTCGGGACCCTGTAGTACCTATCGGGCTTAGCAGGAGCCGGAGGTAAAGAATCAGGAGCAGTGCAAGCATCATTAAATGCATCATCAACAACAGATAGAACTGGAGGTATAGCTAAGGGCCTATGCTGTGGCAAGTGAAGAAAGGTCCTAAGCCTTTTTCTAGAGTCTGAGAAATCTTGGCCCTGCCACTGAAATTGTTCCCTCATAGCATGCAAGGTTTCCCCAAAGGAAAATTCCTCAGGAGGAGAGGCTGAAGGGATGGACTCCTCAGCATCAGAGTCTTCGTAAGGAGAATAAGAAGCCTCAGGAGGGTCTGTATGATCTGAGTCATCAGAGGAATCATCTGTGGCTACTGGCTCAGGGGGCTCTGCTCTAGGCCTCTTTTCTGGAGGAGGGAGAGAGGCCCTGTCTGGATGAGGCTGGGATCCACGAATTAAAGAGATGAGATCCTCTGCCAAAGAAAGCATATGGGAGCTGGTGCTGGGCCTGTGAGAGGGGGGCTTGGCAGGCACAGGTTTTGAAGCTTTGGCTGCTTTAGCCCTGGCAAAGGCCTTAATAGACATAGCTGGAGGCCGCCTAGCAGCTCCACGTGCAGGGGTAGAAATATCTAGGGGAATGGTGTCTGATAAATCCTGTGAAATCGCAACAGAAGGTTGGATTTCAGAAGCCGTTTCTACCAGGATGGAAGAGGCCTCGGTAGAAGGCAAGTTATCGGCTGAAGAAAGAACCGCTTGCTCGGTTTCGGCCGAAACCGAGACACTCGTGGTTTGCTTAACCGCGGTTTCAGCCGAAGCCGCGGACCGCGAGTGTCGGTCCTTTTCTTTGCGCTTTTTGGTTATTTGCGTAGTCGGAGGATCCGACGTCATAATGTAGGCAAAATCAGAGCCGAAAATCTGTTCAGCAAAGTCCGAGCGACGTCTAAGCGTCCGTCGGTTAAAAGAAGCACAGGCTAGACAAGCTGCTACGTCGTGGACTGGGCCTAAACAATGTATGCAATAGGAGTGGAAATCTTTATGAGGTATTTGTTTCCCACAAGATAAACAGTTATTAACTTTCTCTGACATCGGCTGAGGCAAGAAAGAGTCCCCAACGGGGTACTTAGCTTTATAGAAGTCTTCGTAGTAGTATTCGGTAGTAGTAATCTCTGGATCTGACCGACCGGCACTTGCGAACAGCTTCTGCTTCGGGCGACACGCGGCAAGAAAGACAGAGGAAAATGGCGTTGGCTGATGCCTTTATACCCGAAGAACTGCCGCAATGACGTCGGGTGAAGTGCGACACCAGCCAAAGCCAGACCCAGACTTTGGAATCCGGCCGACCGAAGGGCTGCCTGACGACAGGACAACCCATTTGTAAGGACTGCAGATGCATCCTTGAAGGACATCCCTGTAATATCTGTCTGGCTTACTAGGAGCCGGAGGCAGGGAATCAGGAGCCATGCTTGATTCCGAAAACACAATGTCCAATACAGGAGGTATTGCCAAAGGTCTATGCTGAGGAAGAAGAAGGAAATCCCTAAGCCTCTTTTTTGCTTCAGAGAAGTCCTGACTCTCCCAATGAAAAATGTTCCCTTAAAGTATGCAAAGTCTTTCCAAAAGAGTAGTCCGCAGGAGGAGATGCAAATGGGATGGACTCCTCTGCATCAGAATCCTCATAAGGTGGAACAGAAAATTCCTGATCAGAAGAGTAATCAGAAGAAATGGAAACCTGATCTGAGGATTCATAATCAGTGCCTTGCCTAGGCCTCTTAGTGTGTGTGTGTGTGTGTGTGTGTGTGTGTGTGTGTGTGTGTGTGTGTGTGTGTGGGGGGGGGTTGGGAACCCCTGATCAAGGTAATTAAATCCTCAGCCATTCTGATCATTTGTTTTTTAGGAATAGGGGCCTGAGCATGATGCTCATGCGTCGGTTTTTTAGACATAGAAGTCGTTTTTGACCTTGTTTTTGTTGATGGCGTCGGTTTAATATAAAAATGTTGATGCCTGAAAACACCCTCAGAAGCCGGTGCCTGCTCAGTGGCTCCAGACCCATCCAAGGGAGACACATCCGCGGGTTTAATACTTTGTTTATCTCATGGCATACCGGACTCCGAATGGGTCTCAGTAGAGGCCTGCGACTCAAAAGTAGCGGGTATCAGGGGCTGCGAAAGCACCTCACTGAGTACCGGCGACTGGTTTAGGGGAAGCTTTGTCATCGGTTTTGGACCTCGACGGTCTGTCTCTGTCTTTTTCCTTGCGTGTTTTGTGAACTCCGGTAGTCGGATTGCTAACAGACAACATTTCAGGGTAGTTAAATCATGAAACAAAATATTTAGAAGCAAAAATATACCAACGTTTAATAGTGCGTTGGTTAGGTTAAGCACAAAACCAACAGCAAGGCACGTTGTGATCAGGGCCTAGGCAAGGAATGCAGTACAAATGAAAATCCCTATAAGGTATTTGCTTCCCACAAGTAATGCAATTATTAACCTTTACTGACATCGGTAAGGCGCAAGAAAAAGTTTCCCCAATGGGGTACTTAGCTTTAGTTTGAAGACTTCGGTTCTGAAACTCGAAAACGAAAATTTCAGGAGTCGGCCGACAGGCACTTGCGAACTGCTTCTGCTTCGGGCAACGCGTGGCAAGAAAGACGGATTAAAATGGCATCAGTTGCATGTTTTATACCCCTGACGACCTGATGTCATGGAAGAGAAGACAGCAACCGACGCAGGGCCCAATACTTTGTTATTCAGGCTGACTGAGGGCAACCTGCCAGCAGATTACCCAAATGTAATGACTGCAACAGTGAAACACGAAGAACATCTGCCCTGCCAACATGTCCTATTGATGTCACACATCAGGTTAAGGCACGCTGCTCGAGTGAAGCTTGACTTGTGGATATGCAGCAGTCCCATCAAGGAGGGGTCTGAGATTGCTTTGTATGCCATACAGAGGTCACCTCTGAGGGGTCTGTATGAAACTGAGTAAAGGGACAGGGCTTTTAGCCTATATGTGTAGCGTAGATGTTTGAGACCCCGGATTTTTCTGGTGAGGAACCTCTGTGATCTCTCCAGCTGCATCATGTGTTTTGCAAGGTACATGCCAAAAGGGGAGTTGTACTCAATAACTGGCCTTATAAGGGAAGAGTATAGGGATGTTATGACCTCCTTGTCCTTGGATGAGATGCCCTTACTTATGAGGTGGACCATGTAGAAAGCTTTCTCTACAACGGAAGCAACATGGTGGTCAAAAGTCAGGTTATCAACCTGGGTGCCCAATTCCTCATGACTGACTGCGTGCTTAAGACGTTATTAGTGTGATAATATGTGGGGACATCACTCTCCACAAAGGGGATGATGATGCATTTTTTGGCATTTAGCTTGAGGCCATGTTTCTGCCACCAGTCATTTGTTTGGGTGAGACCCTCTTGCAGGACGTCCACATCACTTGGGAAATTGATGGCAGTGGCCAGCTTGCAGTCATTTGCAAACTTGGTCAGCCTTAGCCCACTGGTTTTGGCCTGCACCTCAGAGAAGTATGTCCCAAATAACAGAGGCCCCAAGACCGATCCCTGGGTATGCCGCTCATTACAGGTGTACTGCTCGAGGTGGATTCCCCTATTTTGATTAGGTGGGTTCTATCAGTGAGCCAGTTTGTTACCCATCTGATAACATATGGACTGATGCCTAATTGAGAGAGTTTAACTATTATGCCCAAGTGGGGAATAGTGTCGAAGGCTTTGGCCAGGTCAAGGTAAGTGGTGTGCACTGTCTTCCCCTCATCCATGGCTTTGGTGACTGTCTCAAAGAAGTCGACCAGATTTAACAGACACGACCTCCCCTTGACAAAGCCAAACTGCATTGGGTCGAGTGTTTGGAGGTTGCCAATGTCCCTGTTAATGAGGTCCATGATAATCTGTTCCATGGCCTTGCAGATCAGGCTAGTTAGGCTGATGGGTCTATAATTGCCCAGATCGGTGGACACTCCACCTTTGTGTAAAGGGATGACAGTGGCTGTACTCCACTCGGATGGAACAAAGCCAGTACTCAGGCTTTGGTTGAATAGGGTACCCAATCGTGCTGCAAGTTCATGCCTGAGCTCATGTAGGATGCAGCCTGGGATGTTATCAGGTTCCATAGAGGCTGTGTTTTTTTGCCTTTCAGGGGGCAGTGATTACCTGTTCCCTAGAGATAAGGGGAGGCGAGCAGGTACTGGGGATGTCCTGATTTACTGGTGGGGGGGGGTGAAGTTTTCACTGAGTACGTTGGCTATATCTTCAGAATGTGTGTATGTGGTGTCCTTGACCACCACTTCTGAACAGATATGGGTGCTTCGAGATTGCTAACATATGTGAAGAAGGCCTTATGATTGTCTCTACTAGATGTGGCCAATTTGGACTCAAAGTTGGCTTTAGAGAATTTCATTAGTGCTCTTATTTGCTTGTTCAGGCTACGGAGAGATTGCTTCCAATTGGGCACCAGCTCCTTCTTTGTCCTGGACAGCAATTTTTTCCATTTGTTATATAGGTTACTTACTGCAGATGTCCACCAAACAGGTTTACTCTTCCTTGCTGAGGATGATTTTGTCCTGCCAGGTATTTCTGATTTCATGCATCTATACAAGTGCTAGTATAGTACTTTGGTGTAGATTTGGACATTGCTGCCAGTTCCAACAGAGGGGGAGAGGGCTGTGAAGCTATTTACACTATCCCTTAGGAGGTTGTAATAAGCTTTGGAGAAGTTTTTTGTTTGACCCTAGCTAGAGGGGGGGGGTCAGGGGAGATGCTGACTTCAAATGTGATCACTTTATGGTCGGATCTTACCAGGGAGGATGATACTGTAGCGGTGCAGCAGTGGTTACTCATGTTGGTTAATACCAAGTTCACAATATTATCACCTCTTGTGGGGGTATCTACTACCTGTTCCAAGGCATTTGCATTGATAAAAATAGAGGAATCTCTGAGCATTTACATTCTGGCATGAGTAGTTTTTCCAATCTGTGGTTGGGTAGTTAAAGTTACCCAGGATCAGGGTACAGGGTTGAATCTCGATCGATTTGAAGAGGTCCAGATAGGTGGAGTGGGCATCTTGAGTCAAATTTGGGGGGCCTGTAGCCAGCTAGGATTTAAATACGGGTCTTGTCAATGGTTAACTGCACCTGGAGTATCTCCTGTGTGTCATACTGTGTGTCTTTAATATACAGTGAAACGCCACTTCCTTTGGCTTTGCTGCCCACAGTTTGGGGGTCTGAATGTATGCTAGGATGAGTAACCAGGGAAGGCTGGGGTGCTATTCACAGCTTTGAACCAGGTTTCTTTAACTGCACAAATGTCAACATCTTCCAGGGTTAAGAATGCTTGCAATGAGTGCAGTTTCATGTTTAGACTCCTAGCAGTTAACAGCATGAACTTTAATTTGCATTTTTTGAAATTTTTATGTTGGTTTTTATTGACCTCTGGACTTTTCCTAAAAAAAGGCACTATGGGGAAGGAAAGGGCCTTTGCCAGAAGCCTGAAGCCCAAGTCAGACAGATGCAGGCCATCTCTAGCAAAGCATCGTGGTCTGTCGCTCATATCTTCCCAAGCTGTCAGGTACTGGATCCCCCTGGAATGACACCAGAAACTAAGCCAATTGTTAAAGTCAATCATTTTCTGTTTGTATTGAGGCATCATTCTGGGTGATGGTAGAATGCTGCTTAAGGCTAGATACATACCTGCCTGGGACACATATTCAGCGAGGTCAATCATGTCTCTCATCATATAGTCTAGGGAGGTACATCTCAAGTCATTCTTCCCAACATGGACTAACATAATGGTACCTGTTGGTGAGAGACTTGAGTGCGTGTGTGATATGGTGGACTCTGGCAACTGACAAGACAACAGTGACTTTCTCCTTATCCAGCCTGGTGAGAGGCACATCTGTCTCTCTCACAATGGAGTCTACTATGACTAATATGTTGGGTTTATGGTTAGGCCTTTGTAGTTGTGAGACACAGGTGTGTGGACTTTGTGTGGTATGTGGTGTGGAAGGTTGTGGAGTTCACGTGTGTTTTTAACCTCTGAGGTCTCCTTTGTTTGGGAATGTTTTTGTTGAGAACCTCCACGTGTGTGTGTGTGTGTGTGTGTGTGTGTGTGTGTGTGTGTGTTTACTGTTTAGTTGAGCTTGGTGTCTGAGGTGTAGTGATAGTGTTGACAACCTTCTCAGTGCCAGATATACTGGCTTGTGAGGGAGAGAGCACAGACTCTAGGTTCTTAATGTAATTGTATCTCTCACAAATTGTGTTCCTAGGTGGTAATAGTAGATGGTTGTCCATTTTCATGACGCAGTTGCTACATTGTCTCAGGATGCCCATTATCAACTAGGCTGGTAGGAGAAACCATAGGAAATTGTCCATTCATATTTGACAGAATCTGAGGAAGATAGGCCAGAGAGAGCTAAGGGGCAAGGCCTAAAGCCCAAGTGCTTAAACCAAAACTAACAGGCTTAGAATAACACTTAAAATTTAAAAAGGCTAAAAACAAGCAGTAATAAATGCAGCAGAAAAGATGCAATTGAACACTTCAGAGAACAAGCAGCTGAAAAACCAAGATGCAGTAAAGTACAGTTGTGTACACTTATCATAAATGTAGATGTTCGAGTGTATTCACTGTTACAGTCATTACATTTGGGTTATCCTGCTGGCAAGTTGCCCTCAGTCGGCCTGAATTCTAAAGTCTTGGGACCTGCGTCGGTTGCTGTCGCCTCCTCCCTGACATCAGGTAGTCAGGGGTATAAAAGATGCAGCAGACGCCATTTTCTTCAGTTTTTCTTGCCCCAGATATCAGGTGCCCCCCCAAAAGGGTAGGCTAAATATATGTAAATAAAACATACATGCACCAAAATAAACTTTGCCTTCATCTACAAGCGAATACACCACATAGGTTGTATAGATTACAGAAGTAAAGATAAGTTCCAGCAAAAATAAGGGGGATGGCTGGTGGGTAACCTGGACTGCAACAGTGAATACACTCGAACATCTACATTTATGGTAAGTGTACACAACTGTACTATGTTCTTCGTGTTTCACTGTTGCAGTCATTACATTTAGGTAGAGTCCTAAAGCTATGGTTGGAAGGCTGGAGTTAAACAGCATTAGGAGCGGCTATGAGGCCCTGCAGAACTGCAGTGGCAAAGCCTGCCCTGGATTTAGAGTAAAGTGGCAGATTGTAATGTTTTGTAAAGGTATGCACTGAACTCCAAGTAGCAGCCTCTAAAATGTCTTTGGTTGGTACTCCCCTGAGAAAGGCTGCAGAAGTGGCTGCAGCTCTGGTTGAATGTGGCCTAATGCCCTTAGGCACTGGTTTGCCATGCTGTGAGTAGCAGAAACGAATGCAGTGACCTATCCACTTTGAAATAGTCTGCTTGGAGACGGCCCTTCCTTGTGATCCTGCGGCGTATGCCACTAGTAATTGTTCTGTCTTTCTGAAAACTTTAGTTTTGTCCAAGTAGAATCTCAGTTGCCTGTGTACGTCCAAAGAATGCAGAATTTTTGCCACCTTGTTCTGTGGATTTGGATAAAAAGTTGGCAAATGAATAGTTTTGTTAAGGGCTACACTGGAAACAACCTTGGGCATAAATGTAGGGTTTGTCCTCAGAGAGACCCTGTCTGGATAAAAAATGATAAAGGGTGCCACAGCCATGAGAGCCTGTAGCACTGACACTAGTCTTGCAGAAGTTATTGCAAGGAGTAGAGCTGTTTTCCAAGATAAAAACTTTACATCCGCAGTAGCAGCTGACTCAGAAGGAGGTAAGGAGTTTTTTCAAGACATAACTGAGGTCCCATGCAGGTATTGGCGTTCTCCTTGGAGGTTTTAAATTTTTGGCTCCTCTGAGGTACTGCCTTAATAAAGGATGAGAAAGGAGTGGTGGCTCTGAATTGTAATGAGCTGAAATGGCAGAGGCATGGATTTTAATTGATGAAAAAGATAGGCCTTTGTCCAGCATCTCAGTTAAGTATTGCAAAATCTGAGGAATGTTTGGGGCAGCTGTATCAGTTCCTTGAGCTTGGTTCCAAGCACAAAATCTCTTCCATTTTCCAGCATAGGATTTTCTAGTACTAGGCCTTCTGGCTTCTAAAATGACATCCATCACAGCTTTACTGAGAGGTGTGCTTTGTATGGCTACATTATCCGCCATGCTGCCAGGTTTAGGGTCCTGAGTTGGCTGTGCAGAAATTGATTGTTTTGTTGGGACAGTAGATGAGGTATTTGAGGTAAGGTCCAGGCTGGGCATTGAGACAGGTTCCTTAAGATCGGATACCAGTACTGGCGTGGCCAGTCTGGGGCAATCAGAATCATTTTTGGTTTCTCCTGTCTGACATTTAGGAGTACCTTGGGGAGGAGAGGCAGTGGAGGAAAGGCATATACTGATAGGTTTGTCCAGCTGAAAGATAAGGCGTCCACTTTCCATGCTTGTCTGTGATAAGTCCTTGTGCAGAATCTTTTTAGTTGATTGTTGTGAGGGGAGGCAAATAGATCTATGTCCATGCGCCCCCATTTCCTTGTTATCATGCTGAAGACTTGTGGATCCAGGTGCCACTCGTGGGGATCCATGAGGTTTCTGCTTAGTTCGTCTGCCAGAGTATTGTCCTTTCCTGGCAGGAATTGTGCTTGCAGATGAACTTGGTAAGTCAATGCTGTGTCCCATAAAGTCATGGCTAGTCTGCAAAGGGGGTAAGAATGAGTGCCCCCCTGCTTGTTTATGTACCACATGACCGTGGTGTTGTCTGTCTTTATCAGTAGTTGTCCCGGATGAATAGGTCCTTGAAGGCTGTCGGGGCATTTTGAACAACTAGCATCTCTTTTTGATTGATATGTAGATGCATTTTGTTTGTGGACCAGGTGCCCTGAATGCCTCTTCCTGCCATGTGGGCCCCCCAGGCATAATCTGATGCATATGTTGTAAGGCTTTGCCTAGCTGGGGGTAGTGAGAATGACTGTCCCTTGTTTTGGTGACAAGCCTTTGCCCACCATTGAAACTCCTGTTGCAGGCAGGGAATGAGAGTAATCAGTTTCCAGGCGGTGGCAATGTTGTGTCCAGACACTTTTTAGGTACCACTAAGTTTCCTCATATGCCGTCTTGCATATGGAATTAGAAGGATACAGGATGCCATGAAGCCCAAAGCCTGCAGAATTTTTCTTGCAGATAACTGGGCCTTTGTTGCCATTTCCTTGAAATAGGAAGTCAGTTGCCTTTGTTTGTCTGGCGTGAGGTAAGCCATCTGGGCAGTTGTATTTAAGCCTGCACCCAGGAATATTATCTCTTGAGAGGGTACTAGTTTTGATTTCTTTTTGTTGACTGTGTACCCTAGGCATGTTAGAAGTCTTTTCACAAATGTCAGATGCTCTAGTAGAATGTCCTTGTTCTCTGCTTGTATGAGGCAGTCGTCCAAGTAAGGATATATTTGTATTCCTCCTTGTCTGCAGAAAGCAATTACTGTTGCCAGGCACTTTGTGAAGACCCTGGGCGTAGTAGATAAGCCAAAGGGCAGTGCAGAGAATTGGTAATGCTTTGAGCCTGCCTTGAATCTGAGGGATATTCTGCATGATTGTCTGATTGGGACATGCAGGTATGCCTCTTTTAGGTCTAAAGTCACGAGCCAAGCCTTGCTGCCCAGCATGGGCAGAAGCTGCTGCAAGGTCAACATCTTGAATAGATAGGTCCAGTATTGGTCTCCATGCTTTGTCCTTTCTGGGTACCAAGAACTGTCTTGAGTAAAATCCTTGCCCCTGCTCTTGCTGTGGCACTTGTTGAATAGCCCCCATGTCCATGAGAGCTGCGACTTGTTTTTGAGCCTCTGCCCATTGATTTTTTGGCAGGTCTGGCCAACCGTTTGCCTTTAGCAGGGTATGGAAGTGAAACTTGTAGCCTTGTGGCACTATGTCTAGAACCCATTTGTCCTGGGTTATAATGTGCCAATTTTGAGAAAAAAGTGCTAGTTTTCCCCCTAAGGGTGCTGCCAAAAGATAAGTGCTTGGTGCAGGCAGGGGGAAGTCATTGGGACTGTTTCCTCTATGGTTGTGATTTGTCTTCTCCACTTTTGGAGGTAGAAGCACCCCATTGCTTAGACCTGTACGAACCTTGCGGCTGGGATCTGCCTCTAGGGCTTCTGGATCTGCCCCTTTGAGGTCCGTCTGACACTGGTAAGGACCAATTCTTTGTAGGCCAGTGTCTGCTAAACCTAGGTGGCTGTACCTGTAAGAAATACTTGACCGTTTGCATAGATTTAGCTTTGTCCTCCATTTTCTTTAACACCTCTTCTGCCTTAACTCCAAACAAGGAATCATGCCATACCTGAGCATCTAATAATTTTGCTTTGACATGATCAGGCAGACTTTGTTCCTTTAACCAAGCATGCCTCCTAATGACAGAACCCGTAACAGCGGCCCTGCAGGAGGCCTCCAGATAATCAAAACCACATTGTAAAGTATGCTTTCCAACTTGTTCAGCTGCATGCAATAAATCCTGCATTTCTTTTTCTCCACATTCAGAATTTACCATTATTTTCTGTTTTAAGCAATGTCATGATATTTTGCTGATATTTCAGCATATGAAGCTGGCAATTTAAGGCCCTTATAGCCAAAGTAGCAGATGTGTAAATCTTTTTTCCCCATCTATCCAGTGCCCTAGAATCTCTGTCAGAGGGTGTAGGGCTTTTTTTGCAGTGGAAGCCTTGATCCCTTTGGGACCCTGAGAAATAGTTTCTGGGTCAGCAGTAGGGTTTTTGAAAAGGAATTTATGAGAGTCAGGAACCCTGTAGTATCTGCCCGGCTTAACAGGAGCTGGAGGTAAGGAGTCAGGGGTCAGACTAGACTCTGAGAACACATCATCTACAATGTCTAACACAGGCGGAATAGCTAGAGGCCTGTGTTAAGGTAGTAAAAGGAAATCTCTTGAGCCTCTTCTTAGATTCTGAAAAATCTTTGCTCTCCCAGTGGAAGTGCTCCCTCATGGCATGCAAGGTTTCCCCAAAAGAGTAGTCCTCAGGAGAAGAAGCTGAAGGAATAGATTCTTCAGCATCAGAATCCTCATAGGGGGGAAGAGAATATTCCTGATCAGAAGAGGAATCAGATGAAATGGAAACCTGATCTGAAGATTCATAGTTTGTCTCTTGCCTAGGCCTCTTATCAGGAGGGGGATGGGAACCCCTGATCAAGGTAATTAAGTCTTCGGCCATTTTGAGCATCTGTTTTTTGGGCATGGGGGCCTGTCCATGTGGCTGGTGAACTTGTTTCTTTGCCTTTAAAGGTGCTTTAGTCTTTGCCTTTGAAGCTGTAGTCAGTTTAATATATAATTGTTTAGGTCTGAATACACCCTCAGAAGCAGATGCCTGCTCAGCGGCTCTGGACCCATCTGAGGGAATAGTCTCAGAGGCCTCCAATACCTTGAGTTTCCAGCGGCCTGGCCGACTCAACGTGGGAGTCGGTAGCGGCTTACGACTCTAAAGTAGCGGGCGTCAGGGGCTGCGAAAGCACCTCACTCAGAACTGGCGACTGGCTTAGGAGAAGCTTTGTCGTCGGTTTTGGACCTCAGTAGTCTGCCTTTTTCTTTGCGTTTCTTGTGAACTCCGGTAGTCGGATGGCTATCTGACGACATTGTATAATGAAATCTTCGCCCAAAATAGCTTAATGCAAAATCATACCAACGCTTAATAGCGCATTGGATAAATCTAGCACAAAACTGACAACTAGAAACGTCGTGGTCATTGCCTAGGCAAAGGAATACAGTAAGATTGAAAGTCCTTATGAGGTATTTGCTTCCCACAAGAAATACAATTATTAACTTTTTCTGACAACGGTCTGGAGCAAGAAAAAAGTTTCCCCAATGGGGTACTTAGCTTTTAATGAAGACTTTGGATCTGAAACTCGAATACGAAAATTTCAGGAGTCGGCCGACCGGCACTTGTGAACTGCGTCTTCTTCAGGCACCACGCGGCAAGAAAGACTGAAGAAAATGGCATCAGCTGCATCTTTTATACCCCTGATGACCTGATGTCAGGGAGGAGGCAACAACAACCGACGCAGGACCCAAGACTTTGGAATTCAGGCCGACTGAGGGCAACCTGCCAGCAGGATAACCCAAATGTAATGACTGCAACAGTGAAACATGAAGAACATCAGAGGAGGAGGAGGAAACACAAATACTGTAAAAGCAGCTGAATATTTGAACATTTAATTAATGAATGTATGAAGACAAGGCGTGAGCAATGTGTGTAGGTGGGACGTGGACAAAAATAAATGTAAAATGTTACATAGAAAATGTGGATGTGCACAGCAATTTTGGTTTGACTGCGAGAAGGATGCATATGAAAACAATGAGAATAATGAAAGTGAACATTTTGAGGATTTAAATGAACAGGTTACTAGTGGTTGTATACTGGATGAATGTGAAGGAAATTTAATGTCTGAGGGACAGGAGGTGGACAAGGAAAAGGATGAATATAATGGTTTGATACAGAACATATTTGAAAATCTGACTGACGTAGAAAACAAAAGAAGTATAGTTGAAACAGGAAAAAACAAAGAATAGTGTGAGGAAAAGAATGATTAAATTACATAAGAATGTTGGAAAAAACAAAAAAGGATAAAGGTAGTTTGAAAATCATTTCTTTAAATGTCAACAGCATAATTCATGTAAAATGAGGCTAAATGTGGCCTTATGATGTAAAGAACAGATCTGTGACAGTCTAATATTGCTAGATGTAAGATATTTAAGTACTGAACAAAAAAAGTTATTTGAGATAATGAAATATGTTACTGATACTCAATACTCATCTTCCAACCCACCAAACATACTCAAAATAACTCTCACTTTAACATCACAGCAAAAGACAACACCACTATATACCCAACTGAACACACCAAATTGCTAGGAGTGGAAATAGACAATAAACTAAAATTTGACATTCACATATCCATGACCATAAAAAAAGTCCACAAAAAACTAGGAGCATTATACAGAAATAAGAAGTTATGTACCTACCATAACGTTCCATGTTAGTTGTCTTCTCTCGCCTTCTTTCTTGCTTGATGGGTTCGGAGCCGATCCTCGGCTCCGACTCGGCACTTGCTTTAGCTCGAGAACTCCTTTTACCAGCTCGAGGCAGCCCCATATCCCATGATGCAAGGCAGTAAGTACCCAGATCTCGTTTGTTGACAAAGGGCAATAACACCAAGCAAAAAATACTTCCCAAAGGAAGAAGAAACTTACAGATGGAAAAAGGACCAGGTCTGAATGGTCTTTAGCATAATAGTTTCTTATACAAGGTCTGTCCAGGCCAGGGGAAGGAGGAGGGTCAAGAAAGAAGGCGAGAAGACAACTAACATGGAACGTTATGGTAGGTACATAACTTCTTAATGTTAAGTTGTCAATCTCGCCTTCATTCTTGCTTGATGGGACCGTCCTAGCACCTCTATCCTGGGTGACTCAATGGAACAAACTCTTGAGGACAGTAGCGCCAACACTGTATCTGTCCCTGGAGGCAAAGTGCAATTTGTAATGGGAAACAAAAGTGTGAGGAGTGGCCCAAGTGGCGCTGCACAAATAGTGTCCAAAGGAAGTCTAGCCTGAAAAACTGTAGAAGTAGCTAAACTCCTGGTTGAATGTGCTTTAGGTTTTGAGCACAGCTGTTTTCCCCTGAGTGTATAGATTTCAGTGATGACCGTAGAGAGCCATTTGTACAAAGTCACTTTAGAAACAGGAAGGCCTTTTTATTATCCGCATAGGAAACAAAAAGTTGATCAGATTTTCTACATTTTTGTTCTGTCCAAATAATATCTGAGTTGACGGTGGACGTCAAGAGAATGTAGCTTTTGTTCAGCCCTATCTGAATAGTTAGGAAAAAATACCGGAGATCAATGGATTGATTCAGATTGTTCTTTGAAGCAACCTTAGGTAAAAAGGATGGATTAGTTCTCAAAGATACTCTGTCTTTGTGAAAATCAAATAGGGGTCGAACCGAAGAGCATGAAGTTCAGACACCCTCCTGGCAGATGTAATAGCCACTAGAAATAAAGTTTTCCAAGAAAGACATTTCAGGGAACAAGAAACAGCTGGCTCGAAGGGGAAAGAATCAAGGATGTCAGCACTAAATTTAGATCCCACTGAGGAGGAGGATTCCTGATTGGAGGCTTCAGTAAGAAAATTCCTTTCAAGAAGGCCCTGCAGAGCCTATGGGACATAATATTATGATCTGCTATCCCGACATGAAAATTAGAAATAGCAGCCAATTGAACTCTGACTGTGGAAGAAGAGGAGCCTGCATGAAAAATCTCTGCTAAGAAGTCCAGAACTGCCTGAACAGGGGCAGTAAAGGGATCAATATTTTGGGCCTTAGCCCAATAAGAGAAACGTTCCATTTGCTTGTGTAAATCCTCCTGGTAGAGGATTTTAGTGAAGCTACTATGATGTCTCTAACTGGGTTAGAGATCAAAGGAAGCCTGGCTAAGGAAGGAAGTGGAGCAACCAAGCTGTGAGGTTGAGAGAAGGGATTGACCGGTGCAGCTGACCGGATTGGTGAATCAGTAGATCTGGCACTGGGTCCAGATGCCACGGCTGCACCAAAAGGTGATGATGGAGGAACGGAAACCAAACTTGTAGAGGCCAGTAAGGGGCAATGAGAATCAATTTGGCTCTCAAAACGGTAGCTTTCTGGATCACCTGAGGGATCAGAGGAAATGGAGGGAAGGCATAAAGAAGTCCCTGGGGCCAATCCTGGGTCAGAGCGTCTCTGGGGGGATGGCCTGATAGAGGGAAGAGGCTGAAGAAGTCTGGACATTTGCTGTTTTGGGAGTAGCAAAAGATCGCAACATGGACGACCCCATTCCAGAAAAATCTCTTCCGCTATAGATTGTTTGAGAGACCACTCGTGAGGCATGAGAATAGCTCTGCTCAATCTGTCTGCTATAATGTTGGTTTTCCCAGGGATATGCGTTGCTACCAGAAACCGATGAGAGGAGATCGCCCATTGCCAAAGTCTGAGCTTCTCGACACAAGGGTAGGACTTGGTTCCGCCCTGTTTGTTGATATACCAAACTACAGACATGTTGTCTGTGTGGACTGCAATTGTCCCTACGGGAAGAAAGTCGTTGAGGGCTTGCAACGTTAAAAGCACTGCTCTCATCTCCAGGACATTTATGTGCAGATGGTACTCGAGCGGTTGCCATGTCCCATGAACCATCCTGCCCTGATAATGACCCCCACCCGATCAGGGAGGCATCCGTGGTGACAGTGGCTATCGGGGACGGAGGTACAAAGCACCTGCCTTGGTGAACCTGAGACGATGTGATCCACCAAGCAAGATGTTCTTTGCATGTTTGTGTCACCAGAATCTGGTGACGCATTGGGAGTTGCTGGTATGACCACTGTGTGAACAGCATCCACTGAAGGAGGCGCATGTAGAACCGAGCCAGGGAAGAAGAGTAATGGCCACAGCCATGAGACCTAATACCTTTAGAACCATTCTGGCCTGTACTTTCTTGCTGGCCAGAATGATCCTGACATGAGTCTGAATGTCTGAAACTCTTTGTTCTGTAAGGGTAGCTGACATCCGAACAGTATCTAAGTTTGCCTATGAAGGTAATAGACTGGCAGGGCGATAAGGATGACTTTTCAAGTTGATTGAGATGCCTAAATGAGAACACAGGTCTATTGTGTAATCCCTGGCTTGTATAAGCTGATGCCTGGTGGTGGCTGACAGGAGCCAGTCGTCGAGATACGGAAACACCTGGAATCCCTGACGTCTCAGGTGAGCCGTTACCACTGCCATACATTTGGTGAACACTCTGGGGGCTGTAGTGAGACCAAAGGGCAGGGCTCTGAACTGGAAGTGACTGGACCCCAGCCGAAAGCGGAGAAATCTCCTGGAGCGTCTGTGAATTTTGATGTGATAGTACGCGTCCTGAATATCTATTGAGCACATCCAGTTGTCCTTCTGTAAGAAGGGCAGAATTGACTGAAGAGTGACCATTCGGAATCTTGTCTTCCTGACAGACTTGTTGAGTCTGCTGAGATCCAATATTGGTCTCCAGTCTCCCGTCTTTTTGGGGACCAAAAGAACCTTGAGTAGATTCCGGGCTCTGAATGGTCTATTGTAACTGGCTGAATGGCTCTTTTTTGCAGTAGTTTTGCGATTTCTAACTCTGCAATGTCCCTTAGACCGGGTGGTACATCTGGAAGGGAACTTGAGGGGAAGGGACTTTCCTCGAAAGGAATTATGTAACCCTTGGATATGATCGACTGTACCCATCTGTCTTGAGTGAGGGAATGCCAGGCTTCTGGGTACAGTGATAATCTTCCCCGACTGCCTCCAAGGAGGGACAGCCGGGCAACACCTCAGGGATGCTGAAAGGGCTTATCAGAGAGGCTCCCTGTTTCCCTGGTTCTTGGACCCCTCTGCCTCTAGAGCGTCTGTTGTTGTTACCCCTCTGCCTCTAGGGGTAAACTGACCCACGTGAATCGGCGTGACTCCTTGGGATTTACGGAACCACATCTTCCCACCCTTCTGTCCTTTGGGATAAGGCCTAGAAGGGGTGGAAAACCGGACTCCAACAGCAGAAAGAGTCTTGCCGTCCTGCTCACACCTGGTCAAGGTTTCCTTCACCTGAGGGCCAAACAAAGCTGACCCATCAAAGGGAGAATTTGTGAAGGACGCCTTAAAAGGATCCGCAAAATCACATAGCCGCATCCAGGCTTGGCGTCTAAGAGCCACACCTGTGCCTGCGGCTCTACTCGCTCCATCCGCAGCATAAGATATTAGCCGCATGGAGGAGTTAGCAATGGAATTGAGGGTTCCTAGCTGCGAAGCAATCTTTTCTTGAGCCCCTGCAGCTGTAGGATCCTGAACTACTTCTCCCAGCTCCTTGAGGATATCTCTTTGGAGTCTGGTGAAGTGACATAGGTAATTCAGCGAGCATAGCAAAGGTCGCTGAGGAAAACATCCGCTTACGTACCCATCCATGGTCCTAGAGTCCTTATTAGGAGGATGGACGGGCACGGAAGGATCTGCAAGTTCCTTTTGGTGGCCGCAGCCACCACCATGGCATCAGCGGGGACACCCTTGGTAAGGAATTGTTTGTCACTAGGGGCAGTGATAAATTTAGAAGGCCTCCTAGGGACTGGCTCTACAGAGTCAGGAGCTGCCCACGCCTTCGTGCAATAACCTGCATAAGGGGGTCGAAGGCGGAGACACCCAGGAGGTGGAGGGCCGAGATCCAAACGCCTCTAGGTATACTGACTCATCCTCAGAGGGATTGTTGGTGGGCCAGTTTCCCTCTGTTTCAGAAGTTCTAGGATGTCTGAGAAGGAGACATCCTCAGAGGGGATCTAGGGGATCCCTCTGACTCATCAAAGTCAGTATCCGGTGACAGACTCGGGGAGTCTACATGCTTCCTCTTACAAGTCCTCTTCCTAGGAGGATCTCCCGAAACATCAGGAGAATCCTCGGAAGAGGGGGAAATTCCCAATGGGGAAACCTGAGGCGGAGGATCTCTGGGTCCTGTAGCAAGAGAAGTGGCAGAGATGTCAACAGGTACTATAGAGGGAGGAGCTACGGGAACAGACTGCTGACTGATACCAGTGGCCAGTACACTCTTCATCACCTCGAATGCTCCCCTCCCAGGCAGGTCCGAGAGAACCCGCTCTCAAGAGCTAGGAACTCCAGGGGCCACCGAAAGGGAAGTCTCCGAGGCAGATGTCGGAGCCGAGCTCACCAAGGCCGAGGCTCCAAGGGGAAGAGCGGGCTCGGACAAGGGTCGATGCCACTCACCCCCTCGGAGGAGACCATGGAAGCCCGACCACCGAATCCCTCTAAGGAAGAGGAGATAAGAGTAGAGGCTGAAGGAACAGAAGGGGGTATCCGTCCTCCAGCCGTAGCAGTAACCATGCCCGAAGACTCCAACTCCAAGCTCTGGGGTAGAGTTGAAGGAGGAACTGTAATGGGGTGTGGACCAACAGTCGTCTGCTGAGACGGGCTGTGTAACATTTGGGCCAGTACCTGTGACTTGAGTAATCTACTGACCACTCTCTGTAGGTCATGATCTGACAACCTGGATGACCTTGAAGATCGGCTCTGATGGCTCCGTTCCGATAGAAGAGGTGAAGCCGGAGCCGAAAGTATCGGCTCCAAGGAAGGAGACCTCGACCTCTTCCTGGAATGAGCCATCGGAGCCGATACTACAGATCCTGTCGGCGCCGACTCCTCGGAGCCGACAGAACGTCTCGATGTATCGGCTCCAGCCGGAGCCGATACAGCCACCAAAGTAACGGTGTCGGAGCCGATCGAGCCGACACGATGCCTATGCCACATGGGTGTCGGAACCGATCGGAGCCGACATCGGCGGACAATACAGATTCGGCACCGATAGCCATCGGTGCCGAGCTGTCAAGCCAGAATCGGCTCCAGCCGGAGCCGATCTCGACTCAATGCAGTCGGGCCGAGGCCGCAGGCTTAGATACAGAAGCCTGGGCCTTGGCAGGTTTTGTTGATTTTGGTGGAGCCGACTTAGCGGAGAGCCCTCCGGCTTAAGAAGGCCCCTAAGAATCAACTTACGTCTCTCCTGCAGGACTCTCTGGCTGAAGGAGTGACAAATAGCACAGGAGTCCTGCAGGTGAAGAGGGCCCAGACAATACAGGCAAGAAGTGTGACCGTCTGTCAGAGACATCTTCTGACAGCACGAGTCACACTTCTTAAAACCTGAAACCCTCTCCTTTGACATGGTGCCGAACACACAACACACACACACCAGTCAAATTAAATTAAACAAAATACCAAGAGGTATTCTATAAAACACCAACACACACACCCTAACAGGGGGGGGGATGGGATAGGGAATTGACTAACAAAAAATTAAAAGAGACAGGGAATTTCTGTCAGAAAGGGATAGAAATTAAAATTAAACTATCAAAAAATTAGTTTTAGACTAAAAAGGGGCTTGAAATATCACAAAAGTGAACAACTTACCAGGAGCTGGTAAAAAGAAGACCTCCCAAGCGAAGCGGCAAACGAGATCTGGGTACTTACTGCCTTGCATCATGGGATATGGGGCTGCCTCGAGCTGGTAAAAGGAGTTCTCGAGCTAAAGCAAGTGCCGAGTCGGAGCCGAGGATCGGCTCCGAACCCATCAATCAAGAATGAAGGCGAGATTGACAACTTAACATTAAACAATTTCTCACCAAAGCAGCAAAGATTTCAATAGCAAATTCCCACCTTATCTCCACCCTACTTTATGCCTCTCCAGTATACACCAACCTAAGGCAATGTGATCTAAACAAGCTAGAGACCTGCTACAACAAAATCGCAAAATTCGCCACAGGGGCATCCTACCGTAGTCACCACTGTCTCTCACTTGCTGAACTGGGCTGGCTTGAACTCCCTCACCTCCTTCAATGGTATCAACTCTCACTCACCCACAAACTAGTAAACCATCCACTAAATGTCCCATCCCTCCAGAATCTACTCCAACCCTATCGCACCACCAGACCACTAAGATCCAGCAACAAAAATCACTTGCAGATCACTAAAGCCAATAACTCTGCTGGTGAAGCACTATTCTCTTAGCCATAGCCAAATTATGGAACTCACTCCCACCCACAATTACCTCCGTACCATCATGCACCAACTTCAAAACTTTATTAAAAGCGCACCTAAAAACATGCTGGCAATGCCCTTGCAACTCCCACTCTAATATCATCCACCCCATCCAACTACTACCTTTCTTTCACCTCCACTAACTACCTTGATGATAGCAAGCTCAGATGCTCATAAGCCTAGTACTTATTATACAGCAGGAACTTCTCATTGTTACATTTGTTAATGCCTGTTATGTACTTCACAGATAAAGATTCTAGTTGTCTACTGATGTACTATGTTCTTCATCTGTAAATATGTTGTAAGTAATTTCTGTGTTAAATTGTTAATCACTATGTAATCCAATGCAACTACTGTCTGTTTATTTTACTGTGAAGCTTTTCTCCCCGGGCCTCCGCTGAAAATGGACCCACGTCCAGTCGGACACTCCCGGTCAACAAATTTAAATAAATAAATAAATAAGACATTTGTTCAAATGTAGCACTTTTAAGGAAACTATGTATAAAAACTGAAGTTATGTACTCACCATAACCAATGCAACTGTGTTGTCCATTTTCATTCTTCCTCAATATATAGGTATGAGATCCAACTCGGTCGCATATCTCAGACTTATGGATCAAACACTTGAGCTCCTCTCTCTACCCATAACACCCCAGTTAGCCTACAATACACCTCAGATCGAGTTTGTTGCTTTATACATATATAAAAGACAGAATAGAAAGGAGGAAATTAATAACTTTAATATCTATTGTTGTCTTTCTCATTCTTCCTCAATGTATGGGACAGAGTCCCCAACTACATTAATCTTGGTTGGCCCTCTTGGAAGGATATTCTGGAGACCTGCCGAACCAAATGCAGCTCTGCTTCTAGAAGTCAAATCTAGTGAGTAATGGAGCAATAAAGGTATAAGCATTAGACCATGTAACTGCTATGCAACTATCATCAATGGAAACTCTAGACCAGAAGGCAGTAGAAGTGGACATGAATCTGGTTGAATTGTTGAGAGACCTTGCAAAGAAAATAAAACAGCAGTTAATTTGGCTAGGGTAACTTTAGAAACTGGTGATCATAATCTATTCGGTGAGAACGCAAGAAACTGGTCTGTTTTCCTGAAATCCTTCGCCCTGTGTAAACAGAAACATAGTTGTCTATGTACGTATAAAAGATGTAGCATGTACTCTCCCTTATATGAAAAATTAAGGAAGACAGGCAGGTAAATTGTTTCATTAATATTTGATTCATAGGCTACTTTTGTTATGAAAGACATATTATAAGTAACTCTATTTGTGAAAAACCATGTAAGGGGATTTGGAGGATAGAACCTGGAATTCAGAAATTCTCCTCACCGATGTAATAGCTACCAAGAAATGCTGTTTTCCAAGACAAACATTTTTTTTGGTTAAAGGTTCAAATGGTTGTTGTGTCAACCCCTGAAGTACAATTGTCAAATCCCAAAGAGACAGATCTTTCAAGAGGGGCCTGAATAAGAAGGTGTCCTTTAGAAAAGCCTTGCACAATTTGGAAGAAGGTAAAAGTACACAGTTTTGTACCTACCATAAATGTAGATGTCCGATAGCTATGCATCTGCAGTCCTTACATATGGGTTGTCCTGCCTCAGGCAGCCCCTCGGTCGGCCGGATTCCAAAGTCTGGGTCCGGCGTCGGCTGATGTCGCCCTTTTCCCCGATGTCAGAGCGCCTGGGATATAAAAGCATCAGCCGACGCCATCTTCCTCAGTTTTTCTTGCTCCAGATGCCAGCTGCCCTCTAAGTAAGGCTAAATTTGGAGAGATGAAAAAATTCCAAACATGCACAGCAATAAAAAACAAATACACCATAAAATATAACCCCAGCTAGTTAAAAAGAGGGATATGTACCCATAGAATACCACAGAGGGGTAGGATGGAGGGAAAACCTGACTGCAGATGCATAGCTATCGGACATCTACATTTATGGTAGGTACAAAACTGTACTATGTCCTTCAAGGATGCAGCTGCAGTCCTTACATATGGGTAGAATACCATAGCCAAGCTGGGGGAGGTAGGACCTAAGAAAAGGATGGTGTAGCTAACATGCCCTGCAGGACTGCAGTAGCAAAGCCTGCTCTGGATCTGGAATATAAGGGCAAGTTGTAATGCTTGGAAAATGTATGCACGGAGCTCCATGTAGCAGCTTCTAAAATGTCCTTTGTGGCCACCCCTCTTAAGAAGGCTGTGGAGGTGGCTGTTGCTCTGGTGGAATGAGGTCTAATGTTAGCTGGCACAGTTTTTCCATGGTAGGAGCAACAGAACCGAATACAATTTCCTATCCATTTTGAAATTGTCTGTTTGGAAATTGCTTTTCCTTGTACACCAGCAGCATATGCTACAAAGAGTTGGTCAGTTTTTCTGTAAGTCTTAGTTCTGTCCAAGTAGTAGCGCAACTGTCTGTGGATGTCCAAAGTATGCAGAAGTTTCTCTCCTTTATTTTGTGGATTTGGAAAGAAGGTAGGCAGGTGAATAGCTTGGTTCAGTGAAACTCTGGATACCGCCTTTGGCATGAATGAAGGATTGGTTCTCAAAGAGACTCTGTCCTGATGAAAAATGAGAAATGGCTGTACTGCTATGAGGGCCTGTAGCTCAGATACTCTTCTTGCTGAGGTTATGGCCAGAAGGAAGGCAGTCTTCCAAGACAGGAATTGTAGTTCTGAAGATGCTGCTGGTTCAAAGGGAGGAAGAGTTAATTTTTCCAACATGAAGTTAAGGTCCCATGTAGGCACTGGTGGTTTTCCTTGGAGGGTTGATGTTTTTTATCCCTCTTAGAAACTGCCTTAGCAGAGGATGAGAGAAAACAGGTGGGTCAGTGTTGTACTCTGCTGAAATTGCTGAAGCATGAATCTTTATGGAGGAATAAGAAAGGCCATTATGGAGCATCTCAGCCAAGTATTCCAGAATATGTGAAATGCTCATGATTGTCGGATCTTGACCATTTGCGGTGTTCCAGGTACGAAATCTTTTCCATTTTGCTGAATATGCTTTTCTTGTGGAAGGCCGCCGGGCTTCCATGATGATATCCTGTACCCTCCTGGATAGTTTATCCTGGCGAGGAGTCAAGGGATTCTCCAGGCTGTCAGCTGTAAGGTTTTTAGACTGGAGTGCAGAGTCTTGCAATTGTGCTGTGTCAGAAGAAGTGGCCATTGTGGTAGAGGCCAAGGTTTTGTGTGTGACATGCTCCTTAACAGTGGGTACCAGTGTTGTCTTGGCCAGTCTGGAAATATCAGAATTACTTTTGGTTGCTCTGTCCTGATCTTCAGTAAGACCTTGGTCATTAATGGAAGCGGTGGGAATGCATATACTGTTAGAGTATTCCAGCTGAAGGAGAGGGCGTCCACTTTCCATGCTTGAGGATGGTATGTCCTTGTGCAGAATTTCCTCAGTTGGTGGTTGTGGTGGGAGGCAAAAAGATCTATGTCCGGCGTTCCCCATGATTGTGTTACCTGGAGAAAGATATCTGGGTGCAACATCCATTCGTGTGGATCCATGATGTTTCTGCTCAGGCTGTCTGCCAGTACATTGTCTTTTCCTGGTACGAACTGGGATTGTAGCTCTATTTTGAGTTTTAGGGAAATTTCCCACAGATTCATTGCCAGCCTGCAAAGAGGGTATGAATGGGTACTTCCTTGTTTGTTTATCTACCACATAACTGTGGTATTGTCTGTCTTTATTAGCAGGTGACCTTGGTGCAGGAAGAGCTGGAAGGCCTCGATGGAATGCATCACTGCCAGCATTTCCTTTTGGTTGATGTGCAGATGTAATTCTTTTTGTGTCCATTGTCCTTGAATGCATCTGCCCTCCATGTGCGCTCCCCATCCATGGTCTGAGGCATCCGTTGTAATGGTTTGGCTGATATGTGGCTTGCTGAAAGGCAGGCCCATGTTTAACTGGCTTGCTTTTGCCCACCACAGGAATTCCTTTTGAAGGCATGGAATGAGGGGGATCAGAGTTTCTAGACTGTGACTGTGCTGAGACCATAGACTCCTTAGGTACCATTGTAGTTTCCTCATATGCAGCCTTGCTTGTGGAATCAGAAGAATGCAAGATGCCATGAATCCCAGGGCCTGCAGGATTTTCCTTGCAGTTAGCTGGGTTTGTGTTGTCAGATTTCTGAAATAATCCGGTAGTTGTGCTTGTTTTTCTTCTGTGAGAAAAAAAGCCATCTGGGTGTTTGTATCCAGTTTTGCACCCAAGAAAATTATTCGTTGGGATGGAACAAGTCTTGATTTCTGAATGTTGACTGTGTATCCCAAGGCCTGTAGTAGTTGGATGGCATAGTTTAATTAAGTGTTTTACCAGTGTTTGCTGGCTGTCCGCTTGTATGAGGCAGTCGTCCAGGTATGGGTAGATTTGAATCCCCTGAAGTCTGCAATGTGCAATTACTGATGCCAGGCATTTCGTGAATACTCTGGGCACAGTAGATAAGCCAAATGGTAATGCTGAGAATTGATAATGCTCTGAACCTGCAAGAAATCTTCTGCAACGTTGTCTGATAGGGACATGCAGGTATGCCTCCTTGAGGTCTAGAGTTACCAGCCAGGACCCCTTGCCCAGCATGGGAAGGAGTTTCTGTAAGGTCAGCATTTTGAATTTTGGCACGATGAGGTAAGTATTCAGTGCGGACAAGTCCAGTATAGGCCTCCATTGCTTTTCTTTTCTTGGAACAAGGAATAGTCTGGAATAAAATCCTTGGCCTTGTTCTGAGAGAGGAACCCTTTCTATTGCTTTCATTTGAAGTAGTTTTGAAATCTGTTTGAAAGCCTCTGCCCTTTGGTTTGGTGGCAGGTTTGGCATGCCTTGTCTTTTTGGTAATGTATGAAAATGGAATCTGTATCCTTTGTCTATTATTTGCAGTATCCATTTGTCCTTTGTAATACTGTGCCAATTTTCTGAGAATAAAGATAGCTTTCCCCGCCCAAAGGTGCTTCCAATTGAGCCCTGTTTGGCGGGGTTATAGTCAAGTCATTGAGATGGTCCTTGTGTAGTAGTTGTAGGTCCTGCAGTACCTCTCTGGTTAGGAGGCTGCCATTGACGTCCTCTGTAGGAGCCTCGAGCTTGCCCTCTACCTCTGGCACGCCTGTTTCTGCCTCTTTGAAATCTGTCTGTGTCCGGAAAGGACCAATTCTTAGAAGGCCAATTTCTGCTGAATCTTGGTGGTTGGACCTGTAGGAAATCTTTGACTGTTTGCACTGATTTAGCCTTTTCCTCAAATTTCTTTAAGACCTCTTGAGCCGTGGAGCCAAATAACTTTTGCTTTTCCAGCGGAGCATCCAGAAGCTTTGCTTTAACATGATCTGGCAGTGTTTGTTCCTTCAGCCAAGCATGCCTACGTATGACTGCACCTGTCATTGCTGACCTACATGAAGCTTCCAATGCATCATAACCACAGTTCAAGAAATGGTTGCTAACCTGCTGGGAGTTATGTACCAGATCCTGAAGTGCCTTGCGATCTAGGGGTTCAGGTGAAGATCGTTTTTTATGCAATTCATCTAACAAATACTCTTGGTACTGTATCATATGGAATTGACAATTTAATGCCCTCATAGAAAGAGTGGAAGAAGTATACACCTTTTTACCCCATCTCTCTAAAGCCCTGGACTCCCTTTCAGAAGGAAGTGGGTTTTTAGTAGTGGTGGCTGCAACCCCTTTAGGGCCCTGGGAAATAGTTTCTGGGTCAGCAGAGTGGCCCTTGTAAAGGAAATGATGCGAGTCCGGGACCCTGTAGTACCTGTCGGGTTTGACTGGAGTCGGAGGAAGGGAGTCTGGGGAAATACTAGACTCAGAGTACACATCATCAATGACATTTAAAACAGGAGGAATAGCCAAAGGTCTATGCAGAGGTAAATGCAAAAAAGTTCTTGATCTCTTCCTAGAGAATCAGAGAATTCCTGGCCCTGCCATTTGAAATGCTCTCTCATGGAGTGAAGGGTCTCCCCAAAGGACAACTCTTCAGGAGGGGAGGCCGAGGGAATAGATTCCTCTGCATCTGAATCCTCATAGGCCGTAAAGGCCTCCTCCTGGTAATCTGATAGGGCAGAGTCATCAAAGGCCTCATCAGAAGACTGGGGATATGTCTGCTCAACCCTGGGCCTTTTATCTTGAGGAGGTTGAGAGCCCCTAATTAGGGAAATAAGGTCCTCAGCTAAAGTTAAAATCTGTGAACCGGTAGTGGATCCCTGAGGAATAGCCTTGGGAGGGAGAGATTTTGGCTGTTTAGCAGCTTTAGCACGTGCAAATGCCTTTATGGACATGGATACAGGAGGCCTGGCTGCCCCACATGCTGCAGTAGTCTTATCCAGAGAAATGGTGTCGGAAATTTCCTGAGCACCGGTTTCCGAAGGAAATTCTATGACTGACTCAGAGGTGGTCTCTGGGGCCGAGGTTGTCGGTTGTGCGGTTTCGTCGGTCGGAAGCACCGAGGATTCGGTTTCGGCAGAGACCGAGACAGTCGCAGTAGGGCTAGGCGTGGTTTCGGTCGAAACCATGGTCCGCGTGTGTCGGTCCTTGTCCTTCCGTTTTTTGGGTAAATGAGGTGTTGGTAGCTCCGACGGCATGTTGTAACAGTAATTTTCCCCAAAAAATTCCTCTGCGAACTCCGCCCGACGCCTAAGAGTGCGTCTATTGAAGGAAGCACAGGCTGCACAGGCCGAGACGTCATGGTCTGGGCCTAGGCAGGGTAGGCAGTAAGAGTGGAAATCCTTATGAGGTATTTGTTTCCCACAAGTTAAACAATTATTAACTTTAACCGTTTGATCTGACATCGGCTGAGGCAAGAAAGAGTCCTCAACGGAGTACTTTGCTTTTTGAAGTCTTCGTGTTAGCTGAAATCACAGGAGCTGGCCGACCGGCACTTGCGAACTGCTTCTGCTTCGGGCACTGTGGGCAAGAAAGACTGAGGAAAATGGCGTTGGCTGACGCTTTTATATCCCAGGCGCTCTGACGTCGGGAAAAGGGCAACATCAGCCGACGCCGGACCCAGACTTTGGAATCCGGCCAATCGAGGGGCTGCCTGAGGCAGGACAACCCATATGTAAGGACTGCAGATGCATCCTTGAAGGACATCAAGAAGCTTTTGCCCCCAAACGAAAATTTGATATGGCTGCTAATTGTACTTTGACTGTGAAAAAAACAGTATCTTTCTGAAAAAGAGAAGCTAAAAACTCCAGTACCAAAGAAATAGGTGCAGTAAAAGGTCAATTTCCTTTGTAAGGCTAAATTCAGAATATTTTCCATTTACTCCTGTATATCTTCCTAGTACAAAGCTTTCTGGGAAGATAAAAGTATATGACAAAATGGCGAGGAAAGCTTGAGCTCTCTAGCTATTACTGGAATTGGAGAAACCATGTGGTTAGTTTGAGGCCTGGAATATTGGGATGCTTCACCCCCCCGAGGGATGAGAGAGATGATCTGGAATGGGGTCCTGCATCTACGGAGGATAGTGGAGATGAGACCAAAGGAAGAGGAACCACACCTGTTGAGGCCAAAAGGATGCAATGAGGATAACTGAACCCTTCAACCAACTGGTGTTCTGTAACAATTTTAGAATCAGAGGTACCGGAGGATAGGAGTGAAGGAGACCAGAGGGCCAAACATGACCTACAGCATCTCTCAGTAACTCCCCCTGAGGAGGGAATTAGGGCAAAATACCGGATGCACTTGTTGTGGGGAGATGCAAATAGACTGCAGCAAGATTGGCCCCAATGATGGAAAATCTTCTCTACCACTGATTGACTGACAGACCACTCGAGGCATCAGAATGGACCTGTTGGATTTTCCTGGAATGTGTGTTGCCACTAGAAAATGGTTGGAGGAGATCGTCCATTGCCACACTCGCATAAGCTTCTCGACAGACTGGGTAAAATCAAATTCCTTCTTGTTTGTTGATGTACCTGACCATGGACATACTGTTGGTTTGAATCGTAACAGTTTCCAGAGGAAGAACATCTTGAAATGCCTGCAGTGCTAGTAGGACTGCTTTTATCTCTAGGACACTGATGTGCGAATTGGTCTTTTGAGGGGATCACCTGCCTTAGACTATCCTTCCTAATAAATGCCCCCCTTCCAAGCTGGGAGGCACCTGTGGTCACTGTGGCCATTGGAGGAGACGGAACAAAGGGATGGTCCAGGCAAATATCGTCCAACTGGATCCATCAAAGAAGATGGTTTCTACCTACCCAAGTGAGTTTGGCTGGGAAGGATAGAGGCCGTTACAGAATAGACCCCTGAAAAGCTAGAGTCCATTGGAGGATGTGCATATAAAAATGTGCTAAAGAAATTAAGACTATAGCCGCTGCCATCAAACCTACAGCCTTAAGAATATGTCTGCCTGGGGAGTAGGATGAACAAGATTTGCTGAACCTTGAACTTCATTGCATCAATGAGCAGGCAGAAAAGCAATCAGACTTACTGTGCTCAACTGGGCAACAATGAACTCCAAGCTCTGTACTGGCTGTAGTTTAGATTTGGAGATGTTTACTATAATGCCTAGTGATAGACAAAGCTGGAGCAAATAGTCCCTGGAATGTACTAGGAGATATCGGGTTGGGGCGACGGGGAGCCAGTCATCTAAATATAGAAACACTCAGACTCCTAACAGTCTCAGGTGAGCTGCTGCCACTGTCATACACTTGAAAAGCACCCATTGGGGGCTGTGTTGAGACCAAAGGGCAAGGCTCTGAAAGAACAGTTGTGTAAAATCTTACCATAACCATAGATGTCCTTCTCGTCCATGTTGCAGTATTTTGCATATGGGTTTATCCCTTCACTCTCGCATATGTATGGCCAGTATTCAAAAGCTTTCAGTCCCTCTATGGTGCATCAGACGTCAGACAAGGCGGAGGAACGTGGGCCATAAAAGTGAAGTCGGCATACACCAGCCCTCAGAACAGTAGCCCCAATCGGAGTCAGTCCTGTAAGGGCAATGCTATATCACTGCCATCCAGACAGGGAAGAATGTAGCAGGTGAGAGGGGAATGTGGCTGGGAAGGAATACTGCAACATGAAAGAGAAGGACATAGTACATTTGTGTACACGTACCATAAATGTAGATGTTTGAGTGTATTCACTGTTGCAGTCATCACCCGTGGGTCATCCCTGCTGTGGTAGTCTTCAGCCTGCCCGAATACTAGAGTCAATGTTCTTCTGCATCGGCTGCAGTCGCCTGTAGTCTGATGTCAGGTCGTTAGTGCTATAAAGCAAGGCAGCTGACATCATTACATCAATTTTTCTTGCCCTAACCCGTCAGAAGCACAAGGAAATAAGGTAAACTGGTCCTGGTGGCTAAAAGCCACCATTGGAAGCTCATGTTCCCCTAGGGGAAGAGGATACAAGGGGGATGGAGGAAGGGAAACCAGGACTGAAACAGTGAATACACTCGAGCATCTACATTTATGGTAAGTGTACACAACTGTACTATGTTCTTCGTGTTTTACTGTTGCAGCCTTCACCTGTATGAGGATTCCCAAAGCTGAGGAGAGGGATGGAAGGATAAGTTAGAGCCTTAGGCAAGGGTCAGCAAGCCCTGCAGAACTGGAGAGGTAAAGCCTGTCCTAGACTTAGAAAAACAGGTAGGTAGTAATGCTTTGTAAAAGGTATGTACAGAGGTCCAGGTGGCAGCTTCCAAGATGTCCCTGGTGGGGACTCCTTTGAGGAAGGCTGTGGAAGTGGAGGCTGCCCTAGCGGAATGAGTAAGAATAGATGGGTCTATATTAGAACATCAAAGTTTCAAAACTTCGAATGTTCTAATATCGAACCCTATTCAGCGAAAGCTGAAAACATCGAACATGCAACAGAGAATTGTTTCCTAGGGAAAAAATTTGCTGTTCCAAAACACATACACACCAAACAAACAGCAAACCACATACATACACCTAAAATCTTTCAGCTAACCCTACACTAAACTATACACACCACTAACTATCCACTTACCCTAATCCAAACCCTAAGGTCCGTCACTATCGCACACTCACCTCACCCACGCCCTAACCCTAACCCACCTACCCTGCCCTAACCCTCACGTCCACGCAATTGCACACTTACCTGACCCGCGCTCTAACCCTAACTCACCTAACCCGCCCTAACCCTCACGTCCACACATTCGCACACATACCTAAACCCACACCCTAACTACCCTAACCCGCACTCAATCGCACACTTACCTGAACCCGACCTGTAACTTTCCACCACAGCACTGAAAATACCGAAGCAACAGGAACAGACAACCAAATTATTTCCCTAGAAAAAAAATTGGTTTTCTATTGCTTCGATATTTTCAGCTTTCGCTGAATAGGGTTCGATATTAGAACACTCGAAGTTTTGAAACTTCGATGTTCTAATATACACCCGAATGGACTTAGGGGGGTTTCCCATGTAGTCTGTAACAGAAATGGATACAGTGTGATATCCATTTGGAAATGGTTTGCTTGGAAATGGGCTTCACCTCTGCACCTGGGGCAAAGCTGACAAGCAGCTGGTCTGTTTTTCTGAAGGGTTTAGTATGGTCCAGATAATATTGGAGTTGTCTGTGCACGTCTAGCGAGTGCAGAATTCTTTCCCCCTTGTTTTGAGGGTTGGGAAAGAAGGTGGGTAGGTGTATGGCCTGGCTGAGAGTCGCATCACATACCACACCTTGGGCATAAAGAAGGGGTTAGTTCTCAGGGAGACCCTGTTGGGATGGAAAATGATGAAGGGCTCAACAGCCATGAGTGCCTGAAGTTCTGAAACCCTTCTTGGGAAGGCAGTCTTCCAGGAGAGGTATTTCAATTCTGCTGAAGCAGCAGGTTAAAAAGGAGGTAAGGTTAGTTTTTCTAACACACAATTCAGGTCCCAGGCTGGCGTGGGAGGCCTTCTGGGAAGTCTGACATTGGAAGCCCCTCTGAGGAATTGTTTAATCAAAGGAAGAAAGAAGAGGGGTAGGTCTGATTTGTAATGGGCTGAAATGGCTGAGGCATGGCTTTTAATAGAAGAGAAGGAGAGGCCCCTTTGAGCATGTCGGCTAGGTAATCCAAGATAAGAGGGATGGAAGGATGAGAGGTACCGGCCCCGATGTACTGGCTCCAGGAGCAGAATCTTTTCCATTTCCCTTCGCAAGATTTTCTGTTGCTGGGACTTCTGGGCTCTGTGAGAATGTCTAGGACCCATTTGCTTGGGAGGCTGTATAGTCAACCTGAGCAGTAAGGGGTACCAATGCTGTATGAGCTGAACTGGAGCAATGAGGATGGCCCTTGGTCTCTCTACCCTTAATTTGATCAGTACCTTGGGAATAAGGGGCAAAGGAGGAAACGCGTACACAGAGAGGGAGTTCCAGGGGAAGGTCAAGGCATCTATCTTCCATGCTAGGAGGTGATACTCCCTGGTACAGAATTTTTGCAGCTGGTGGTTGAGATGTGAGGCAGAGAGATCCACCTCCAAAGTCCCCCACTCCTAAGTGATTTGCAGAAAGATTTCCCTGTGGAGCTGCCATTTGTAGGGGTCTAGTAAGTTTCTGCTTAGGTGGTCTGCTAGGGTGTTGTTGACCCCTGGTAGGTAATCGGGCAATTGGGTGTATACCAATGGAGGTGACCGTCAGCCAGAGGCTCTTGGCTAGCCTGCACAGAGGGTAAAGACTGGGACACCCCCTGTTTGCTGATATACCACATTACTGTGGTGTCTGTTTTTATAAGGAGAACCCCTGGCCTGAGATGGGGTTTGAAGGATGTTAGAGCCTTTCGTACTGCCATCATTTTTTTCTGATTGATGTGCAAATGAAGTTGCTGGGCATCCCAAAGACCTTGGGTGCACCTTCCTGCTAAGTGAGCACCCCAAGCAATGTCTGAGGTGTCGGCAGTGAAGGTCTAGCCGGTAGTGCAGTAGATGAAGGGAAGGCCCTTGTTCTTGGCAGAGGCCTCTGCCCACCAGAGAAACTCAGCTCTTATACATAGGATCAGAGGGACAGAGGTCTCTAGAGACACAGTGCTGGCACCAAATGTTCTTTAGATACCACTGAAGTTTTCTCATGTGAAGCCTGGCCAGAGGAATTAGAAGGATGCAAGATGCCATGTATCCCAGGGCTTGCAGGAACTTCTTCGCTGTGAGGTGACTTCTGGAAACCAGCTGGGCAAAGTGGAGAGGCAGGAAGCTCTGCCTTTCTGGGGATAGGAAGGCCATTTGGGATTCTGTGTCTAGCAGAGCTCCCAAGAAAATGATCTTCCTGGTGGGAGTCTGCTTTGATTTTTCCTCCTTGATGGTGAACCCTGGGAAGGTTAGGAGGGATTTGACAAAGAGAAGGTCCTGGAGCAGCTTTTCTTTGCACTCTGCCTGAATGAGGCAGTTGTCTAGGTAAAGGTAGATCTGTATATTTCTCTGTCTGCAAAATGCTATGGCCGGGGCTAAGCATTTGGTGAATACTCTGGGTGCAGTAGATAAGCCAAAGGGCAGCACAGAGACCTGAAAGTGTTGTGATCTTGTTCTGAAGCACAGGAATTTCCTGCAGGACTCCCTTATGGGGATGTGGAGGAAGGCATCTTTTAGGTCTAGGGTCAGTAGCCAGGCATTCTTTGTCAGCATAGGCAGCAGCTGCTTAAAAGTTAGCATTTTGAATCTGGGGACCACCAGGGAGGTGCTCAGAATGGATAGATCCAGGATGGGGCGCAAAGTGCCCTCTTTTCTGGGAACAAGGAATAGTCTGGAATAAAAGCTTTGCCTGTTTGATCTGACGGGACAGGTTCTACTGCCCCCTGGGATATGAGAGTCTGGACCTGTTTGAATGCCTCTGCCCACTGATTTGGCGGTAAGTCTGGGTACCCTCTTAGAATTGGGAGTTCGCAGAAAGAGAATTTGTATCCTTGCAAAATTATCTTTAAGACACATTGGTCCTTTTTACAGAAAGCCAATTTTCTTTGAAGAGGAAGAGCCTTCCTCCTAGTTTTTGATGAGTGAAGGGAGGGTGGGGTGGGGGTGGGGGGGTACTGTGAGTTTTTACCATAAAAGGGTTGCTTAGAATTCCCTGCCTTTGGGGCTGAAGGGATCCACTGTTTGCTTCTCTGCTGGCCCTGGGTAGGGACCTGGATAGTTTGTCCCTGTGGGGCTTACCTTGGCCTTGTCTGCTATGTGCGGCGAAGGACCAGTGCTTAGAAGGAAAGTTCCTGCTGAACCTGGGAGGTTAAACCTGAAAGAAATCTTTTACCGTTTGCATAGATTTTGCTTTGCTTTCCAGCTTAAGCACCTCTTCTGCTTTTACTCCAAACAAGTGCTCCTTATCTAGGGGTGCATCAATAAGTTTAGACTTGACATGATCAGGGAGAGGTTGTTCCTTCAGTCATGCATGTCTCCTAATAACAGATCCTGTCACTGCTGCCCTGCTAGAGGCTTCTAGGGCGTCATACCCACAGTGTAATGAGTGTTTGGCCACTTGGCAAGCAGAGTGCATTAAATCTGCTAACTCTTTTGAATTGGCACAGTCAGGAATGCTAGACATTTTTTGTTTTAATAGTTTCAAAGTGTGTTGTTGATGTTTTAAAATATGGAACTGACAACTAAGAGTGCTCTGATAGCTATGGTTGCAGAGGTGTATACTTTTTTACCCCATCTGCCCAGAGCTCTGGAGTCTCTGTCAGAAGGAACAGGACTCTTGCCAGAACTAGTCAAAGCTCCTTTAGGTCCCTGTGTAATGACCTCTGGGTCTGCAGCAGGATTTCTGTACAGGTATTTGTGAGGATCTGGTACTCTAATACCGGTCAGGTTTACTGGGAGCAGGTGGGAGGGCATCAGAGGCTAAGCTAGATTCATGGAAAACATCATCCCTCACTTCTAAAATGGGGAATGGCCAGGAGTCTGTGCTGGGGCAGGTCCAGAAAACAAGTCTTTTCTTAGACTGGGGGAAGTCCTGAGATTCACACTGGAAATGTTCCCTGAGGGTGTGAAGGGTTTCCCAAAGGAAGGGTCCTCTGGAGGGGAAGCAGAAGGGATGGATTCCTCTGCATTTGAATCCTCATAAGGTTGCTGTTCCTCTTCAAAATCTGAATAGTCAGATTCCTCAGAATCCTGTTCTGTCATAAATTCTGGAGAAGGGTGCCTTTTCCTTTTAGAAGTTGTAGCCTGACTACCCCGGATAAGGGAGATGAGATCCTCTGCCATTTTAAGCATTTAGGCTTGGTGTGGTGGAGCAGGAGCAAGATGGTGGCTAGAAGCAGATTTTCTAGGAGTGGCCTGGCTTCCAGGCCTGAGAGAATCCATCTGTCCGAGAGAAAAGGTAGTCAGATGAGAAGTCGTATTTTTGTCTAGATTCTGTAGTGCGAAAGGCCTCCTCGGAAGCTGGTGCCTGCGTCACGGCTCTGGACCCGACCAAGGAAGAGACAGCCAAAGGCTCGGAAGACGAAGAAGTTTTCTGCGGTATACTAGACTCCGAAAGGGTCTAGACAGAGGCTTGCATAGATATTGAATCGGGCATCAGGGGCTGCGAAAGCACCTCACTGAATTCCGGAGAACTGATGGCCTGCTTAGTGGTAGCGTAGTCGGAAGGCTTAGCCTTGTGTGGTTTGTCTCTATTTTTATATCTGCATTTTTTCTGGAATGTCCACAGATTGTTGGCTGATAGACGCCATATCGGAATGCGAAGGAACACAAAAATAACTGTCTACAAAAAGAGCTCTACGGCGAATGGTTCTTGCATTAGAGAGGGCACAGAACAGGCAACAGTGGACGTCATGGTCTGGGCCTAAACAAGTGACACAAGAAGAATGGAAGTCTCTGTGTGGGATCTGCTTTCCACAGGCGAGAGAATTGTTAACTTTTTCGGACATTGGTTAGTGCAAGAAAAAAGGGTCCCCAACGGGGTACTTAGCTTTAGACATTTTCAGCTGAAATTCAAACTCTGGTAGCGACCGAACGGCAGTCGTGCGAACTGCATCTGCTTCAGGCTCCACGGCAAGAAAGACTGATGTAATGACATTGGCTGCCTTGCTTTATAGCACTGACAACCTGCCTTCAGACTACAGGTGACTGCAGCCGACACAGAAAAACATTGACTCTGGTATTCGGGCCGGCCCAAGGCTACCACAGCAGGGATAACCAACACATGATGACTGCAACAGTGAAACAAGAAGAACATCTATGGTTATGGTAAGATTTTAACAACTGTTCTATGTCCTTCTCTTCTCATGTTGCAGTATTCTGCATATGGGTGAGTGCCAAAGCTCACTGAGGTTAGGGTGGTGGTGTAGAAGCAGATTCCAGAAATCCATGCAGGATAGCCCTGGCAAAACCTGCCCTAGACCTGGAAATGAAGTCAAGCTTGTAGTGTTTTGGTGAAGGTGTGGACAGATGTCCAAGTGGCAGATTCCAGAATGGAAGGGGTATTTAAATCCTTGAAGAAGCCTTCTGTGGATGCCACTGCTAGAGTGGAATGAGCTTTTACTGCCCCTTGCTGGTTCTTGTCATGGAACTGGTAGCAAAAGGTAATTGCAGTTGATATCCAAGTAGAAATGGTTTGTTTGGTAACTGCCCTACCCAGGGCTCCATGATGAAAGGATATGAATAGCTGGTCTGATAGCCTTGGTGATGTGCAAGTAAAATCTGATTTGTCTATGCCCATCCAAGGAATGCAGCACTGTCTCCCTGTGGGTTGGGAACTGAATGGCCTGATTTAGGGACCTGTTATTGACCACTTTGGGTATGAAGGACGGATTTTTCCTGAGGGTTACCCTGTCTTTGTGAAAAACTAGAAAGGGTGGTTCTAGCCATCAGGGCTTGTAGTTCGGATACTCTCCTGGCTGAGGTAAGAGCGACCAGTAGGATGGTTTTCCAGGTGCAATGCTTTAAGGAAGCCTTACTGGCTGGCTCAAAGGGAAGTAGCGTAAGCTTCTCTAAGACATAGTTGAGGTCCCAAGGAGGAGGAATGGGTCTCCTTGGAGGCCCAAGGTGTAGAACTCCTTTAAGGAAAAGTTTGCAAGTAAGTTGTGCTGCAACAGGGGGTTCTAGAGGTAAGCAGGCAGAAATAGCAGACAGATGGGCTTTAATGGATGACTAAGACAATCCTGACTGCAGCAGCTCACAGAAACAGGACAGCACTAGAGGTGGTTCACTAAGAAGTGGATCCAGCTGTTTTTTGTGACACCAAATAGTGAATCGTTTCCATTTGGCGAGATACAATTTCCTGGTATTAAGTTTCCTGGCCTCCTACAGGACATCGAGCACGTCTTCATTGTAAAGGTGTTTAAATGGAATCAGAATCCTATCTGCCACAGAGTTAGGTGGAGTATCTGCCACTGTGGATGGATTAATGATGCCTTGTTTTGTGCGAGGAGGTCCACTCTGGGGGGTAGCTTGTGGTGATTGTCCTTGGATAGATGAAGTAAGGGGAACCAGGGCTGCCTGGACCAGTAGGAGTCACCAACAAGATTTTTGGATTGTACTGCTGTATTTTCAGCAGGGTTTTCTGAATGAGAGGGAAGGGGGGGGATGCATACAGATATTTCCCCTTCCAGGATACTGAGAAGGCATCTTTTGCCAGTGCCTGTGGTTCTGGTGTCCTGGTGCAAAACCCAGGAAGTTGTCTGTTGAGGGAGGAGGAGAACAGGTCTATTTCAGGTATACCCCACTTGTGGACCAGATCCAAGAAGACCTCTCTATGCAGCATCCATTTATGGTCGTTTGTGCTGGTTCTGCTCAACAAATCTGTTTGTTGGGGGGGGGGGGTGTAGGCTGCTCGGAGATTTCCTGTGAGGCAGCCAGTTCCCAAACCAAGACAGCTAGCCTGCATAGTAGGTAGGACTTGGTCCCTCCTTGCTTGTTGATATACCACAGTACGGTCGTGTTACCTGAGTATATCAGAAGAGTCCCCTGTAGGAGGAACAGTTGGAATGCCTGTAGGGCTAGCAGGATTGCCCTCAATTCTCCGGCATTGATGTGTTCTGATTTTAGGTGGTCTGGCCACAAGCCTTGCACTTGTCTTAGTCCTAGAGTAGCTCCCCAGCCCAGGGTTGAGGCATCTATGTACATGACCTGGGTGGGTTGTGGTGGTTGTAGTGGGAGTCCTGGATTTCTTTGTACCTGGTCCCACCACCAAAGTAACTCCTTTTTTAAGCAGGGAAGAAGTGGTACAGAGTGCTCCAAGGGCTGGTTGTGTTATTTCCAGACGGAGTGAAGGTACCGCTACAGCTTCCTCATGTGGAGCCTTGCTAGATGTAGCATGTGTATTGTGGCTGCCATGAAACCCAGTAGTTTCAGGTACGGTCTTGCAGTTAGCTGGGTCGATTGAAGTACTTGGAGGAGGTGGTATCACAGGGAGCTCACCTTTGTGGGTGGTAGGGGAGCTTCCATGAGGTCTGTTCTTATTCTGCACCCCAGGAAGACAATGTCCTGGGTTGGCTGGAGGTGGGATTTTTGCAGATTTATCTGGAATCCAAGGGACTGCAATAAGGAGATCACCAGGTGGAAATGATCTTGTAGTATTTGTTGGTTGGGAGCCTGGATGAGCATGTCGTCCAGGTAGGGGAAAATCTGTATCCCCTTTATCCTAGCGTAGGCTACCACTGGAGTCAAACATTTGGTAAAGACTCTGGGAGCAGTAGAAAGACCAAAAGTCAAGGCAGAAAACTGCAAATGAGAGAAGGCCACCAAGAATCTTAAGTAATTCCTGTGTGAGGGTTTAATAGGGATGTGGAGGTAGGCATCTTTTATGTCTAGAGTAGCCATGAATCCCTGTGGAGTAATCAGAGGAAAAAGGGTAAGCAGGGTGAGCATTTTGAAGGTGGGTACCTTTACGAAGAGACTGAAGTAGGAAAGGTCCAGGATGGGTCTTCATGGTCCGTCTTTATTTGGGGACCAAGAAGAGCCTTGAATAAAAACCTTTTCCTTTTGCAGAGGGTGGGACTGACTCTATAGTGCCCTGGTCTAATAATGTCTGCATAACTGGTTGTAGAAGAGGCAGTTGTTTTGGAGGGGGACAGGGAGTGCCCTTTCATATGGGAGGAGAGAACCAAGTCATGTAGTAGCCCTCTTGGAGGATAGACAGGACCCATTTGTCTTTGGTGATCTGGATCCACAGAGGGAGACAAAGAGAGGCGGGATGGACAGGGGCACAGTAAGGGAGGGGGGGGTTGAGGCAGAAGTGGCAGGTAGTCAGATGCTACCTGCCCTGTCCTGAAAGGGAAATCTCTGGCTAGACACAGAAGGTGCTCTAGGCATAGGAGGTTGTTTCCTGGTATGTTTACGAGGTCTAGCAGTGGGGTTAGGCCGGGATTGTTTTCTGATAAACTGCGTTTTGGAAGGATAATTCCGGTGGAACTTAGGAACTGGTGAGACCAAGAAATGTCTGACGTCCTGCATCGCTTTGCCTTTTTATTGTAGTGACTTAAATAGGTCTGCTACTTTAGGACCAACAAGTGCAGCATTATCCAGGGGTGCATCCATCAGCTTGGCCCTAAAATCATCTGTCCGAGGTTGTAGGCACAGCTAGGAATATCTGTGTAGGGCGGATGCTGATACTATTGACCTAGCAGAGGATTTAGCAGCATAATTGCTGCACCTAATGGAGTGCATGGTGATTTGGGATGTAAGAGCCAAAAGGGAGGACAGTGCTGTTTTGGCAAGGGAATCTGGAATATCTGCCAAATGTTTTGTGGCAGATTGTAGAAGAGATAGGTTATACTTAGCCATATGGGTCAGGTAATTAGTGGCTCAAAAGGCCAGTGTAGCAGAGGTATAAATCTTTTTCCCTATTCTCTCCATGGTCTTGCTTGTCCTTGTCAGCAGGGAAAATAGCAGTGGTGGGTAGTAATTTGGTGGCTTTGTCAGTGGCCACAGAAACAGTGGCTGGATCAGCTGGGGGGCACTTTATCAGGGGCTTAGCAGAGTCAGGTACCTTGTACAGCCTATCTGGTCTGCATGGAGCAGGAGGCTGAGAGTCAGGATTAGTGGATACCGAAGAAAAGCTATCTGAGAAGGCTGGGAGGAACAGCAGATGGGCTAAGTGTTTCCATTTGGATGAGGTCGTAATAACTTTTCTGTACCTCGGACATTTCTGAGGAACCCCACTTGAAATGTTCCTGCATCCTGGTAATGGTCTCACTGAATGTTAAATCTTCCACTGGGGAATCAGGGTCCAGGGACTCTTCCTCGGGGGGATCCATATCCCAAAGGTGAAGAAAGTTGTGAATTGTATGAGAGAGATTCTTCAGAGGAGTCTGAAAGGACCTCCTCATCCCTAGGAGGTTGGTCTATAGGCATGGGCGTAGGGGTTAAGAGAGGAGGGGTGGTGGTGGAAGAAGATGTAGGCCTCAGTGCCATAAAGGGGCCTGAAGAGGCTCTGACTGAAGGCCTGCCAGTCAGGCATGATTTCAGAAGAGGGAGTAATATGCTTTCTCTTTTCCCTTCTTTTTACAGGAGTGGTGGCTGGTTTCCTAGAAACCGGGGACTGTGAAGGAGCAAAGGTCTCCAATGACTCACCATGAATCACTGATCCCCCCACCCCGGCATCGGACTGTGGCAACAGTATAGCCTTGGCGGATGTGCTCTCGTCTGTGGATGGTGCGGCATCCTTAGAGGTACCTGCGACCTCCACAGAAGTGGATCCGGAATCTGGTCCTGAAACCAGGCCTATGTCGGCCACAGGCTGGGACTCGGGCAGGTGAGGCTCAGCAGAAGTCGAAGGCCGTAAGGTTCTGGCCTTCTTCTTGGGCGGTTTGGAGGGCTTCCATTCTAAGAGTAAACACCTTCAGGCGTTGGTTCTCAAGATACAAATTTAACGCATGCAACTGGCTATGCAGGGTTTTCTGAACAAATGCCTGGCAAATCGGGCAGGCCTTATAGTCGTGAGCTCTACCTAAACAGAACAAACACTTGTTGTGGGCATCCTTATGAGGGATCTCTCGCCCACACTGACATTTTCCCTTTCTGGATGACATTAACAAGCAATATAACAACAATGAAGGACTGAAAAAAGGTTCCCCAATGGGGTAATTATTTCAAAGCGATCTCGACATCAGTGGTAGCCGGAATACCTGGCTTACGAATGGTGGATGAAAAGTTCTGAGGGCTGGTGGGTGCCAATTTCACTTTTATGGCCCACATTCCTCCTCCTTGCCTGACATCTGACACACCATAGAGGGACTGAAAGCTTTTGAATACTGGGCATACGTACATGATACTGAAGGGATAAACCCATAAGCAGAACACAGCAACATTCGAATAGAAGGCAAACCGATACTGCCTGCCTCCCAAATGAAAGGGCAGATGTCTTCAGGAGTGTATGTTCATCTTAACGTGATAGTACGCATCCTGAAGATTGATTAAGCACATCCAATCGTCCTTGTGCAAAAAGGGCAAAATGGATTGAACCGTGACCACTCGGAACTTTGATTTCCTCACAAACTGGTTTAGGTTGCTTAGATCCAAAACTGGTCTTAGGTCCCCTGTTTTCTCTGGCACTAAAAAAACCTTGAGTAAGTTTAGAATCCTCTTTGGTCTGGTGGGAACTCCTGGAGGACTCTTGTTCAGAAGCACTGGGTGGGACGTAGGAAGGCTTTCTTTTTTTGGATGAAGGAGTCTAAAAATGGTACGAAATGACCTCTGGATATTATTTTTAGCACCCAAGAAAGTTTTGTTATAACAGCTCAGGCATTTGGATACAAGGATAAGCGCCCCCAGACTGCTTCCAGAGGTAAGAAGTCGGGCAACCCTTCAAGACTGCTGAAAGGGTCTGTTGGAAAGGCATCTCAGAAACCTTGGTTTTACAGGCCCTGTCTGCTGCAAGGATGGAGACGTCCATTCCCACTCCCCCCTCTGCCTCTAGAGGGGTTGTCCCCGTACAAGTCCTGGAAAGAACCCTGGGATTTCAGGAACCACATTTTCTTGTCCCCTCTGATTATGAGTGAAGGATCTTTTTGGGGTAGAAAAGCGAATCCTTATGCAGACAGGCTCTTTCCTTCCTGTTCATTGCAGGACAGCATTTCTTTAACAGAAGGGTCAAACAAGGACGTTGCATCAAAAGGAGCATTGATGAATAAAAGGAAATGAAAATAAACTAAACGGCTCAGAGTGCAGAGAGGTGCGGAGTAGCAAGACCAAGTGAAAAAAGAAAGCTGCACCACACTTATTAGCAAAAAATAAAAATAGGATAACGTTAGCGCTTTCACGACTGTTCTTGTCGCTTCATCAGACAAACTGAACAACTCTCCAACCAGTTTATATCACATGTTAGCTATCAGCTGATAGGAATCAAATGTTCCAATTATACAATTAAAGCAAACTAATGTTCTAGTCAGAGAATGCTATAGTAAATTTCATCTAAAATTTAAAAAAGCCAGTCCATAAATATACGTGTGGCACAGTATAAATAAACATCTCTAAATATATATACATTCTCATCTCTTTCAGTTTCCTTGCTTTAAAACCCACATTTGCGCGGTGTTGTTTGATTTTGCGCATAGCGCATCGGGCAGCGCCGCTTAAACAGGTTCCACAAAGTCTACTCTTCCACATTTTCCTTTAGAACTGTTCTATCTCTCAAACTAAGCGCTCTATTTTCATTCTAAAGCCCTGCACTTGCTCTTATAAGTAATCTTATAAGTAAACACTAACAAACTAAAGCACTACACCCTCTCATACTCTTTATAAGAGCTAGGCTCCCTATTGGTCCATTCTGATCAGTCAAAAATCAGCTCGTTATACTTCTCTGGCATGTCCAAAGGTCAGTTTCAGGTTTACTCTCCAGTCCAGCTAGTGAATTTGGGAATCTTGAGGCAATGTTACAATTGCCTTATGTACACAGACCACCCTCTCCTCCTCCCAACAAGCTCAAATATATGTGAGAGATGCATCTATACAGCTAAACTGGAAGCTGAGCTCCCTCAACCCAGGACTGGCACAGTCAGTCAGGAGGAGAAGGAAACCACACACACCACAAATCCAGTCTCACATAGACCTATCGTATCAGCAAACCAAACACATAAACATACAAAAACATACTCGGAGGCTCTAAATAAAAATCTGCCAAAGCAGCAGAGACCTCCAAAGCAGACATCCAAGCAACCGCTACCCTACAACAATACCCACATATCACATATTTCACAAAGTCAGTGTGTCACACAGTCACAGCCCTTAAGGCTAAACAACACACCTAATACACTTGTAATAGGTGACTCTATTGTCAGACACACTGACGTCCCACACACCAGACTGAACAAGGAGAAGGTCACTGTAAGCTGCCTGTCAGGTGCCAGGATCCACCACATAACACAAGCACTCAGGTCACTCCAAAGCAAGTACAAATATGACTCCGTCATTGTCCATGCTGGTGTGAATGACCGGAGACGTACCTCCCTGGACTATATGAAAAGAGACAGAGGAGCTCTCTGATCATGTAGCCCAGGCCGGTATGACCCTGACCTTGAGTAGCATCTTGCCCTCACCAAGAATGATGCCACAGTATAAAGACAAAATTATCAATTTTAACAATTGGCTAAAGTATTGGTGTCATTCAAAGGGGATCCAGTGTCTGTCAGCCTGGGATGACATGCTCGACAAGCCACATTGCTTCGCTAGGGACGGCTTGCACCTGTCACCTCTGGGCTTTCGAATACTGGCTAAGGCTCTTGCCACCCCCATAGTGCCTTTTTTACGCAAGGCTCAAAAGACAAACCCACCTCCACAGACAACACGAGGAAAAAAAAAACTAAGGGTAATGCTGCTCAACGCCAGAAGTCTAAACCTCAAGATGCACGCACTTGAGGCTCTCCTCACTATGAAGAATATCGATATCTGTGCAGTAACAGAAACCTGGTTCATGGCTCCCGAGAGCACCCCAGCACTACCAGGTTATACCTCATACCATGCTTTTCGGCCGCAAAACTCGGACCGAATCACAAAAGGAGGGGGTGTATCCATATTCAAAGATACCCACACCTCCAGGTTAGTGGCACTGCATGAAGCATCGGAGACCATCCATGTGCAACAGAAGGCCAAACTGCCTTTCAGTTTGTAGCCTGCTACAGACCACCCTCCCAAACTTAGGAACCCCACTCGGCATTCCTGAGAACACTGGAGAATATGAAGGTCTCTCCAAACACCATAATATTGGGTGACTTCAACTACCCAAACATTGACTGGGAAAAAGTACAGTTTTGTACCTACCATAAATGTAGATATTAGAGTGCTAATACAGCTGCAGTCATAACAGATGGGTTCTCCTGCCGTCAGGCGGGTCCTCGGTCAGCCAAATTCCAAAGTCGAGGTCCGGCGTCGGTTGTCGTAGCTTCTTCCCTGACTTCAGTGCGCCAGGGATATAAAAGAACCAGCCAACGCCATTTTCTTCAGTTTTTCTTGCCCCAGATGTCAGGTGCCCCCAGAAGGAAGGCAATACATAAATTTGTGTAATAAAGCAATGCAAAATAATCAAAATACAGTAGTTGCAAGCAAATACACCATAAAAGAATACCCCAATCAGGTTGTATGAGGAGAGGTTAGCCAATAGGCCTGTCCCATGAGGGGAAGGAGGGAGGGAAACCTGGACTGCAGCTGTATTAGCACTCGAACATCTACATTTATGGTAGGTACAAAACTGTACTATGTTCATCGTGCATACAGCTGCAGTCATAACAGATGGGTAGAATCCCAAAGCTAAGAAAGGGGTGGTAGGCACTAGGTGGAACTAGGAGGAGCCAGAATGCCCTGCAAGACTGCAGTGGCAAAGCCTGCTCTAGTTTTGGAGTATAATGGCAAGTGGTAGTGCTTGGAGAAGGTATGCACAGAACTCCAAGTGGCTGCTTCCAAAATATCTTTGGTAGGAACTCCTCTGAGGAAAGCTGCAGAGGTAGCTGTGGCCCTTGTGGAGTGAGATCTGATGCCTGCAGGTACAGTTTTATCATGAAAAGAGTAACAAAAGCGTATGCAGTGGGCTATCCATTTTGAGATTGTCTGTTTGGAAATTGGCTTCCCTTGAGCTCCTATAGCATAGGACACAAAGAGCTGTTCTGATTTTCTGAAAGGCTTTGTTCTGTCCAAATAATAACGCAGCTGTCTGTGGATGTCCAAGGAATGTAGTAGCCACTCCCCTTTGTTTTGAGGATTAGGGTAGAAGGTAGGTAGTGTATAGCCTGATTCAAAGCTACCCTGGATACCACCTTTGGCATAAAGGACGGGTTGGTTCGTAAGGAAACTCTGTCCTGATGGAAGATGATAAAAGGCTGCACAGCCATGAGGGCTTGTAGTTCCGATACTCTACGAGCTGAGGTGATAGCCAGAAGGAAAGCTGTTTTCCAGGACAAATATTGCAAATCTGTTGAGGCAGCTGGCTCAAAAGGAGGCAAGGTCAGCTTTTCTAGAATGAAATTGAGATCCCAAGCAGGCATTGGTTGTTTCCTTGGGGGTTTTATATTCTTAGCCCCTCTGAGGAACTCTCTTAATAGGGGGTGAAAGAATAAAGGTGGATCAGTGTTGTATTCTGCAGAAATGGCTGAGGCATGGATTTTGATGGAGGTGAATGAAAGTCCACTGCTTAGCAGCTCAGCTAGATACTGTAATATTTGAGGTAAATTCAGTTTTCCAGGATTCTGGCCCCTTTTCTCATTCCAGGCACAAAACCGTTTCCATTTTGCGGATTAAGCTTTTCTAGTAGACGGCCTTCTGGCCTCCAAAATGACATCCTGCACTTCCTTGGAGAATAGGGTGTGTTGTGATGTTAAGGAATCTTCCATGCGGCCAGATTGAGTGTTTTCAGCTGACTGTGAAGAGTTTTGAAGCTGTGCCGAGTCAGAAGAAGAGGCATTAGAGGTAAGGTCCATGGAGGGGAATGCGTCAGGCTCCTCAGGAGTGGGTACCAGTGCTGTCTTGGCCAGTCTGGAGCAATGAGAATCATCTTTGGTGTGTCTGCTCTGGTTTTTAATAGAACTTTGGGCAGCAGAGGAAGAGGTGGAAAGGCATAAACTGTCATGGTTGTCCAACTGAAAGAGAGAGAGCGTCCACTCTCCAGGCCTGTGGATGAAAAGTCCTTGAGCAGAATTTTGTCAATTGGTGATTTTTGTGGGAGGCAAAGAGATCCAGGTCTGGCCTTCCCCATGCTTGAATTATCTCTGTAAAAACTTGAGGATGCAACTTCCATTCATGTGGATCTGTCATATTTCTGCTTAGGTTGTCTGCCAGCGTGTTTTCCTTGCCTGGCAAGTACTGTGCTTGAAGTTCAATTTGTAATTCCAGAGCCATGTTCCAAAGTGACATGGCCAGCCTGCATAGGGGGTATGAATGGGTTCCTCCATGTTTGTTTATGTACCACATTACTGTGGTGTTGTCTGTCCTTATCAATAGTTGACCTGGATGCAGAAGGTCTTTGAAAGCTATAATAGTATTTATTACTGCTAGCATTTCCTTTTGATTGATGTGAAGGTGCTTTTCTTTTTGGGACCATTTGCCCTGAATGCACCGATCTGTCATGTCGCCCCAGGCGTAGTCCGAGGCGTCTGTTGTGATGACTTGATTTGCTTGAGGCTTGCAGAATGGGAGACCTGTGTTTGTTTGGCATGCTTGAGCCCACCACAGAAATTCCTTTTGAAGACATGGAATTAGTGGTATTATTGTTTCCAAACTGTGGCTGTGTTGAGACCATAGGTTTTTCAGGTACCACTGAAGTTTGCTCATATGCAGCTTTGCACATGGGATTAGTAGGATGCAAGATGCCATGAATCCCAGAGCCTGCAGGATTTTCCTTGCAGTCAGCCTGGTGAAATTTGCTAGTGTTCTGAAGTATTGAGTTAGTTGCCCCTGCTTCTCTGGTGTGAGGTAGGCCATCTGGGTGTTTGTGTCCATGTTGGCACCCAGGAAAGTTATTTTCTGAGAGGGTATTAGCCTTGATTTCTTTTTGTTGACTGTGTATCCCAGAGAATTCAACAACATTATTACAAAAGCCAGATGTTTCAGAAGTATGTGCTTGCTGTCTGCTTGGATCAGGCAGTCGTCCAAATATGGGTATATTTGTATCCCTTTTAGTCTGCAGTAGGCAATTACTGATGCCAGGCATTTTGTGAATACTCTGGGCGCAGTAGATAAGCCAAAGGGCAATGCAGAGAACTGATAATGGGTTGAACCTGCAAGAAATCTGAGGTATCTTCTGCAATTTTGTCTGATTGGGACATGCAGGTATGCCTCCTTGAGGTCCAATGTTACCAGCCAAGACTCCTTGCCCAGCATGGGAAGAAGCTGCTGTAATGTGAGCATCCTGAATTTTGGTACGAGTAAAAATGCGTTTAGGATGGATAGGTCCAAAATAAGTCTCCAATTTTTTCCCTTCCTTGGTACCAGGAATAGTCTTGAATAAAAACCTTGACCTTGTTCGTGAGTAGGTACCTCTTGAATAGCTTTCATGTCCATGAGATCTGAAATTTGTCTTTGTGCCTCTGCCCTTTGATTGTGTGGCAGGTTTGGCATGCCTCTCATTTTTGGAAGGGTGTGAAAATGGAATCTGTAGCCACTGTTTATAATGTCCAGGATCCATTTGTCTTTTGTGACAATATGCCAATTTTCTGAAAATAATGCCAGTTTCCCGCCTAAGGGTGCTGCCATTTGAGCCTTGCTTGGCATGCAAAGGGGAAAGTCATTGGGCTTGCTTTCTGAATGGCTGCGAACTATCCTCACCACCTCTTTGTGTAGGTGCTTGCCATTGTCTGCCTCTAAACAATCCTTGAGATTGCTCTCTGAACCTCGGGTGCCTGTATCTACCTCTTTGGGGTCTGTCCATGGCTGGAAAGGACCAATTTTTGGAAGGCCAATTTCTACTGAAACGTGGAGGTTGTACCTGTAAAAAATCCTTCACCGTTTGCATTTTGTAGAGGGGCATCTAGTAATTTAGCTTTGACATGATCTGGTAAGGTTTGCTCCTTGAGCCAGGCATGTCTACGTATGACTGATCCTGTTACAGCAGCTCTACATGAGGCCTCTAGAGCATCAAAACCACATTGCAAGGTATGTTTACCCACTTGTTCTGCACTATGCATCAAATCGTGCAACTCTTTCAAGTCTGGTTGTTCAGGTTGTGATATTTTACTTCTCAACTGTGATAACAGAAACTGTTGGTACTTTAGCATATGGAACTGGCAGTTTAATGCCCTCATGGTTAAGGTGGCCGAGGTGTATACCTTTTTTCCCCACCTTTCTAAGGATCTGGAATCACTCTCGGAAGGTAATGAGTTTTTAGCAGTGCAGGCCTTAATTCCCTTGGGGCCCTGTGAGATAGTTTCTGGGTCAGCCGCATGGCTTTTGTATAAAAATTGGTGTGAGTCAGGAACCCGGTAGTACCTGTCAGGCTTGACTGGGGCTGCAGGTAAAGAATCCGGGTCAAGGCAGGCCTCTGAGTACACATCATCTAGTATGTCTAAGACAGGAGGTATAGCCAGAGGCCTGTGCTGGGGTAGCAAGAGAAAATCCCCAAGCCTTTTCTTGGAATCTGAGTACTCTTGGCCTTCCCAGTGGAAGTGTTCCCTTAAGGTATGCAAGGTTTCCCCAAATGAGAAATCCTCTTGGGGGGGGGGGGGAGATGGAGGGAATGGACTCCTCAGCATCAGAATCTTCAAAAGGGGAGTAAGAATGTTCCTGTTCATCAGAGTGATCTGAAATAATGGAGGCCTGGTCAGAGGAGGGGGATTCTTCCTCCACTCTGGGCCTTTTGTCTGGGGGGAGGGGGTTGAGAACCCCTGATAAGAGTAACCAAATCCTCAGCCATTTTAAGCATCTGTTTTTTAGGCATGGGGCCTGGAGAAGGGCCCTGTGGAGTTTGTTTCTTAGAATGCATGGCTGCTTTAGACTTGGTGAAAGCCTTGATAGAAAAAGAAGATGAAGGCCTGAAGACACATTGAGAGGAGGCAGACCTGTCTACATTTTGACATTCACCACCAAAAGTGGCTTCGGTATCTGTAGTCGGGGTGTGGGCCGAGGAGCCTGCGACCTCGGGCACAGAAGACACCGCCAATGAAGTGTCGTCGGTAGGCAGGGGCTGCGTAGGCGCCTCGCTGAGAACCGGACCACCTGTAGTCGGCTTTGGCGTGGTGTCGGTAGAGGCCGCGGACCTCGTGTGTCGGTCCTTATCTTTGGGTTTTTTAGACAAAACTGGAGTCGGAGTATCCGACGACATAATATAGTTAAATTTTCTGCCAAAATAGTGCTGGGCGAACTCCGCCCGACGCTTAATGGTGCGTTTGTTGAATGTAGCACAAAAACGACCGACCAAGACGTCGTGGTCTGGGCCTAAGCAAGGAATGCAGAGGGAATGAAAATCCTTATGTGGTATTTGCTTCCCACAAGAAATACAATTATTAACTTTGTCTGACATCGGTCTGAGGCAAGAAAAGTTTCCCCAACGGGGTTACTTAGCTTTCAAGAAGACTTCGGTTGCAAAATTTTCGTAATTTCAGAAGCTGGCCGACCAGCACTTGCGAACTGCTTCTGCTTCGGGCACCGCGCGGCAAGAAAGACTGAAGAAAATGGCGTCGGCTGGTTCTTTTATACCCTGGCGCACTGACGTCAGGGAAGAAGCAACGACAACCAACGCTGGACCTAGACTTTGGAATTCGGCCGACCGAGGACCCGCCTGACGGCAGGAGAACCCATCTGTTATGACTGCAGCTGTATGCACGATGAACATCTACTCAATCCCCAACACCCTAGCCCAACGGTTCCTAGAATTTATAAACTCAAATGCTATGGAACAATTGGTCACCACTCCCACAAGAGGGGACAACATATTGGACCTGGTCATCACCAACATTGGGAGTATGTTCCACACCAGAGGTAAACCCCTCATTGGTAAGTTCAGACCATAAATTAATCTCAATGGACATCCATTATCCCATCCCCACCCCAGCCAAGGAAACCACGGTGAAAAATTTCTCAAAAGCAAACTTCACACTTTTCAAAACCGAGGTGGAATCCTTCAAAGCCCCCGAGCCAGTGGAAAATACTGCCCAAACCGCAGAATCCTTTACAAACGCATTCTATGGACACCTACAGTAATGCATGGATCGTGCTATCCCAAATAAAACCAAGACTCACTCCTCCAAAGGCAGGAGACCCGTCTGGTGGACCCTGGCCATAAATAAGCTATACAACAGAAGGAGGAAGCTACTACATGATAGAGCAAAATCCCAAAAAGGGAAGGCATCTCTGATCAGTACTAGCAAGCAACTACGATCCCTCATAAAATCATCCAAGGCCAGCTTTGAAAGAAAAATTGCACAAGACGCTAAAGATAATCACAAGGCTTTCTTTAGTTATGTCAGGAATCTGAGTGGCAACTCCCAGATATATTCTGAGTTGGTGCAAAATGACAAAAAATACACTGAACCCACAGACATTGCCAACATCCTGGCAGACAGGTTCAGTGCAAACTTCTCCCCCCCTTCCCCCCCCAAAAGAGGAAATGTCCATACCAACAGAATGTAGCCTCCCTGACATCACAGATGCACAGGTGAAAGCTGCCCTCTCAAAAGCAAAAAACACAGCATCAATGGGACCAGACGGTGTCCCGGGCTGCGTCCTACACGAGCTCCAAGAAGAACTGAACCGTCACATAAAGTCACTGTTCAATCTCAGCCTTACTACAGGATATGTACCCAAAGAATGTCGTACAGCAACAGTGGTCCCGCTCCACAAAGGTGGTGCCACAACGGCCCCCAGTAACTATCGCCCCATAAGCCTGACTAGTCTGGTCTGCAAAGCTATGGAGCGTATCATCATGGACATCATAAACAAAGACATTGGGAACCTCCAGACACTGGATCCTACCCAATTCGGCTTTGTTAAGGGCAGATCGTGCCTCTTAAACCTAGTTGACTTCTTTGAAACAGTTACTAAGGCCAGAGATGAAGGGAAGGTAGTCCACACAGCCTACGTGGAACTCGCAAAAGCCTTCGACACAATACCCCACTCGGGCATCATAAATAAGCTCACCAGCTTAAATATCAACCCCTGTATCACAAGATGGGTTGCAAACTGGCTCAGGGATAGAACCCACATGGTCAGAATTGCAGGTGCCATGTCAAACTCAAAACCAGTTACAAGTGGCATCCCACAAGGCTCAGTCCTGGGACCACTCTTGTTCGGTATATACTTCTCTGAGGTACAGGTTAACACGGGAGGACTATGGCTGACCAAGTTCGCAGATGACTGCAAACTGGGAGCCATAATCAACTCTCCGGCTGACACAAGCATCCTCCAAAAAGGTCTCACAGAGACGGATACCTGGTGCCAGAGCCATGGCCTCAAGCTAAATGCCAAAAAGTGCATAGTCAGCCCCTTTGGGTAAAACAAAGTGCCCACAAATTACCACATAGGTGGAAATCCATTAAGTACGGAAGAAGTAATTAGGGATTTGGGGGCCCAAGTAGATAGTAATCTCTCCTTTGACAATCACGTTGCCAAACTGGTTAGAAAGACCTTCTATATAGCCTACCTTATCACGAAAGGGTTCACATCTAGATAAAGAGAGGTCATTGTGCCCCTCTACTCATCACTCATCAGGCCCATAATTGAATACAATGCCCCCTTTGGGATGCATCATACCAAAGAACCTGCAACAACTGGAGAGACCCCAAAAGTACCTCACCAAGAGGATCAAGGGCCTCAAACAGATGCCCTATGCAGTTCGGCTAAAGAAACTCCAGCTCTACTCAGTTACTTACCACCTACTCAGAGGCGACCTATGCCTGACATATAAAGCCATGTCCAACCCAAAATTAATGGACATGCTCCACCTCAGGAAATCCAAATCCCTTAGAGCTACATGTTCCAGGGACTTAAACCTCAGCACGGCAATAAATAGGACATGCTGGAAGGGATAGATTCATATCCCAAAGGCTCCCCTCACTCTGGAACAGGATCCCAATCCATGTTAGGCAGAGCCCCTCATTGACCCTTTTCAAGAGAAATCTTGACGAGTGGATGGGGGATCGTAAGTTTACCCCTGGGATCTCTTTCTATGTCCTTGCTAGAGAGAGGCACAGTAAACTAGCTCTAAAAGGGCTAACTTCTGTGACCTTAACTAATCTAAAAGGGAGGCGAAAGCCAAACACACACTGGCTAAGCTTATAAATGCCCTAGGGCAGATAGCTTAGTATCAACCTATGAACCTATATATATATATATATATATATATATATATATATATATATATATATATATATATATATATATATATATATATATATATATATATAGGAAAACCTATATATACAATATACATCAGAATATATTGAATATATTTACATAAAACCATATACAGACAAATTCTTAAAAAACATATTACTATCTAAAAAAAAGTACTAAGAATCATCTTGGAACAAAAAATTATTCATAAAGGTTCATCTAAAACTCATATAAAGGCATATTAAGGCAGAAAAAGGCACGTCAAAAATATATTAAAAGCATATATGTATATGTGTGTGAGAAGACAAATTATACATACATAAATGACTATAAAAATACTTAACGCCTGAGGCGGCGAGACTTCAAAAAAGGTTTTAAGGATGTTGTACTATTAAAACCAGGGTATCTTTCAGCATTCAGAGAGAGAGAATACGTTTTTGTTCAACGCTCTCAGTTAAATTTTCCATATCACCCTCTCTTACACCAAGGTGAACAACTTGAATAACAAAAAATTTAAAATAGTGTGTGCAGTCTGTTTCCTTAATGTGTGTGGCCAGGGCATTGCTATCCTTACAGTTGTAATAATAATAAATGCTATAATAAATACAATAATACTTTTACACACCCCGTGCAACAATTTACTATCACAAGCAAGGGCTATGCTGATTGCAGAACAATCCATGTTTATTTCTCTTTCTGGCAGAAATGTTTTGTATTCTATATAGGTAAAACTAACAGAATGTTCAAGGACAGGATCCTTGAACATATTAGGGACAAGAAGTTTGGTGCAGCTTTCTTTTTTCAATTGATGAATAAAGACTTAAAAGGCTCTACAAAGTCGCATAACTGCATCCAGTTATGTCGCCGTAAAGCAATGCCTGAACTGGCAGCCTGTGAGGTACCCGCTTGCAGGATGGGATATCAGCTTCATGGATGCACAGGAAATGGGTAATAGAGTGGCCTGTTGTGAAAATGATCTTCTATAGTACTGCACAGACATGGACTCCAAGAGGGACCTGGACAGATCCTTGGTCAAATCCCTCTGCAGCATTGCAAAAAGTGTGCCAAATAATTCAGGAACCGCAAGGCAATGGTCGCTGAAACAAATATGCACTTTCCAAACCTGTCCAATGTCCTTGACTCATTAGGAGGACAGACAAAGAAGCTCTACTCAGCTAGTTCCTTTTTTGTGGCTGTCATCACAACCATAGCATCACCTGAGGGTCCTTTTCTCCAATGAGGTCCGTCTTTTGGTGGTGTCAAAATCTTGTCTGGACAATGGAAGATTGGTTTGGCAGAGTCCAGCTCCTTCCATGCCCAGCAAGAGACTAGGTCGAAAAGCTCATCAGTCGGCGAAAATCACCCAAGACGTAGCTGGGCCAGAACCAAAAGCTTCCAAAAATACTGACTCCTCTGGGGAAGGAGCATCTGACAACCAACCACTTTTCTGCTTAAGGATCTCCAAAATGTCTCCAAATGAGACATCAGGTGGTGATGTGGGGGACCCTTCCCATTTGTCAAAGTCAGTATCCTCTGTGAGACATTCCAAAGGGGACTCTATGTGCCTCCTTCTGCATGGTCTTTTATGGGGAACCTCCTCAGCAGAATGCTCGGAGGAGGTGGCTGAAGAGAGCAGAACTTCCTCTAAGGGAAAGTACAGTTGTGTACACTTACCATAAATGTAGATGTTAGAATGTATTCACTGTTGCAGTCATTACATTTGGGTAATCTGCTGGCAGGTTGTCCTCAGTCGGCCTGATTAACAAAGTCTTGGGTCCTGCGTCGGTTGCTGTCCCTTCTTCCATGACGGCAGGTCGTCAGGGGTATAAAAAATGTAGCCGACGCCATTACATCAGTTTTTCTTGCCCCAGATGTCAGCTGCCCCCCAAATGGGGAGCAAAAATATTATAATTTAAAACACAAAAAAATATACCTCCAAACAAAAGCAAATACACCAAAAAGGCTTTTAAGCATAGTAAAAGAAAGGAGAGGTATAGTAAGAGAAAAACAGGGGGCTGGAGGGTGGGTAACCAGGACTGCAACAGTGAATACACTCGAACATCTACAATTATGGTAAGTGTACACAACTGTACTATGTTCTTCGTGTTTCACTGTTGCAGTCATTACATTTGGGTAGAATCCCAAAGCTATGGTTGGAAGGATGGATTTATACAGCATTAGGACCAGCTATAAGGCCCTGCAGGACAGCAGTGGCAAAGCCAGCTCTGGATTTAGTGAAGAAAGGTAAATGATGATGTTTGGTGAACGTATGAACTGAGCTACAGGTAGCAGCTTCTAGAATGTCTCTGGTAGGAACCCCTCTGAGAAAGGCTGCAGAAGTAGATGCAGCCCTGGTGGAATGAGATCTGATCCCCTTGAGGACAAGTTTACCATGGTGCATGTAGCAGAAACGAATACAATGGCTTATCCATTTTGAAATAGTATGCTCTGAAATAGCCTTTCCCTCTGCCCCTGCAGCAAATGCCACCAGTAATTGTTCATAGTTTCTTAGAGATTTTGTCCTAAGTAGAATCTTAATTGTCTGTGTACATCTAATGAATGCAGAATCATCTCACCCTTGTTCTGTGGATTTGGGAAGAAAGTTGGCAGATGAATGGTCTGATTAAGGGCCACACTCGATACCACCTTAGGCATAAAGGATGGATTGGTCCTGAGGGCCACTCTATCCAGGTAAAAAAATAATGAAAGGCTCCATTGCCATAAGAGCCTGGAGTTCTGAAATCCTTCTAGCTGAAGTGACTGCTAAAAGAAAAGCTGTTTTTCAAGAGAGAAATTTTAGGTCCGCAGTAGCAGCTGGCTCAAAAGGAGGTAGAGTGATTTTTTTCCAAAACAAAATCGAGGTCCCAAGCAGGAGTTGGTGCTCTCCTAGGAGGTCTTAGATTTTTGGCCCCTCTGAGGTACTGCTTTAGCAGAGGATGAGAAAAGAGGGGAGGTTCTGTGTTGTAATGAGCTGAAATGGCTGAGGCATGGATTTTTATGGAAGAAAAAGATAGGCCCTTGTGAAGCATCTCAGTTAAGTATTGCAGAATCTGAGGAATATTGGCCATTGTTGTGCTTATTCCTTGTGCTTGGTTCCATTTGTCAGCATAAGATTTTCTAGTACTAGGCCTTCTAGCCTCCAAAATGACACACATCACAGGTTTGCTGAGAGATGTAACTGGTGATATTAGTTGATTAGCCATGCTGCAAGATTCAAACTTTGGAGCTGAGTGTGCAGAATTTGAAAGTTCTGCTGAGACAGCAGGTAAGGTGTCTGAGGCAGGTAACACGGAGGAAGATGCGACATATTGCGCAGGAGCGGGTACCAGTGCTGGCGAGGCCAGTCTGGAGCAATCAGAATAACTTTTGGTTTTTCCTGTCTGACGTTTCGTAAGACCTTGGAGAGCAGAGGTAGAGGGGTAAAGGCATAGACTGATAGGTTTTCCCAGCCGAAGGATAGAGCATCCACTTTCCAAGCTTTTTTGTGATGAATTCTTGTGCAGAATTTGCTCAACTAATAGTTTTGTGGTGAAGCAAAAAGATCTATGTCTGGGCTCCCCCATTTGCATATCAACATGCTGAAGATTTGTGGATCCAGTTTCCATTCGTGTGGGTCCATAAGATTTCTGATAAGTTCGTCTGCCTGAGTATTTTGTTTTCTTGGCAGGAATTGAGCTTGTAGATGTATTTGATAAGTCAAGGCCGTGTTCCACAATGCCATGGCTAGTCTACAAAGGGGGGTAGGAATGGGTACCCCCCTGCTTGTTTATGTACCACATGACTGTGGTGTTGTCGGTCTTTATCAGTAGTTGTCCTGGATGAAGATAGTCCTTGAAGGCTGTCGGAGCATTCTGTACAGCTAGCATCTCTTTTTGGTTGATATGTAGGTGCATTTGATTTGGGCTTTGTTTTTCTGGCGTAAGGTAAGTCATCTGGGCAGCTGTATTCAAGCTTGCACCCAGGAATGTAATTATTTGAGAGGGTACCAGTTGTGATTTATTTTCGTTTATGGTGTAACCTAGACAAGTTAGAAGCCTTTTTACAAACGCCAGATGTTTTAGAAGAGTGTCCTTGTTTTCTGCCTGAATTAGACAATCGTCCAGGTATGGATAAATCTTAATATTTCTTTGCAATTACTGGTACAAGGCACTTTGTGAAGACCTTGGGCACAGTAGGTAAGCCAAAGGGCAGTGCAGAGAATTCGTAATGCAAATAGCCTGCTTTGAAGCGGAGGTATCTTCTGCAAGATTCCCTGATTGGGATATGCAGGTAAGCCTCTTTTAAGTCTAGAGTTACCAACCAGGCATCCTTGCCTAGCATAAGTAGTAACTGTTGTAGAGTCAGCATCTTGAATTTTGGAATGTCCAGGAAGTATTTTGAATGGATACGTCCAGAATTGGATGCCATGATTTGTCCTTTCTGGGTACCAGGAAAAGTCTCAAATAAAAAACTTGTCCCTTTTCCTTTTCTGGAACTGGTTGAATAGCCCCCATATTCATGAGGGACATGAATTGTTTCTGGGCCTATGCCCACTGATTTGAAGGCAGATCTGGCCATCCGTTTGGGACTGGCAACATGTTGAAATGAAATCTGTATCCCTGGGATACTACATTTAAAACCCACTTGTCCTGGGTAATCAGTTGCCAGTTTCGTGCATGAAGTGCCAGTTTTCCCCCTAAAGGGGTGGCAAAAGATAAGTGCTTGGTGATTGCAGTGGAAAGTCATTGAGACTGTTTACCGTAGGAAGGTGCCTTGTTACTTCCAGATTTGGAGGTGGAGGCACCCCATTGCTTTGTTCTACAAGTTCCTTGTGACTGAAAGCTGGAGCCTTTGGAATGTCTGGGTTTGACCTGAGCGACTTGTGGGTACTGGAAAGGACCAGTTCTTAGTAGGCCAGTGCCTACTGAAGCTGGGTGGCTGCACTTGCAGGAAATCTTTTACAGTTTGCATAGATTTAGCTTTATCTTCCATCTTTTTCAAAACTACTTCTGCCTTATTACCAAATAGACTGTCCTGTTGTAAAGGAGCATCCAACAATTTTGCTTTAACATGGTCAGACAGATTTTGCTCCTTGAGCCAAGCATGCCTTCTTATCACAGATCCAGTCACAGCAGCCCTGTAAGAGGCCTCCAAGGAATCAAAACCACATTGTAAAGTATGTTTTCCAACTTGTTCAGCTGAATGCAATAAGTCCTGCAACTCTCTTTTCCACACAGTCAGAAATTAACAATTTTCTGTTTAAGCCCATGACATGCTGTTGATATTTAAGCATATGAAATTGACAGTTTAAAGCCCTGATTGTCAAGGCTGCAGATGTGTAAACCTTCTTACCCCATCTATCCAGTGCCCTGGAATTTCTATCAGAAGGGGTAAGATTTTTAGCAGTAGAAGCTTTAACGCACCTTGGGACCTTGAGAAATGGTTTCAGGGTCAGCAGTAGGGTTTTTAAAGAGGAATTTGTGGGAGTCAGGAACCCTGTAATATCTGTCCAGCTTACTAGGAGCCGGAGGCAGGGAATCAGGAGTCATACTGGATTCTGAAAAAACATCATCAACAATGTCTAGAACAGGAGGTATAGCCAAAGGCCTATGCTGAGGAAGAAGAAGGAAATCCCCAAGTCTCTTCTTAGATTCTAAGAAATCCTGTCTCCCTCAGTGAAAGTGTTCCCTTAAGGTATGCAAAGTTTCTCCAAAAGAAAAATCCTCAGGAGGAAAAGCAGAAGGGATGGAATCTTCTGCATCGGAGTCCTCATAAGTGGGAATAAGTAATTCCTGATCAGAAGAAACAGAAACCTGATCTGAAGATTCATAGTCAGTGTCTTGCTAGGCCTCTTAGCAGAAGGGGGATGGGTACCCCTAATCAAGGTAATTAAATCCTCAGCCATTTTGATCATTTGTTTTTTAGGCATTGGAGCCTGTACACATGGCCCAAGCATCGTTTTTTTAGACATAGAAGTAGATTTTGGCCTTAGTTTTGAAGATGGCATCTGTTTAATATACAAATCTTTAGGCCTGTAAACACCCTCAGAAGCCAGTGCCTGTTCAGCGGCTCTGGACCCATCCAAGGTAGAGACATCCGCGGGTTCAATACTTCAAGTATCTCATGGCATACCGGACTCCGAATGGGTTTCGGTAGTGGCCTGCGAATCAAAAGTAGTGGGTATCAGGAGCAGCAAAAGCGCCTCACTGGGTACCGGCGACTGGCTTAGGAGAAGCTTTGTCGTCGGTTTTGGACCTTGACAGTCTCTGTCTGTCTTTTTCTTTGCGTTTTTTAGGAATTCCGGTACTCGGATTGCTAACTGACGGGATTGTTAAATCTAGAGCCAAAATATTTAGAAGCAAAAATATACAGACATTTAATAGTGCATTGATTAAATTTAGCACAAAACCGACAGCAAGACACGTTGTGGTCAGGGCCTAGGCAAGGAATACAGTACAAATGAAAATCCTTATGAGGTATTTGCTTCCCACAAGTAACACAACTATTAACTTTTACTGACATTGGTAAAGAGCAAGAAAAAGTTTCCCCAACGTGGTACTTAGCTTTTAGTTGAAGACTTCGGTTCTGAAACTCGAAAATGAATATTTCAGGAGTCGGCCGACCAGCACTTGCGAACCGCTTCTGCTTCGGGCACCGCACGGCAAGAAAGACTGATGTAATGACATCGGCTGCATGTTTTATACCCCTGACGTCATGGAAGAAGGGACAGCAACCGACGCATGACCCAAGACTTTGTTAATCAGGCAGACTGAGGGCAACCTGTCAGCAGATTACCCAAATGTAATGACTGCAACAGTGAAACACGAAGAACATCTGCCTGGACGCTAGTTTGTACTGGCTGTCACTGTGGAACAGGTCTGATGGGATCAGAACTTGGACCCATTGAGGGAAGATATGTAGGATCCAAGGAAGAAGATTGGACTAGAGAAAACGCTCTCCACTCTACCTCAAAGGCAGAAGGACCACGGGGACCCATGGCTGACAGCATCGGAGCCAAAACTACAAAAATGTAATATTTGGTCATGTTGTTAATAACGTACTAGAAAGTATGTGGGTTTACTATCAAATTCTGTGTGATCCACACATTATGAAAGTTGGAATGTTGAAAGCTGACATTTACAGACTGTCCAAACTTGTTCCTGTGCTCAGAGCAGTAGGGAGTTTCAAGGTTTGTTGTTGGGTATGCCAGTATTTTCTATGCCAACTTCCACAAAATGGTTACCGGAACTGGTTGACTCGACCACCCGTGTGTCAAGTTTAAGATAGTAGACCAAGTACGTGTATATAAATATAGCCCCTACTCTTTTTGGTAAGTGCCATGGGATCTTCTGAATCCACATGAGCAATCAATACAGGTAGACATGGCCTCGGTTTAACATATCAACCGAAGGATGGCACAATCAGGAATGCAGCACTCCCCTTGGACTGCTCTCCACTGCTAGTATTGGAAAAAATAATCTACCCAGCTGGCTTGGGACTAGAACCCACAGCTGTATGCACCCAAGCTGAGTGTGCTACCTGTTGATCTATGGAGACTGTAAATAAAGAAATCTCAATGGTGCCATAAGATTTACAACTGTATCCTATTATGCTACTATCCCTGTAATAAGTAGGCAAATGAACCATACAAATAAAACGTGAATGTAGAGTAACAAGCAATCCACGCCAATGGCTGAACTCTTTGTAAGGCTAAAATACACAACTGAATGCTGAGTTATGATAATGGCAATAAAGATTAAGCTGTGTGACAAACTAATTGCAAGACATAGCCTGAAACAACTATACCATTAAAGCATTTCAAATGAAAATATTCAAGTATGCAACGTTGGTTTGACCATCTGCACTATACAGCCTAAAATTATTAAAGCTTTCAAAATCATTGTACGGAAAGGTGGTGAAGCTGTTTGGCTGAAGACCTGAGATGGCTGGTGTCGGATCTGAGTTTAAACCACAGGTTGTAGTCAGACATAAAAGACAAAATCGTCTTTTATGTCTTGGAGCTTTTCTCCCCGGGCCTCCGCTGAAAATGGACATGCATCCAGTCGGACTATCCCGGTCAACAAATGTAAAATAAAATAAATAAATAAATAAAATAAACATTGGATGAAATATTTTCATTGCACAAAAGCAATGTCTGTTTAACAGAATAGCATGTTTTCAGCTTTGCTGCTAATTCAATAGCTTGGTTGACTGAGAAGAAACTTAGGACTTCCTTGTATTTTGAAAACAGAAATGCTGAATGTGCCTTGTTAGCAGCTAGAAAAACAGTGTGTTAAAGTCTGCATGCAGCCACAGCAGCACAAAGACCAGACTGAAGGAAAGGTGGGAAAACATAGTCCTAATGAACAATATGAGCAGAAATACAATTTGGATCGCCTTACACGTCCTAGTTAATGTTCAACAGTGGATATTAAATCTGGATTAACATACAAGGTGCCATTAGAAATCAGGGCATGGTCCCTTTGGCAGATTAACCGGATGGTTAACAGCATCAGGAACTGATCTGAAACTGCAGGAGGGTGCTCACTAGTACAGCAACTTAATGAGCATGGGCAAAAACAAACCAGCAAGATGCCATATCACAGAGTAACAATTGCTGGTAAAGATTCTTCAAAATGAACTGCTACGGGGCAATCAAAGATGACCTAATTTTTACAGCTACATAGAATGATAACCAGGGATAACTGCTCTAGTTGTCAAAGTGATCCCATATCCCAGTCACGGAGACATCTTGCCTTGCTAGCAGTCACACAGAAAAAAAAAACAGTTCAGACATAAAAGTCAAAGCAGTGTTATTGTATAGATCAAGGAAATGGGAACATATTCCTGGATAACTAAGCACTTATACATTACAAAGTCTGAAACTGATGTGTATATAAAAACATTGGCTATTCACTATTCCCTTATGTGGGACCAAGGTAAATTCAGAAAGATAAAAGTCAATAAATGGGCATACCCGACTGCAAATCAGTAAAAAAATAAATAAAACATTTTAAATAAAATCTTGATTATTTCAAAGATATATGTGCTCATGTGCACTGCAACAATAATATATGCTACTGACAGGGAGGCTCAAAGCATTTTCAGATACCAGGAATTTGTTGCAACTGAAGGGAGGCTCATTATATCCACATACCCAAATCCTACTTCACAGACAGATACATTAAACTTCAGGGTAACATTTAACATTTCCTGAACTCATCTCCAAATAAAACTTTTACCCTCTTACTAGTAGTGCTACACTGGATCAGCTGTGAAGTTGGTGAATTTAAGAGAAAATTACTTGCTGCATTAATTATGCTTCAGATTCACCTAGGCATCACATTTAGTTAACTATATATGCTGAACTTCCTTCCACACAATGGACTTTTTTTTAAAATGGACCTCTGAAAAGGTTTCCCCCTTTGTGTCACAAAAAATAAAAAATAAATAAATTACTACTACAATTATAAGCGTTAGTGGGAGGATTCACCCTTAAACACAAATTAATTTCTTTACAGAAACATGTACTAGGGTGTCAACAATAAATAACTAATGCTACTGTGATAAAATATGAAATAGAGGCAAGCAAAGCAGCTAGACAAATACATTTCATTGCACTTTCTCGGGTTACTCTATTTTGCGCACAAACTGCTGTAAATAACGTCAGAAATGAACTAGCTCAAGCCAGGCACCTGCCCAGAGAAGCAACTGACCTCTTCCTTTTCTTCCTCGGAGGTGTTTTTTCTGCAACACTGTCCACTGCTCTACCGTTAACTGTCATAATGGGTATATTTCCACCATTTTCTGAAAAAGATTCTGTCTCTATCTTTATAGGAGCTGACAAGATTGACAGATTTCTGGAATCTGAATTGCTTCTTTTTCGCAATCGATTTTTTCTTGGAGTGTTTGATTTTTCAGATACAAGACTGGGACTGAAGTCCATAGACAAAGACCTCCTCAGTCTAGTAGAAGCCTCTGGAAAGCTCAAAGCTGTCTGATCTTCTAGGCTACTGGTTTGTATATTTGCAGAGATTTGAGACATTCTGAGAGGGCTTTTAGATGATTCTGAACACTCTGATGTTGCATTTTCAATATCCTGAGCATCTGGAAAGCTTAAATGTTTTCTGCAGGACTTCTCTGGAAAATGTGAAGATGTCTCTGAAGAATTGTTAATATGAGGAGTCACTGCGTTTAGTCCGTTGCTAGATGTTTTTGAAGTCCTCCTTGCAACCTCCTTCTCTACCACTGAAGATCTTGTAAGACTCACTGAAACTTCCTTAATAATTGTCACTGAGGTTTCTGATAAAGTATACTCTTTAAGACCATCAGTCTCATCCGAAGAGCTAACAGAATTTAGAGACACTTTATTTGCAACAGCCTCAATGCAATGGTTTCCAGAGTCAAGACTTTCACATTTAACTTGCAGCTGTGCATCTTTATCAGGTATGTCAGACAGAGTGCAACAAGTGTCCTTATCTAAAATGAGGTCTTCTTCAGGTCCCATCTCCAGACCAATTTCATCATCATCTACAGAGTCACCCTCATTTTCACTTATTTCTTCATCATCGTCTTCTACTTCCTCTGCTCCAGAGTAAACTCCAAAATGCACAGACTGGTTGTCTGGTTCCTGATCAGCATCAGGTGTTTCTATCTTTATGTCACCTTGAAAAATAAAGAATATCAGTGAGAAATAAAACAAACTATATCCTTTATCATTTAATAGTGAGACTTCACTTTCTGTTGCTGTTTGATGAAAAACGGGTTTCAATGCGTAGTGTTGCTTTTTTAAAACTATATTTGCATGTATCTGAAAATATATGCTTTACAAGAAGAAAAATAGTAACATTACAAATCCTGTATAGAAAAAGAAGCATTATATGGTGCTTCATCATAATGCAATAATTACTAACAAACTGCAAGACTCTCCACAGTATGTCAACATGAGGACAAAGAACAGACACAACGGGTTAAGGACACCCTACTCAAACACAAGTCACAAAACTGTTTTTGGAAAGCAAATTTTAAACATACACATGCAATTCTCAAATGTCAAACAAGACACCAAAAATTACAGCTCTCTCAACCATAAAATATGTTTCTTTACAAGAAGTCCAGTCAGACTACTTATAACCAAATTTTAAGATCACAGCTCACAAAACTAAAATATGATTTATTAGTATGTGTCTTGTTCATCCTCAGTTAAGCATTATTTTGTTTACTGTAATATGAATACACCACAAAGCAGCCCTCTTCTCAGATACAGCTCTCAGTAAACCATTAAATATGGTCTTAAACAGAAGAAGTGGTTTTCCTCACTACCTGCAAAAAATTGGCCAGGAAAGCCATCAGTGATATACAGCATGTCTAGTCTGAACAGCAATTAATCTCACCCCTTTCTACAGTATTCAACTTTATGATGAAATCAACTAAAAAAAAAAAAGCTCCACTGCAGTGTAGCTGTGTCAGTACTGCAGCTTCATGTTTCAGGTAAAATTCTAGCATCCTGTTGATGTGCAGGTAGAATTTTATGTAAAGATCTTGTGGCAACAACTAACTTCTTAAGATGCATCTTGTAACAGACTTAAAATGAGAAACTCAATCTCAGATGTAGGGGGCATCTGACATTCAGTTCCAATTCCACCACAGGCTGCCCTTACCACCACTTTTACAACTGACAGCATTTCCACATGTTCCTTATTTCTTTTATCAACTTCATCCAACCTCTCTTCAGCTGTTGATGTCATCCTGAAACATCTAAAGATATGATATAGGTCCAATAAAAATTGCAAGTCCAATACCAGTAATAATTAAAACAAGCTGCTGGGGGCCAGGGAGGTAGAAAATCCAGTGAACCTGATACAAAAGTCACCCTTGAAGATCAACTGCTACAGCTGATGGCTTCCCTTTATAACACTATTCCAGGATATATATACTTTTTTTTTGGGGGTGGGGGTGGGGGTTGTCTTTTGCAGTATATCCAAATCTGGGACACAGTCTAAAGGAGTAACTAAATATACTGTGAAAAAACATAGAATATAAAAGTAACAATGAAGAAAAAAATGGCTTAAAAGGTGATATGTAGCAAGATGCACTAAAGAAGATCCTACTTGGGAAATTATATCACTTTTGGAATGTTTGACAAATCTAATCACAACAGATTCCCCCCCCTTGACTGGACAGATGCTTTCCATAGGTATACTATGTAGGAAGGCTGCCAAAATAACCACAATTAAATGAGCATGAACTAACCTGCACTTTTGACCCAATCAGTGAGCCCTTGTTTGTTAATGATACACATAACGTAGTCTGTTGTGAAAAATACAAGAAAAGTACAGTTGTGTATACACTTACCAAAAATGTAGATGTTCAAGTGTATTCAATGTTGCAGTCATTACATTTGGGTAATTTCCTGGCAGGTTGCCCTCAGTCGGCCTGATTAACAAAGTCTTGGGTTCTGTGTCTGTTGCGGTCCCTTCTTCCATGACGTCAGGTCGTCAGGGGTATAAAACATGCAGCCGATGCCATTACATCACTTTTTCTTGCCCCAGATCTCAGGTACCCCCCAAATGGGGAGCAAAATATATATAATTAAAAACACAAAAAAAATACCTCCAAACAAACCCAAATACACCAAAAAGGCTTTTACGCATAGTAAAAGAAATAGTAAGAGAAAAACAGGGGGCTGTAGGGAGGGTAACCAGGACTGCAACCATGAATACACTCGAACATCTACATTTATGGTAAGTGTACACAGCTGTACTATGTTCTTTGTGTTTCACTGTTGCAGTCATTACATTTGGGTAGATTCCCAAAGCTATGGTTGGGAGGATGGATTTATACAGCGTTAGGACCAGCTATAAGGCCCTGCAGGACAGCAGTGGCAAAGCCAGCTCTGGATTTAGAGAAGAAAGTTAAATGGTAACGTTTGGTGAACGTATGAACTGAGCTCCAGGTAGCAGCTTCTAGAATGTCTCTGGTAGGAACACCTCTGAGAAAGGCTGTAGAAGTAGATGCAGTCCTGGTGGAATGAGATCTGATCCCCTGGGGATAGTTTTACCATGGTGCATATAGCAGAAACAAATACAATGGCTTATCAATTTGGAAATAGTCTGCTTTGAAATAGCCTTTCCCTCTGCCCCTGCAGCAAATGCCACCAGTAGTTGTTCAGATTTTCTTAGAGATTTTGTCCTGTTTAAGTAAAAATCTAAGTTGTCTGCGTACATACTATGAATGCAGAATCCGCTCCCCCTTGTTCTGTGGATTGGGAAAGAAAGTTGGCAAATGAATGGTCTGATTAAGAACCACACTGGATACCACCTTAGGCATGAAGGATGGATTGGTCCCGAGAGACACCCTGTCCGCATGAAAAATAATGAGACACTCCACTGCCATAAGAGCCTGTAATTCAGAAATCCTTCTAGCTGATGTGACTGCTAAAAGGAAAGCGGTTTTCCATGAGAGAAATTTTAAGTCTGCAGTAGCAGCTGGCTCAAAAGGAGGCAGAATGAGTTTTTCCAATACAAAATTGAGGTCCCAGGCAGGGGTTGGAGCTCTCCTGGGTGGTCTTAAGTTTTTGGCCCCTCTGAGATACTGTTTTAGCAGAGGATGAGAGAAGAGAGGAGGTTCTGTGTTTTAATGAGCTGAAATGGCTGAGGCATGGATTTTTATGGAAGAAAAGGAAAGGCCCTTGTGAAGCATCTCAGTTAAGTATTGTAAAATCTGAGGAATATTGGGCACTGCTGTGCTTATTCCTTGTGATCGATTCCAGGCACAGAATCTTTTCTATTTGTCAGCATAAGATTTTCTAGTACTAGGCCTTCTCGCCTCCAAAATGACATCCATCACAGGTTTGCTGAGAGATGCTAAGGGTGAATTTAGGTGATTAGCCACGCTGCAAGATTCATAGTTTGGAGCTAAGTGTGCAGAATTTGGCTGTTCTGCTGAGACAGTAAGCAAGGTGTCGGAGGCAGGTGCCATGGTGGAAAGTGTGACACATTGTGTAGGAGTGGGGTACCAGTGTTGGCGAGGCCAGTCTGGAGCAATCAGAATAATTTTTGGTTTGTCCTGTTTGACTTTTAGTAGAACTTTGGCAGAGGGGGAAAAGCATAGACTGATAGGTTTTTCCAGCTGAATGATAGAGCATCCACTTTCCAGGCTTTCTTGTGATGAGTTCTTGTGCAGAATTTGTCCAACTGATAGTTCTGGGGTGAGGCAAAAAGATCTATGTCTGGACTCCCCCATTTGCGTATCAACATGTTGAAAATCCATGGTTCCAGTTTCCATTCGTGTGGGTCCATGAGATTTCTGCTTAGTTCGTCTGCCAGAGTACTCAGCTTTCCTGGCAGGAACTGAGCTTGCAGTTGTATATGGTAGGTCAAGGCCGTGTTCCACAATGCCATGGCTAGTCTGCAAAGGGGGTAGGAGTGTGTACCCCCCTGCTTGTTTATGTACCACATAACTGTGGTGTTGTCTGTCTTTATCATTAATTGTCCTGGATGAAGGCAGTCCTTGAAGGCTGTCAGTGCATTCTGTACAGCTAGCATCTCTTTCTGATTGATATGAAGTTGCATTTGATTTGGGCTCCATTTGCCCTGAATGCACTTCCCTGCCAGATGAACCCCCCCCAAGCATAGTCTGATGCGTCTGTAGTTAGGGTTTGGGCAGCAGGGGGTGGAGTGAATGGCAGTCCCTTGTTTTGGTGGCAGGCCTCTGCCCACCATAGGAACTCTAGTTGCAGGCATGGTATGATAGGAATCATTGTTTTCCAGGCTGTGACAATGTTGACTCCATAAGCTTTTTAAGTACCACTGAAGTTTCCTCATATGCAGTCTTGCATATGGAATTAGAAGAATGCAGGAGACCATGAACCCCAAGGCTTGCAGAATTTGTCTTGCAGATAGCAGGGTTTTTGTGGCCACCTGTTTGAAGTAAGTCACCAATTGAATTCGATTTACTGGCGTAAGCTAAGTCATCTGGGCAGTTGTATTCAAGCTTGCACCCAGGAATGTAATTTTTTGAGAGGGTACCAGTTGTGATTTCTTTTCATTTATGGTGTACCCTAGACAAGTTAGAACCCTTTTTACAAACGCCAGATGCTTTAGAAGAATGTCCTTGTTTTCTGCCTGAATTAGACAATCGTCCAGGTATAGATATATTTGAATATTTCTTTGCCTGCAAAATGCAATTACTGGAGCCAGGCACTTTGCGAAGACCCTGGGTGCAGTAGATAAGCCAAAGGGCAGTGCAGAGAACTGGTAATGCAAGTAGCCTGCTTTGAAGTGGAGGTATCTTCTGCAAGATTCCCTGATTGGGATATGCAGGTAAGCAGAAAAACGGATGGAAACACTCGCCACTCCAGAGACCAGTCTTACGCCACCAAAATGTATTACAGTCTTTTATTAAACACCAAATACTCCAAGACCATGAACGCTTTAGTAAAATCACACACTGCGTTTTCGTCACACATAGACTTCATCAGATACCCCAATGCATCCATTACAATATCATTTTATAGTCTCACTAATTAGATAATTAGTGTTCTAATTATATCTAGTTAACATTTAAAACAGAAATTCAAAATATTGCTTACCCACAATAATACTTTATCATTGAATACATATTGCACATAAATTGTAATAAAGAGAAGAAATAAAAGTATCTATAATTGTTTAAAATGCCATGTTTCAATAAATAAGTTGATAAATATATTAATAAATATATATATATAAATATTCCATTAAATATTTCTATAAATATATGTATCACAATATAACTCATTTTATAAAAACATTTTAAAACACATTATTTTAAAAAATACATTTTTAAAATATACATTTTTAAAAACACATTTAGGGGAACTTTTTATTAAATAATGAAATACTATTATAGGTACATTATGAATTCATGAATATATTTTAAAAATGTTTTAAAAAACATTTCAAGATGTTTTAACATGCAAACTAAATCTATAGGATAATATAATGGGGACCTCTAGTGGCCAAGCCAAATATATGTTATTTCTTATAATTTGGCTGCTCTTAATTTTAATAAGGGAAGTATAGAGATGCTATCATTTAACCCAGGCCATTTGTCCGCATTTAATGCCACCTGCCACCATAGCTCTCTATATTCTATCCTGGTCTCCCAGGGGCCCCCTCTAATATCTATTGGAATATGTTCTACAATTAGAAATTTAAATTTATATTCCTTACAAAGTTTACTATGCTTGTATAGGGCATTACTCTCTTTCTTTACTGAAATCTCATATATATGTTCATAGATCCGTTTTTTTAGGGCTCTTTCAGATTTACCAATGTAAAAAGAACCACATTTTTCACAATAAGCAAGGTATACTATGCCTTTTGTATCACAATTGAAATATCCTGTACTATATACCTTTCTATTTCTACTTTGAATGTAGTATCCTTCCTCATTAGATATATAACTACACTGGGCACAGTGACCGCACTTATAAGTGCCCTTCTTATTATTATTTTTGTTAGTAACCACCTTCTTATTTTCCAAAATATTGCCCATGTTCCTTGAATTTCTATAGATGATTTTCTTGGGAATATTTGATATATTTTCTATATCTGAAAATGCCACAAATTTATCCCATTCTTTGAAAAATATTTTGCTTATTCCACTATTTATATTATTATATTCCAATACTAATGCTTGGGAATAACCATCAGGACTATTACTATTAATACTGATTTGTCCTGTATCAATAGTGGGATTTGTTACAACTCCACCTTCTTGTCCTTTGTATATAGGTTGAAATCTACCTTTCCTTCCTTCCCTCACTTCCATTTTTATTTTTTCAACAAATTCTTTGGGGTAGCCTCTCTCCCAAAACATTTTTTCTAAAAAATCACATTCAGTTTTAAAATCCTGTTCCAAACTTGTCATACGGCTACCCCTTAAGCATTGCCCTTTAACAATACTTTTCTTACAATGTTTGGTGTGCACTAGTATAGTGTAGGAAGGAATTACAGTACGTAGATTTCCTATATACTTTAGATTCATAATGTCCTTCCCCTTTATAAAATTCAATATCTAAATATATTAAACTATACTCTGACACATGATGTGTAAATCGTAAGAAACTAGTGGTAGAATTTAAGTATTCCATAAATTCAGACAATCTATCTCTTCCAGCAGTCCAAATGATAACTATATCGTCCAAAAATCTCCTATACATAGTCCAGCATTCATTGTAAATGGAGTTGAGGACGTATTTTTCTTCCCAAAATGCTAAAATGAGATTAGCATATGTGGGGGCACAAGCTGCCCCCATAGCTACCCCTTGGATCTGCTGGAAGAATTCACCTTTAAAATAAATAAAATTATTACTTAAGACCAAATCCATAAGCCAAAGACATGCTAACTTGTCATTCTTACCCATATGTCCATAGTCAAACACTATTTCTTCCAATATAGTTTTCCCTTCCTCATGAGGTATGGAGGAAAATAGATCCACTATATCGATGGTTAAAAACAAGATGTTATCTTGCCATTCACAGCTATTTAAATCATTTAATAACTCCCATGAATCCTTTAAGATGTTAGGTCTTCCCATCCATATAGGCTTTAACTTCTTATCCACATATTTGGCCAAAGTCTCAGTTTTAGAGCCTTCAGCTGACACTATGGGTCTCAATGGGGGGGTCCATGGGATTTTTATGGATTTTAGGTATCCCAAAGATCACCGGGACCTTTGGTTTATCCACCTTTAAAAATCCATAACTACTAGGACTTATTAATCCTTCTTGTTCCATGTCATGTAAAGCCGTATCTATTCTATGATAGGCTATGTTAATCTCATTTCTAGACACAGTCCTATACCTATTCTCATCCCATAAATGTGTATACATTTTACTGTCATAAAGAATACAATCCATCAGTATAATCCCCCCGCCCTTGTCGGGCTTCATTATTCTTATTTCTTTATTATTCTTGATCTCATATAAGTCCTTTTCTTTTTTAGTTTTAAACAATTATAGATACTTTTATTTCTTCTCTTTATTACAATTTATGTGCAATATGTATTCAATGATAAAGTATTATTGTGGGTAAGCAATATTTTGAATTTCTGTTTTAAATGTTAACTAGATATAATTAGAACACTAATTATCTAATTAGTGAGACTATAAAATGATATTGTAATGGATGCATTGGGGTATCTGATGAAGTCTATGTGTGACGAAAACGCAGTGTGTGATTTTACTAAAGCGTTCATGGTCTTGGAGTATTTGGTGTTTAATAAAAGACTGTAATACATTTTGGTGGCGTAAGACTGGTCTCTGGAGTGGCGAGTGTTTCCATCCGTTTTTCTGCTGTCCTTTGAGGAGAGTTCGTAGTAATTTGGCAGTTCCTGTTGTTTTGGATATGCAGGTAAGCCTCTTAAGTCTAGAGTTTCCAATCAGGCATCTTTGCCTAGCATAGGAAGTAACTGTTGAAGAGTCAGCATCTTGAATTTTGGAATGTCCAGAAATTTGCTTAGATTAGATAAGTCCAGAAATGGAAGCCATGATTTGTCTTTTCTGGGTACCAGGAATAGTCTTGAATAGAAACCTTGTCCCTTTTCCTCTTCTGGTACTGGCTGAATAGCCCCCATGTTCATGAGGGACAGTACTTGTTTCTGAGCCTCTGCCCACTGATTTGGGGGCAAGTCTGGCCATCTGTTTGGGATTGGCAACGTGTGGAAATGAAATCTGTACCCTGGGATACTACATTTAAAACCCATTTGTCCTGGGTTATAAGTTGCCAGTTTCTTGCATGAAGTGCCAGTTTTCTCCCCAAAGGGGCGGCTAAAAGGTAAGTGCTTGGTGAGTGTAGAGGGAAGTCATTGAGACGGTTTACCATAGGGAGGTGCCTTGTTGCTTCCAGATTTGGAGGTGGAAGCACCATTGTTTTGTTCTAAAAGTCCCTTGTGACTGCAACCTGGAGCCTTTGGAATGTCTGAGTTTGACTTCAGTGGCCCTCGGAGGAACTGGAAAGGACCAGTTCTTAGTAGGCTAGTTCCTACTAAATCTTGGAGGTTGCACTTGTAAGAAATCTTTCACAGTTTGCATAGATTTAGCTTTATCTTCCATCTGTTTTAAAACTTCTTCAGCCTTATTACCAAAGAGACAATCCTGTTGTAAAGGAGCATCCAACAATTTTGCTTTAACATGATCAGGCATAGTTTGCTCTTTGAGCCAAGCATGCCTTCTTAGCACAGACCCAGTTACAGCAGCCCTGCAAGAGGCCTCCAAAGAATCAAAACCACATTGTAAAGTATGTTTTCCAACTTGTTCAGCTGAATGCAACAAATCCTGTAAATCTTTATTTTCCACACAGTCAGAAATTAACAATTTTCTGTTTAAGCAGTCCCATGACATGCTGTTGATATTTAAGCATATGAAATTGACAGTTTAAAGCCCTGATTGCCAAGGTTGCAGAAGTGTAAACCTTCTTACCCAATCTATCCAGGGCCCTGGAATCTCTATCAGAAGGGATAGGATTTTTAGCAGTAGAGGCCTTAATGCCCTTGGGACCCTGAGAAATGGTTTCAGGATCTGCAATAGGATTTTTGAAAAGGAATTTGTGGGAGTCAGGAACCCTGTATTATCTGTTTGGCTTACAAGGAGCCGGGGGCAGTGAATCAGGAGCCATACTAGATTCTGAAAAAAAAAACATCAACAATGTCTAGAACAGGAGGTATAGCCAAAGGCCTATGCTGAGGAAGAAGAAGAAAATCCCTAAGTCTCTTTTTAGATTCAGAGAAATCCTGACACTCCCAGTGGAAATGTTCCCTTAAGGTATGTAAAGTTTCCCCAAAAGAAATATCCACAGGGGGAGAAGCAGAAGGAATGGAATCTTCTGCATCAGAGTCCTCATAAGTAGGTATAAACAAATCCTGTTCATTAGAAGAGTCAGAAGAAATAGAATCCTGTTCTGAAGACTCACAATCAACGTCTTGCCTAGGCCTCTTAGAAGGAGGGGGTTGGCTACCCCTGATCAGAGTAATTAAATCTTCAGCCATTTTGATAATTTGTTTTTTAGGCATAGGGGCCTGCACATGTGGCCCAGGCGTAGTTTTTTTAGACATAGAATTAGATTTTGGCATTAGTTTTGAAGATGGCGTCGGTCTAATATACAAATCTGTAGGCCTGAAAACACCCTCAGAAGCCGGTGCCTGCACAGCGGCTATGGACCCATCTAAGGTAGAGACATCAGCGGGTTCCATAACTGAAGCATCTCGCGGCAGAGGCCTGTGAATCAGTAGTAGTGAGTATCAGGGGCTGCAAAAGCACCTCACTGAGTACTGGCGACTGGCTTAGGAGAAGCGTCGTCGTCAGTTTTGGACCTCAACGGCCTCTTTTTCTTTGTGTTTTTTAGGCATTCTGGTAGTCGGATTGCTAACAGACGACATTTCTGGATAATTAAATCATGAGCCAAAACATTTAGAAGCAAAAATATACCAACGTTTAATAGTGCGTTGATTAAATTTGGCACAAAACCAACAGCAAGGTACGTTGTAGTCAGGGCCTAGGCAAGGAGTACAATACAAATGAAAATTCTTATGAGGCATTTGCTTCCCACAAGTAATGCAATTAACAACTTTTACTGACATCGGTAAGGAGCAAGAAAAAGTTTCCCCAATGGGGTACTTAGCTTTTAGTTGAAGACTTCGGTTCTGAAACTCAAAAACGAAAATTTCAGGAGTCGACCGGCACTTGCGAACTGCTTCTGCTTCGGGCAACGTGCGGCAAGAAAGACTGATGTAATGGAGTCGGCTGCACGTTTTATACCCCTGACGACCTGACGTCATGGAAGAAGGGACAGCAACCGACGCAGGACCCAGGACTTTGTTAATCAGGCTGACTGAGGGCAACCTGCCAGCAGATTACCCAAATGTAATGACTGCAACAGTGAAACACGAAGAACATCGGGATCTCTACAATCCAATTTTTTTTTGTCTCTATGCAATATCAAAGCAATCGACAGACATCTGAAGTGAAGCAAAGCACCCTCTTCCTCATTGCTAGGAGTAGGATAAAGAACTGGAGACAAATGGAATGATTAAGAAAATACCTTGGATTATTTTCAAGGGTGACCATATTATTAAAATTATGACAGGATCTGCAGGAAGACACAGCCTGCAATTCCAAAATACTCGCGACTCAAGCAGCTGTAACTGGGAACAGCGTTTTTCAAAATAACCATTTTAAATCACAAGTATCAGCTGTCTCAATGGAAGGCAAGTCACGGTTTAAAAAAATTCCAAGGTGGAACACTACTTCCAATAAGCTCTTGATGATGAGAGACTGTGGATACCCTTTCATCAGTTTCAGAGCAGTCATCGGAAGCTGGAACCTGCTTAGTTGCTCAAGACCCAACTGATAAGCTAAGTCTTTCAACTTGTAAGGAAGAGGAGGGACCTGGTAGAGTACAGGACTCCGGTCAGGTCTTGACAGTACCATATGCCAGAACTTCCATCACACAGGACTGCAAAGGCATCATTTTCTTTGACGACCACAAGCCTAGGTTGACAGGCAGATGGTGAACAAGCACTAGCTTGGTTTTTACAATATACTTAATACATATATATATATATATATATATATATATATATATATATATATATATATATATATATATATATATATATCCCTTTTAGTCATGAATTTTTTTAGGATTTGTTACCTAATTGTTTATTTTTTATTGGTGTAGAAAGTCATGTGACTTTTTAGGAGGGAGATTTAAAAAGGGTAGTTTAGATTATGTGATTGATTCTATAAAAGACTGAATTAGCTGGATGAAAGTGCTTAATCTGTAAAAATATGTGAAATAAAGTTGCACTGGAGTGCCCGTGCTTTCAAGAGCTTTGGTGTTTTTTTGGGATGAGAAAATTCTCTAGTAGTCAGGCCAGTCAACGGCTTCCATGGCAGGAAATCCCATAAATTAGGGCTGCGACAGTGAAACACGAAGATCATCATACATCTCCTGCTTCCCTTCAAGGTTACCAGGAACAAAACTTCTAACTGGTGGTCTTCCACAAAGCACACAAATCCATCTCTGCCTACCCCATGGAACCAGTCTTCCATCTGTGACTAGTTCAAGTTGGAAAGGATGTAAGATTTCTGAAGTTGAAAGCTTAAGCAAGAGGGTATTTCCCAAGTTATCAGTATTAACATGTACAACTATTTAATGTAAGCCCCATCTTACTTCACAACACCGTGGTGATGTTGGTGATTACCTCCAGTGTTCCTAGTGGACATAATCTTGAAGATCTTCAAAACTAGAATTAGGATCATCATAAATTTCATGCTGACATTCCTTCTGACCTAGAAGGGGAATCAAGCCTTGTAGCAATATGTGCAAAGCCCTCCCCAAGTCAGACGTAATGCAACTATGACAACAATTTGGGCACCTTCTGGGGCTACAAACAACACTGACACTTAAATAGCTATAAAGACCACCATCTGAATTTTTCAGTGACAGAGGGGATCAGGGGCAATGTCTTGTTTTGAAGATGAACATGCTATTCCCTTAGGCGTTTCACTTACCACTTGATCATCCTTATGTGAGCCCTAGGTAAGGAAAGCACAAGGACACAAGATGACATGCAGCAAAAAGCCATCAGAAAACCTGTACTGATACTGTCACCTTCTGGGAGGCTATCCCTATGGATCCATCCCCCCCGATAAAGGAAGACCTGGACATTGCATCCAGATTACAATAACTTGTGAAGACACAGAGCAAGACAAGGCAGATGCTGAAGAAATATAATCCAAAGCTGCATTCCTGAAGTAGGCTGTAAATGTAGGAACCACTCTAGTGGAACAAGCCTTCGTTGCAAACTGAGGAGTTTCTCATACTTATTGTGACAAAACTGGATACAATCAGTCAACTACTTTTATAACAGAAGCATACATACTTTCTAAATTTCATTTAATAAAAATATACAAACATCTTCTGCCTTTGTAGACAGCTTTTACTGTCGCAACATAGAAACTGAGTTACCGATACTTGTTCAATGAATCAGATGCTCTCCCTGATCAGAATGCTCAAGGAAAAGAAGATGAGCAAATGGATGGAATGGTTAAGGTTCATCTCTTGGGCTAATTTGGTCATGAAATATATATTTTATATTCAGGGCACAACACTAATCCACAAAGACATTTCTGCAGACTCAGCACAGCAGCACTGCCTGGTTAAGACAATGGATGGGCTGAGGGAATCAAATTCTGGAATACAAGATGCATCTCATTAACAGGATTAATTCTTACAGTGTCACCATCCTTATAAAATATAAAATTAACAAAAGGGCATGAATCTCAGCAATAATCACGGCAGATCTAACTGCCACTAAATAGCATCTTCGAATGACTGGTACTTCATTCCCGAGGTGGTAAAGTAATGAAGATTTCCAACTCTGACTGCTGATTTTCTCTTCTTAGTGCTGCTCACCAGCAGTCAGAGTAGACATATAGGAGGGAGTCACAGTTTTTGGAAGCTGGCCAGTTGTATCATGGGCAAGACATAACCCATATAGCCTAAAGGAGGGTCTATATTACCATCTCGAATGGTAAAAATATTGAACGCTCACATGAGCGAAAAGGTACGCAAATGAATTTGGGGGGGGGGTCACGGTACAGTGAGGATTGGAATATTTGCCCTTTCCTCACTGTAGTGCGACCTCGGAGTTGGAATATATATTTAGCGGGGAGTGTGGGGAGCACAGCCCCCCACAATAGCAAGTTCATTTTTGAACGTTTTCACTCATGTGAGCGTTTGATATCTTTACCATTCGAGATGTCAATATAGACCCCTAAAGGTTATTAATAATGAATATCAACCAATACTACCAATATTACTACTAACAGTAATGAAAATCAACCAATACTACCTTCAGAAAGTTCACACCCTGACCAGAAAACCAACTGAAGCGGAAATCAAATGAAAAATTAAATGCAGAACTGGAGAGACGTGGAAAAGCACTGACAACATACTTTGTTTAGCAAAACGAAGATGCTATCTAACAGAACAGCACAGGGAGAACTCTTAGTATAACAAAACAATGGCTGCTACAGTGCACACTAAACCAGTGCTTTAATGTAAGAACACAAGGTAGAGAAGAGGTTATATTCCATTTCTGAAATAACCAGAGTTAAGGGAGCACAAGAGAGCAGACAATACTTCCCAGTAATGGACAGCACTCTCTGTGTATGGCAATGGCATGCAATACAAGAACTGCACATGTAAAAAAAAAAAAGCCACTGTGTGTCACCATATGCACCAGACAGCAGTCAGGGTTATGGAGGCGTGCAGGAACACCCTTTATGATCTCTTAAATGGTATACATGCATTTGATCGACCGGTGGATGGCCGATCGGAAAATGTGTGAAAGCAGTGCAGCAGGTTCTCTCAATTGCGAACCGGAGATAGTTGAAACACACAATATCCCCCCTTTTTGACCCATGGTAGCACTTGTTTAGGTGGTAGAGCGGTCGGGAATGTCACATTCGGTGTTTTGTATGACATTCTGACAGTTTGTCACTTTCAAATTCGACATTCTGTTTCGGCATTACACCTGTTCGAGGGTGGTGTGGACGCTCAAATGAATGTATACCCTCTTAAATACCATCATGAAAGCCTGGACCCAAGTCACAGAGATTAAGCGTTTAGTACCACAGTATAGCCCAGGTGATGTTATCATGGTCAGAGATGTGCTTTACACAGCAGCTACTTCAATGCATGTGGAACAGCACCAGCAAGGTACTGGGGAATCAAACATGAATGAAGCTCCAAAAAAAAAAGGTACATGGAAGGCACAATCCCTCCCTTACACCTAACACTCAGTACATTATTTAACCACAGAGAAGATTTTTTTTTTTGAACAGCAATAACATATGCAGGGGGGCAACAGAAAGGCAGGGAAATACCACTGCAGCCTGTATCGCCTGCACGTCTTTCTTTTATCAGTCGTCTCTTATGGCCACTAACAGAACCTGAGGTTAATGTGCTGATAAGCAGTGACCACTTTAGATTACTGCTGCTTGCCATCATGGAATTATTAAGTATAACAGCCTTGTTGGCATGTAGCTCAATAGACTTATGAAGCAACCAGAAAGAACCCAGAGGTTCCTAAATAAGACGATTACCAGCCTAAAAACCTTAAGCTGCCAAAAAGACTGGACTGTTCCTTTATTCAGTATCTTATAAACTCTTGGTGGTAGATGTATGTCTTCTCTATGGATCAAATGGTCATGGACCTCTTGCATCTCCACAAATCAAATTATTCCACTAATACCAGATCCAGATATCTAAGTCTTCACCAGAAGGTAAATAAAACGTGACAGAGAGGTTTATCATGTAGTACCTCTTCCATCAATAGATCAGACTTCCCCAGCAAAGTAAACAGTGTGATACACTATTTTCTTCAAATGGATCTTGGGTGATGGGATGGGTACTCTCAAATTCACCCTGTGTTTGACTGGCCTAGCCCTCTTCGAGAGGGGGAGTAAATAATAAAGGTGACTACTGGTAAGGTGTAAATGGTCCCAAGACTCAAATGCCTTGAATTTTCTATGACTATGAGCTAAAGCTAACACAATAACACTGGGGAAACACAGGATCTATTCAGACTGCATTCCTAACTCCATGTATATAGGAGAAGGTCTGCTAAAGGTGATATGGGAGTTCTGCACACACACCGATGCATCAGCTGAACACTGCCAATATACCCTCTGCATACATCATGATTTTGGGGATCTATCCAGCAGTCACCGTAAGCAAGTGACCCAAATTAGCATTAAATGTTATTACTTGACAGCTCTGTGCCTTTCTTGATCGAAGTGTCCACAGCATATGGCCTCGCTTCTGATGAAATTACCAAAATGTCAGTAATTAACCTCTGGACCAAGGTACTCTCCTGCCAAGTACACTTATCAGCATACTTATATTTGAACAAGAAGTTATGTACTCACCATAACGTTCGATGTATGTAGTCCATCTCACCTCACATTCTTACGCACAGGTTCGGAGCAGAATATCGGCTCCGACTCGGCCAATTTATTTACTAGATCGACGTCTCTCATTGGCTGGGCCAAGCAGGTATCCCATGCTGCACTGCTCCATAACGGCCTAATGGTTAAGGTGTTTGCCTTACAAACACAAGGTGCAGGATTCGAGTCTCACAAGGGATAATTGGCTAGGCTTAAAATGGCTCGCAAGGGCAGTTCGCCTAGTACTAACCTATGAACTTATAACCCCAGATCTAGTTTGCTGCAAAACCACAGACACGCCATATACACACAACAAAAACTACAATGTAGTACTACCAAGGAGGTAAGAAAAAAAAAACTATTATTGAAGGGTAATCTAGTACCAAACCTAACCTCCAGATCCTCCAGGAAGGGGGCAGGTGGGAGGGTACGTAAGAATGTGAGGTGAGATGGACTACTTACATCGAACATTATGGTGAGTAGGTAACTTCTTGATGTTATGTAGTCCAATCTCTTCTACATTCTTACTCACGGGACAGCGTCCCCAGCACCTCTATCCTGGGAGGCTCAAAGGAAGATACTCCTGAGGACTGTGGAACCAAAAGAAGCCCTACCCCTCAAGGCCACATCCGGTTTGTAATGAGTAACAACGGTATGGGGGGAAGCCCATGTGGCTGCAGCACAAATATCATCCAAGGATAGTCTAGCATGGTATGCTATAGACGCAGAAACAGCCCTAGTAGAGTGAGCCTTGACGGGGAACGGTAGAGTTTTTTCCTGCTGAAGAATAAATAAAAGAAATACAATTAGCAATCCATCTGGAAATGGTAACCTTGGAAATAGAGGATCCCGCTCTACTGTC